>NC_063334.1:57400883-57513218 GCF_021869965.1 Rhincodon typus
TGGGGGAGAGGAACTTAGCGAAATTATAATCACCAGAAGGTGGTACTAAGTAAATTGCTGGAACTGTAGCCCAGTTATCTTAGTCTCTGACATGGGGAATGAATCAGAATCAGATTAAAGAGATTTTAGCTGTGCACTTAGAAAAATCCAAGAGTTTGGTGAAAGGGAAATCGTGTTTTTCACAACTTATGGGAATTCTTTGAAGGAGCAATGTACTCTATGGATAAAGAGTAGCCTGTAGATGAACTATACTTGGGCTTCAAGAAATTATTTGATAAGGTGCCACCTTAAAAGTTACCATGGAAAGTGAAAGCTCATGGGACACGGGTTAACATACTTAGATGGAGAGAAGATTGCATGGCTGGCAGTAAACAGAAAACATGCATCAATGGGACTTTGTTTGATTGGCAGGATGTGACAAGTAGACAAGCCCAGTTTGGGTTCCGCCAGCACCACTTGGCTCCTGGCTGCATTAGAGCCTTGGTTCAAACATGAACAAAAGAGCTGAATTCCAGAGGTGAGATGAGAGTGACAGCCCTTGACATCAAGGCTGCATTCGACCGAGTGTGGCATCATGGAGCCCCAGCAAAACTGGAATCAATGAGTATCAGAGGGAAACTCTCCGGTGGTTAGATTCATACCTGACTCATAGGAAGATGTTCCTGGCTGTTGAGGGTCAGTCGTCTCAGCTCCAGGATATCTCTGCAGGAACTCTTCAGGGTAGTGTCCTAGGCCCAACCATCTTCAGCTGCTTCATCAATGACCTTCCCTCCATCATAAGTGGGGATGTTCGCTGATGATTGCACAATGCTGAGCACCATTTGTGACTCCTTTGATGCTAAAACAGTCTGTGTCCAAATGCAACAAGATGTGGACAATTTCCAGGCTTGAGCTGACAAGAGGCAAGTAACATTTGCATCACACAAATGCCAGGCTATGACCATCACCAACAACAGACAATCTAACTACCACTCCTTGACATTCAGTGGTGTTACCATCACAGAATCCCCCATAATCAACATCCTAGGGGTTATCAGTGATCAGAAACTCAACTGGACTCATCACATAAACGCAGTGGCTACAAAAGCAGGTGAGAGGCTAGAAATACTGTGGCGAGTAACTCACCTCCTGACTTCCCAGAGCCTGTCCACCATCTACAAGGTACAAGTCAGGAGTGCAATGGAATACTCATGACTTGCTTGGAAGAGTGCAGCCCCAACAATACTTAAGAAGCTTGACACCATCCAGAACAAAGCAGCCTGCTTGACTGGCACTGCATCGGTAAGCATCTACTCCCTCCACCACCGATGCTCAGTAGCAGCAGTGCGTACTAGCTACAAGATGCACTACAGTATTTCACCAAAGATCCTCAGACAGCACCTTCCAAACCCACGACCACTTCCATCTAGGACAGGGGCAGCATATATATGGGAACACCACCACCTTCAAGTTCCCCTCTAAGCCACTCACCATCCCGACTGGAAATATATTGCTGTCCCTTCACAGGGTCAAAATCATGGAATTCCCTCCCTAATGGAATTGTGGCTCAAGACACAGCAGGTGGACTGCAGTGGTTCAAGAAAGCAGCTCACCACCACCTTCTCAAGGAAACTAGGGATGGGCAATAAATGCTGCCAGCCAGCGATGCCCAAATCCCATAAAAATGAATTTTTAAAAAAGTAGAGTTCTATAGCTGTCTGAGTTGAGTATCAACTCTACAATTTATATCAATGACGTAGATGAGGAAGATGAAGGCATGGTAGCTATCTTTGCAAATGACACCACGATAGATAGGAAGTATTTGTGAAGGAGGCTGCAATTACGTAGGTGTGTATGTGGACAAAATTTTAAGTTAAAGATTTGCATGATATTTAGTTTCACCAAGCTAAATATCAGGCAAAGTATACAACAGATGACTGATGCATTATCTAAGGATTCTTTGACAACAACTCCTAAAATGGCAACTTCTACCATCTAAAGGATAATGGCAACAGACACATGGGAATACTATCACTTTCAAGCAGCACACTGTCTTGACTTGAAACTATTTTGCCATTCATTTACTATTGCTGTGTAAAAATGGCAGAAGCCCCTTCCAAACTGCATTGTGGATAAACTGTAGCAGATTAAAGGATGGCTTGTAACCACCTTCATAAGGGCAATTAGACATAAGCGGTGACAGTGACTCGTACATCTCATGACAGAATATGAAAAAAGTTTATTTGTTTTACCTCCGCACCAATTCAACTTCACTCCCACATATTTAGTTCTAAAGGCAACAGTTATATTGTATTCAATCTGAAAATGTGCTAAGATTGAAGAGCAGAATCATGTACAATTTGCAACATGGTTTCAAAGTTATAAGATGTAGCTATTCCACAAGGATAGCTTATGTCAGTAAATGCCATTCACTTAGGGAACAAATTTGGAATGAACCACATAACTTTGCTCTCATAACCGAATTCTAATTAGCATGAGGTAAAACAGTGAAGGCAATGATGTTTTGTCCTACACAGTGCCTCTCCTCTCATTCCCTATCCTCCAACACAATATATACTTTCCTGCTAAAATTTATAACATCTACTGTTTTCTCTGTTAAAAAAAAGTAGAATTGTTCCAATCTCCCCAGTGTAGCCATTTTCTGCATTTATTCAAAAGAACTGATGTTACAGCACTGAGAAAATAAAGCAGTAATATTATCTAGTGAACTGGTAGATTCTATTCTCCAATTAATTCAAGGTGATACATAGATCTTTTGAATAAACTACAGATAGATGACTCTTGTGCTATATTAAACATTTTGCTGAGCAAAGCAAATGAATGTTTGCACAGGAACCATACATCACTGCTGTCCCATTTATGGATGATCAAGTATCACATGTTCCGATAGGAATTGATCACTGTTTAATCGGATAGTCTCTTACATTTATTATTTCAAGCAAGAGGAGCACTTGCTGAGATCAGCGTGGTGTGTGCTGCAATCAGAGGCACAACAATCATTTATACCTTCATTTAATATCCACAGGCAAGGGTCATATGTAAATGGATCAGTAAAATAAAATAATTTATTTTATTGCATAATTAACATAATGGATAGAAGAGGCATTTGATCTAACAGGGTGACACCACCACACAGTCCCAGAATTTATGTGACAATAAGTTTACAAAAGATATGCTAAATCAAAGGGCACTGCTATGATTGCTATCACTTTCATGTGATTCAGTATGTCATCCATCAGCATTATCAGGGTTACTGGAGATGCCATATGATATTTCCACTGCAAACTCCCTTTTTTCCAGTTTCAATAGCCACCTCTCCTTTTACATATTCCTATCCAGGTCTTTATTACATAGTTCCATACCTATACAGAACATCTCTAAAATCTCATCACTCTGTCTTTCTGTTGGTATTCAACACTCAGTCCAGATGCTGTCTCAGCAATGCTCCTGTGTCTTCATCCACAGTATTTAATTAAAGAAGCTGTTAATTTTGTTGCTGAAGCAACCTAGAATTAGATGACAATGGATGAAAATATAATGTTCTATTCAAATATATTTCTGTCACTTTTAAGCACACTCACAGATACATTATTGCAGACCTAGATAGATATGACCATACAGTAATTTCTTATCCAATATTTATATCACAATCTTCAATTTAGTGTTGCAATGCAATTCAAACTTTAAATAGATAAGTTAAATCATGAAAGGGCATTCTTTGTTTTTATTCTCAATTGCTCTTACAATGTGTGAGTTGCTGAAAATGCAGTGCTTGTTGATCTGCCTTAGATTATGTGTGAATTTAATGGTAGAATCATGTTTTGAACTGCTGCAGTCTATGTGGCAATGGCACTTCCACAATGTTAGATAGGGACATCTGAGAATTTAGCTAAGCTGTAAATGTTCTATAATTGAGACATACGTGATATTTAGAAACTAATTGGCATATATCCCCTGTCTTCTTGCTCAGTTTTCAAATTGCTAGCTTGCCTATTGGCAAAGCTAACAGCCATCCTAAACTATTTTAGACTTCATTTACATACACTCGATGGGTTGTGAGGGTGAATGATAGATTTGGACAGTTCACCTGCTTCAGATTAACAAGCTGGAAATATTGAGCAGCTGGCACCCTAGAAAAAGATCTTTTTCAGGGGAATTCATTCTCCTGGGTGGAGTTGGGTGGATACCAATTAAAGCAGCAATCCAGGTCGTTTATGTGGAGGAATACTATTCATTCTCTTGGCCCACAGAGATGAATGCATAGTTTGGGTTCTTCGGTCAATATTGGATCCTGACTTGATATTAAAAGGTCTTACAGCTTGATGGAAGTGGACACCTGGACCACCTTTCTTGATTCCATAGGATTGACTACTTATTGGTGGAAACAGAATGGTAAGTCATTCAAAATACCATTAAACATGGTAGAATAGAAAGAACATCAATTTCACTTACTTTCAAACCCCTGAGTGGAATATCAGAAGGTGTATTCTACATAATGATTTGCTGATTGTCACAATGCTGAAGATTCCAGTGCTAATATTGAAAGTGAAGGTACACTGTCTTCTAACAGATTATACAAATAAATGAACATTTCTACAGAAGTTTTTCAAGCAATGGGTTTTAATATCTTAAAGAAAAAAATCCTGCTCTGTAATTTTGGGTTGTAATGCCCAAAATATTAATTTATCAATATAGATTGCAGTGCTTTCATTAGGAGAAGGAGAACAGAATATGAAACAAGTTGTTGGCACAATAATAAATTTATTTATGACCATTCAGGTTGAAATAGATTGACTCAACTCACATCTTTTGGGGTTCAATTCTAAACTGATTTCTCCATTGTTGGTCACCAGTTATATTGTATTACCTTTGAAATGCTAATTTCATACACACTCCTATTATTACTACTCCTTGTAAACTGCTTGGTTGTGCTCCAGGGTCTGTAGCAGAAAAATGCTATCGGTGAAGCTAGCTTTTTTTTTCACTGCAAACATTATTGTGATGGAACATGATTATCAAAGACACTTTAGACATTGCCCCAGAACTAGTTTGATATTATGCATATTTATGTACCTTTATCATTCAGTGACATTCTATATAGCAATGTGATGTGACATATCTTTAAATATGAAGAATACCACAAATATGTAGCTCTTAATTTGAGGAATTATCAACATTACAGTTTTATTAATGTATGTTACTACAGTTAATAGTACACCACATATTATATATATTTATATAGCACTTAATCCAAAATATTCATTTAATGGCTAACCAATTATATTTGTTAATTCAAACTAGTGTGTTGTCAACTTATTAAGAACTAACATTTCAATAATCAACTTAATTGTCGTTATTACACATTTCCTGCAGCACTTTCAATCGTAGTATATAGTATTATAGAGGGCTAGGTTTTACTATTCTGATATGGACAAACCTGTACCCGACAGAGCGAAAGAGGATAATGGGATTGGAGTCTGGGATTCCTGCCCTCATTCCCATCATGTGATAAATGGAGGGCACTGGTAAAGGTTTCGGTTGTAAACTCATATGCAGCGATCCTATTGCAAGGGGTGTCCAGTGTGAAGTTGGTAATTTCAGGCAAATGGAATGACTTTTACTAACATACTCCATGCAATACTATAAGTGACCTTAAGGCTGCTACAACGAGTTGTCTTTCTGATTTGAAGGTGCCCCAATTTCACAAAAAAACTTGATTTCTATATTGCCTTTAGCATGGCAAAACAACCAAAAGATATTTAGACTCAGTTCTGACAGTGAGCATTACAAGTCAGTCTGCTTATTGGTTGCTCAAAGTGGATACTGGTTGGGTTGAGGGGAGCTGGCCATGGGGTAAAAGAGGCCAATCAAGTGGGTGGAGGGACATGAGTCAGCATGAGTTGGCATGGGTTAGCACAAGCTAAATATCAGGCAGAAAGTGTCATTGGGATTGAAGGGAATGGACACCATTGAAGAAATGATGCAGCAACATGTCAAGGCAAAGGTCTTTACTATCTAAGTGTAAAGGATGGCTACAAGCAAGTGAAGCTAGATGAAAGCAGCAGTTTTATGACTATACTGGGAATGTATCAATGGTTGAGAATACAGTTCAGCTGTTCCACTGCATTTGAAGAGTTTGCAGACATCATGAGATGCTCTAAGCTTCCTGAACTACAAACAATCATGGAAACTTTGCTGGTCTGTGAATGTGAAAATACAATCAAAGCAGTTACCAGAGACCACAAACAGAATCTAGAGCAACTATTAAAGAGATTTTGTTGGATTAACCCAAAGCTGAACAAAAAAAAGATGAAATTGAAGATGCCTGAAGTCAAGGACATAGGTCATGTACTGACAGGAAAAGGATTTTGTCTTTATCCTGATAAGGGAGAGCTGTAGCAGAGATGCAGTGACTGACAGATATCGAGCATTGCAAAGATTTGTTGGATTTGTGAACTATTTAGCAATGTTCTCACCTCATTCATTATCAGAACATCACCTCTAAGCAAGTTTACTGCTAATGGCCTGCAATGTTAGTGGGGCAAAGAACATGAAGCAGCTTTCATTAGACTCAAATAATTATTGGCAAGCAATGTCAACACTGAAGTCACCTTGTGGCGTGACAACAGTGAGACAGAACTTGGAAGAACGTTTATGCAGCTGAGACAATCACTTGCATTTGCATCCAGGATCCAAACTGAACTACATTATGCTCTGATTGAAAGAGAGTGACTGTCTGTTGTCTTTCCTTGTAAATGTTTTAATCATAATCTGTGTGGGACAGTGGATAGCGGAATATGACTTATGGCCACTTCAAGCATTTTTCTCAAAACACCTCTAACTGCTTTGAAGTGTTTGCAAAAAATGTAGCTTTATTTGCAGAGATAACATTTGGGCAGGGGAGACAAGCAAAGGAAACAGATGAACATTGCTAACATGCTGTTGAGTGCAGCATTCCTGATGAAGTAAGTTGTACATACTAAGATTGTGTGTGAGGCCTTCCAGATTCAATGAGAAGTAATATCTTGAGCACTCTGGAAGTCCTCATCTGAAAGATAAATGCTTTGCTTAATTCAAGCAAACCATGGAACAAGATGCAACTCTTTAGATGATGGATGAAATAGTGGTGAACAGATGGCCTGAAAATATCAAGGACATATCTACAGCTAAAAGGGAGTTTTTTTTAGAAATGTATTCACTGGTGGGCATTGCTGGCCAACCAGCATTTATTAGCTGCCCAAATTGCCCTTAAGAAAGTGGTAGTGAGCTTCCTTCTTGAACCACTACAGTCCATTTGTTACAGTTAGACCCACAATGTCCTTAGGGAGGGAATTCCAGGATTTTGACCCAGTGACAGTGAATGAACAGTGATCTATTTCCAAGTCAGGATGGTGAGTGACTTGGAGGGGAACTTGGTGGTGTTCCCAATATTTGCTACCCTTGTCCTTTGACATGGAAGTGGATGTGGGTTTAGAAGGTGCTGTCTGGGGATCTTTAGCAAGGTAGAGAAATGAAATGATAGCCCAAGGCTGCACTATGTACAAAGGAAATAGGGTCATTATTGCTAATGGTGATGAGGAAAGAGATGATGAAGAGCATCCATTAAGGAACTGAATCTGGTTTAAAGAGGGTAAAAGAAGTGCTCTGCTGACTAATCATGAGTAATGACATTAAGGACCACATTAGCCAATGTAGTGCTTAAGATGATTACAAGGATATGCAAGCTAACAAGAGGCCTATGACAATTGCCATCCCAGACAGACCATGGATGAAGTTTGGATTAGACATCTGCCCTCTCACAGGAACTGGTTATTTGAAACTGTCAACTATGATTTTGACTACAGGGTGCGAGACAGCTGATATTGGTGAGGTCAGTGAGATTGTACAATTATTGAAAGCAGACTTCAGTCAGTGAAGCATTCTAGACATTATGATGAGGGACAATAGTACAGAATTCATGGGTGAAGAAGACAGACATTTCATAAAGTTCTGGGAAATTCAACACCATGGATCATCTTCAAACTGTTAAGTCAAATGAAAAGATTGAGGTGACTGTAGCTATTACCACAGAAACCATAAGCACATCAAGCATATCTAGCAAGAACATGTGCACGACAATCTTCAAATGAAAAATTACATTCAATGAAGGCTTGGAAAGTCCAGTCCAAAATTTTGTGTCATGCCCAATCAAATTACACTTCCAATCACAAAATACCTGCTGAAGCTAGAAGTAGAAACATGTATGAGTAACAAAATCAAAACAACACAACAGAAAGTCAAATTTCCCTTTGATAAAACATCAAGTCACTACCACAGCTCAGCACTGGTGAGGTTGAATACAAACATTCAAAACTCTCATCAAACATCAGCCCATGTGACAATCTGGGGCTGTGCCAAGCAGTTGTTTCCTCAATCATATGTGGTGAATGTGACTGACCAGATACATTGTCATAGGCAGTGAGATCTACATTTAACCAGATAAGTTGTGTATTCATTGCAGCCACCTGATTAGGAAGGTTAATCTTAGCATCTGCACAGGGTGTAGAATGACTATTAGTCCACAGTAATGGAAAGACAGAGAAGGAACACCAACCAAGGAATGTGCAGATATCAGATGAACAGCCAACAAAAATGCACATTTGTGCCATTAGGGGCCTGCACAATTTAAAGACAAAATGCAAAGTCTGACAAAAGTCATATTGACTAGAGATAATACAGTATTGTTAATGAATGATGATTTTCTTTGTGACCATATATAGGATAACTTGTTTAACTTTTAATTGCAAATGATAATGTGTGCAATTTTTAAAATTATGTTTTGTTTAAAGGGAGATGATTGGAGAAATGTAACTACTTAGCATACTAGCTGGCTTGTTGTAGTTATGTGACTTCTGTATCTGTTGTAAGTAATTTTTTTTGCCTTTTGTGCTGACTATCAAACACATACAGACATGTGAAACAAAAGTGGAAGTAGGCTATTTAGCCTATCAAGCTTACAACATTTAATAAGATCAAGGTTCATTTTTTTTTTCAATTCCATGTTCCCAATTACCATAATAACTTAGCCGAACTCGTCCTCACTCTCAACAACTTCTCTCTCAATTCCTCCCACTTCCTACAGACAAAGGGGGTGGCCATGGGTACCTGCATGGTCCCAAGCTATGCCTGCCTCTTTGTAGGTTACGTGGAACAATCCCTCTTCTGCAGCTACACTGGCCCTAAACCCCACCTCTTCCTCCGTTACATCGATGACTGTATTGGCGCTGCCTCGTGCTCCCACGAGGAGCTCGAACAGTTCATCCACTTTACTAACACCTTCCACCCCAACCTTAAGTTCACCTGGACCATCTCCGATACCTCTCTCTCCTTCCTGGACCTCTCTGTTTTCATCTCTGGCAACCACCTGGAAACCGATATCCATTTCAAGCCCACTGACTCCAACAGCTACCTAGAATACACCTCCTCCCACCCGCCTTCCTGCAAAAATGCCATCCCCTATTTCCAATTCCTTCGCCTCTGCCGCATCTGCTCCCAGGATGAGGCATTCCACTCCCGTACATCTCAGATGTCCTCGTTTTTCAAGGACCTCAACTTCCCCTCCTCAGTGGTCGAGAACGCCCTCGACCGTGTCTCCTGCATTTCCCGCAACTCATCCCTCACACTCCCTCCCCGCAATAACAGATTCCCCCTCATCCTCACGTACGACCCCACCAACCTCCGGATCCAACGCATCATCCTCCGACACTTCCGCCATCTGCAATCCGACCCCACCACCAAAAAGATTTTTCCCTCCCCACCCTTATCTGCTTTCTGGAGGGACCACTTTCTCTGGGACTCCCTCGTCCACTCAACACTCCCCTCCAGCCCCACCACACGCGGCACTTTTCCCTGCAACCGCAGGAAGTGCTGCACCTGCCCCTACACCTCCCCCCTCAACCCCATCCCAGGCCCCAAGAAGACTTTCCACATCAAGCAGATGTTCACCTGCACATCTGCTAATGTGGTATACTGTATCCGCTGTTCCTGTTGTGACCTCCTCTACATCGGGGAAACCAAACGGAGGTTTGGGGACCGCTTTGCGGAACACCTACGCTCGGTTCGCAATAAACAACTGCACCTCCCAGTCGCGAACCATTTCAACACCCCCTCCCATTCCTCAGATGACATGTCCATCCTAGGCCTCCTGCAGCGCCACAACGATGCCACCCGAAGGTTGCAGGAACAGCAACTCATATTCCGTTTGGGAACCCTGCAGCCCAATGGTATCAATGTGGACTTCACAAGCTTCAAAATCTCCCCTCCCCCCACCGCATCCCAAAACCAGTCCAGCTTGTCCCCGCCTCCCTAACCTGTCCTTCCTCCCACCTATCCCCTCCTCCCACCTCAAGCCCCACCCCCATCTCCTACCTACTAACCTCATCCTGCCCCCTTGACCTGTCCGTCCTCCCTGGACTGACCTATCTCCTCCCTAACTCCCCATCTACACTCACCTTTACTGGCTCCATCCCCGCCTCTTTGACCTGTCTGTCTCCTCTCCACCTATCTTCTCCTCTATCCATCTTCTATCCGCCTCCCCCTCTCTCCCTATTTATTTTAGAACCCCCTTCCCCTCCTCCATTTCTCAAGAAGGGTCTAGGCCCGAAACGTCAGCCTTCCTGCTCTTCTGATGCTGCTTGGCCTGCTGTGTTCATCCAGCTCTACTCCTTGTTATACCATAATAACCACTGATTCCCTCACCTAGTAAGAATATATCAATCGCTGCCTTAAAATGTTCAATTATGCCATTCTTAGCACTTAACAAGTCAGAGAATTCTGGACCCACACAACCCCTAACTTTAAAACCATGACCCCTAGATGTAGACTGACTCACAAAAGAAAACATCCTTTCCAACTCCACCTTTTCCAAAACCACTTTAGTAAAGTCATGCGTCACTCTTCTAAACCCCAATGGAAAGAAGCCCAGTTGTGTAGGTTGACCTCCTAAAACATTCCACTCATTCCAAGTATCAATCTAGTAGACCTCTTCTGAAACTCCTTCCTTGAAAATGCAGCTTAATCTTCACATAGTAATCAAGATGTGGTCTCACCATGCCCTGTGTACCTGAAGCAAAACTTTCCTACTCTAATGTTCATGAAGATAACACCCCATTAGCCTTCCTGATGAGTACTATACTACTGTGCCACAATACCCCTTTGTACCTGAATATTTTTTTTGTGATTCATGCACTAGAACACCTCATTTCCTCTGCACCTCAGAATTCAACAGTTCTCCACTTAAGTGATACTCTACTTGATATTTTTCCTGACAAAGTGACAACTTAATGTTTTCTTATCTGCCAGGTTTTGCCCACTTGTACAAGCTATTTATGCCTGTCTGCAATTTCCTCATGTCTTCATGCAAACCTACTTCCCCAACTATCTTTACATCATCTCTGAATTTAGCTACCACAACTTTGCTCCCCTCAACAAAGTCATTGATATAATTTGTAAAACTTTTAGGTCTCAGCAGTACTTTACTCATCATATTCTGTAATCAAACAAAGACCCATTGATGCACACTTTCTGTGTAATACCTAATTCCAATCTTCTATCCATGCTACTATCACAGAAACCCTGCAGTGTGGAAACAGGCCATTCAGCCCAACAAGTCCACACCGTCCCTCCGAAGAGCCTCCCACCCAGACCCATTCCCCTACCCCTGCATTTCCCATGTCTAACCCAAACATCCCTGGACACTATGGGCAATTTAGCATGGCCAATCCACCTGACCTGCACATCTTTGGACTGTGGGAGGAAACCAGAGCACCTGGAGGAAACCTACGCAGACACGGGGAGATTGTGCAAACTCCACACAGACAGTCGCCCGAGGGTGGAATCGAACCTGGATCCCTGGCACTGCAAGGCAGCAGTGCTAACTGCTGAGCCACCGTGTCGCCCCTTACATTACCCCCATCCCCCCATTCTATGACCTGTAATTTTCCTCAATAACAATTGATGTGATATCTTATGAAATGTCTTCTGGAAATCCAAGTACTGTACATCTATACACTACCCTTTGCCCACAATACATTAATCTTTCAAAGAACTCCAATAGACTGGTTAAACATGATTTCCCTCTCATTAAACCATGACTAACACTTCCCAATTACCTTTGGTTTGTTTTATTTTCTCACCTGTAACCTCCTTATTGACTAATTCTAACATCTTCTCAACAACAGATATCAAAATAGCTGGCCTTTATTTTCCTGTTTTCTTCCTCTCTCTTTTCTTGAATTGAAAGGTTATATTTGAATCTTTCCAGCCTGCTGGAAGTTTTTCTGAATCTGGGGAACTCCAGAAAGTTAACACCAAGGCATTAACTACATTAGTTACCTCTTTTAAGGCCTAGGATTAAATACATCTGGGCCTAGGAATGTGTTAGCTTACAACTCCATCAATTTGTTTAGTACTGCTTCTCTACTTGTTGTAATTTCAATAATTTCTTTGCTGTCTGACACTTCATGACTTGTTCCATTTCAGGAACGTTTTTGCATCCTTTATAATGAAGACGGAAATTTGTCAATTTCATTTGCCATCTCCTTATTAACTACTCTTAATTCCCCATTCTTACTCTATAGAGGACGAAGACACAGTTTACCTCTTTTTCTTATTTTTTGAAAAAATGTTCAAATTTGCTATCGATTTTTAGGTTTCTAGCTAGGTTCCTCTCCTACTCCAATGTCTTCCTCCTGATTAATTTTTAATCATTCTTTGCTATTCTTTGCATTTTGCCACTCATCCTTTCACAGCCATATACTTTTTTCTTTAAATTTGATACATTCCCTAACTCCCTTTGTTAACCACAGATAGTGGGTCTTCCCTTTAAAATTTGTCTTTGTTGAAGGAATATACTTATTCTAAGAATTCCAAAAGATCTTCTTTAATGTCAGCACACCATTTGCATCCATACTTCATCCATACAGCAAGATGCTGATTTTTGTTTTCAGGATACATTTATTGGTATGAAACAGGAGACAATGGATAGCATATCATGCAGCAGTTCGGTTGTATAAATAAATCTTTATCACAACCCAGTTGCATGACTATGTCATTACAATAACTTAATGAACTTAACAGGCACTTTACAATGCATGAGTAAAGTAGACGATTAATGTGATTCATAGATTTTATAATCGTAGAGAGAATCATTGAAGAAAAGAAGTATGATGACTTTCCGCTGACTGGAACTGAGACTCATTTGCCAATTGAAAATTGTTCAGGGTTGGTGTGATCAAGCAAGTATGTACTCGTGCAGGCATGAAAAATACTCCTCGTGGACCAACTGTTTCTGCCAATGTGCCTGTTACAGGCAAATAAAAACAATCCATTCCATGCATGATAAGCCCACATCTATAAAGAACGGGGATAGCCGAAGTAAAATGCAGCAGTAGCATGGAGGATTCTAGGAAATAAAGCAGTTGTTGAAGCTGGCATTCAGCCAGAGTAGATTTTACAGCTATTTGATTAGACATTTGCTCAAAAATTATAAAAAGCTAATTACTTTATCACCACCATATAAGTTTATAGGAATGAATGAAGCTCTTTAATACATTAAAAAGAGCCACCAAGCAATGCAACAATAATTTTAGCTTGAGATATATAAAATTTGTAGGAATAGCATGGAAGTTTACAGTTTTATTCATTCTGCAAGAAAGTTTGAGACAGTTGAGCCTTTGGTTTGACCAGGCCCTGAAGCACCATGTACAGTTTGGTCTTTACATCTGAGGAAAAACATATTAGCATTCGAGGCAGTAGCAAATCTTCACTCAGTTGGTTCCTGGAATAGTGCTGAATGGTAGTGCAGGCTCTAGGAGCCATTAGGCCTTGTCCTGTGTCTATTTTGATTGATCTTATGTTCCTATAAATGATGAATACAATGAATGGTAAACAAACTAGTCTTGTTGCAAGGTCTGCTTGTTCCAAATCAAGCCATCACATATGCATACATGGATCAGAAACTTGCATTATTGAGCAGCTTGTATACAGTAAAATATCCAAAGCAATTCATGGAAGTAATTAGACTAAATTTGATACTGAGCCACATAAGGCAATATTCTAACGGGGTGACTGGGCTGGCAACAACCTGTCAATCAGCACTGCCTAATGATTTCTCCATAGCAACATCTCTACCAATCAGAGTCCATTTGCCAACCAATCAGCATGCTTTTCTCTTTAAATTGATATTCTTGCAAATTGTCCTGATGAGTACAAGTCTATACCTTCAACAAAAAGTCTCTCTTTCAGCAATAATGTTTCATTTCTCTTTCTATACCTGATTAAATAATTCACTGACCCACTCTAATTTTACTTGCTTCTTAGTCTTTCCTTTTTTTTTTCTGAAACCTGGAATTTCATTGCTTAAGGAGATAGACTGGCTTCTAAAGTTCATCAAGGTCCCAAATGTGCTGTTGTTCATTCTTGCCATGCTGGTAACAGCTGCTATTTCAGTAACCTTCAGCAAAACAATTTTGCACTGAAGAGTGCACTAACAAGTCCACCTAACAGGGCCATTGTAAGATGTCCTGCTCTAGCAAATTCTGGGTCATACATAATGCCATGTTTAATTGAAACTTACAGTCAAAGTGAAAAACTGTTGTTACAGCAAATTATCCTTGAGCTTAGTAAATCATGGATTCATCTTAAGCCTTATATAACAATCAAGTTTGTGCATTAAAATTCATGTTTTAGCAATGAACCTGTAGGAAGTGCACAAGCGCTAAAATGCCTCATATGACACAAAGATAACCACTCCATTTGAAAGTGGAAATTAGTTTCCTGAGGTTATACTGTACGCTTGATTTATTCCATCTCGAAAAATCATGTGACTTAATGTTTCTTGCTTGAGCTGCTACTGTCAGCGCAAGCATGACCTGATAACACATTGTTAGAGAAACTCCAGAGAGCTAGCAACAATCTAACATCTCGCTGCAGAGTGCAAAGCTTCATCAAATATGTGCATATTGATTAAAGGTTCTCCTCTGCTTCTTTTCAACAAAGGAACAAGTTAAAATGAGTTAGCAAAGATGTGGCCAAGCTTGTTTATCTGACACTCGAACCAACAACTTTGAGAAGGTAAGTCTCGAGCTAAAATGCATAAAGAAAACAGCTGTGGCTGAGTGATTGACACAAGGTGATTGCTACAATGAATGGCATGTTCATTCCAAATGCTAGGTCAGTACCATATTTATATTTCTGTGGTTACTGAACAATCTATTGAAAATAAATGCATGGGGAAAAAGGTAAGGGAATAGCTCAGATTTAAGTTATCTTTTTAAGTCGCAGAACATTTATCAGAATCTCATGTACTCCATTAAGCTGGTATTCCATACAACTAGAAGCTGTGAGTAGAGGCTACGTCTAATCATGGGATCACATGTGAGCCAGTTGCTAATGACAACAGAATGATCCCCCACATCTCAGAAAGCAGTCTTCATGATTCACGAAGATTCATGTCCATTCTATCCTGGGAGTGTACAGTTAAACTAAGAGGATCCAAAACTCTGTGGATGCACAATGTAGTTTAAGTGAGCAAATGTGCTACGTTAGGATTCCAATCACTCACTCTAATAGATTCATAGGGTCAGGAAGAAATGGCAGATGGTGGAATTTGAATTCAATAAATATCTGGAATTAAGAGTTTAATGATGACTGTGAATCTATTGTCAAATGTTGGAAAAACCCATCTGGTTCACTAATGTCCTTTAGGGAAGGAAACTGCTATTCTTACCTGGTCTGGCCTACACAGCAATGTGGTTGACTCTTAACTGCCCTCTGGGAAATTAGGGATGGTCAGTAAAAGCTGCCTAGCCAGCAAGGCCCTTATCCTGTGAATGAATAAAGAAAAAAAAAGCCTTGGAGAGTCATTATAGTGTGCAGTTCATCTTGTAGGCGGTACACACTGCTGTCACTTGAATTGGAGGTGAAATGAATGGATGTTTAAAAAGATCAATGAGTTGCAGGTTGCATTGCCCTAGATGGTGTCAAACGTCCAGAGTGTTGTTGGAGCTGCATTCATCCAGATAAATGGAGAATATTCCATCAAAAACCTGACTTGAGCCTTGTAGCTATTAGACAGGTTTTGAAAGGTGATACATTTGCCACAGGATTCCCAGCCTCTGAACTGTTCTTGCAGACATAGTATTTATTTGGTTGTTCCAGTTAAGTTTTTGCTTAATGATAATCCCCGAGATGTTGATAGCAGGCATTTCAGCAATGGAAATACAATCGTTGAAAATTACAGCAACAAAAGAGGCCATTTTGTCCATGGGAACTGCACAGGCTGAAGAAAACACTAGCCATTCATTCTAATCTCACTTACAGCACTTGGTTCATAGCCTTGTAGGTTAAAGCACTTCAGGAGCAGATACAGCTACATTTTAAATGAGTTGAGAGTTTCTGTCTTAACCACCAAACTGAGCAGAGAATTGCGGACGCCCACCCACGAACCTCTGGGTGAAATAACTTTTCTTCATGTGCCCTCTAATACTTTTACCAACCGCCATAAATCTGTGCCACCTGGTGACTGGTCTTTCTGCTAGGGAAGCGGGTCTTTCCTGTCTGTTTAGGCCCCTCATCAGTTTGTACACCACAAATAAACTAACCTTCAACCTCCTCTGTTCCAAGGTGAACAATCTTAGGCTACCCAGGGTTTTCCATGTCGCTGCAATTTTCAGACCCTGGCAACGTTTTTGTGACTCACCCTTGTGTTCTCCCCAGAACAATTATGTCCTTCAATGGAATGAGGTGACCAGAACTGCACTCAAATTTCAAGGTGTAGCCTAACTAACATTTTATACCGTGGCAGCATTACATCCCTGCTTTTCTATCTATACCTCACCCACAAAGTAAAGCATTCCATACCCTTTCTTTACCACCTTATCTACCAGTCCTACCACCTTCAGGGACCTGTGGACATGCATTTTAAGGTCACATATATCCTCTACCCCTCTCAATATACTCTCATTTATTGTGTATTCCTTTATTGTGTTTGTCTATCTCACATGCATAGCCTTATACTTCTCTGGATTAAATTCCAATTGCCAATTTTCTGTCCATTCAACCATATCATTGATATCAAGCTGGAGACCACAGCTATCATAATTTTTTAATCCAACCATACCTCTTATATTCACATCCAAATTGTTTATATAAGTGACAAAAAGCAGTGGACCCAGCACTGATCCTTGGGACACGTCGCTGGTCACAGGTCTCCAGCCTGATGCTGTACAAAGAGACCTATGGGTACAGGTTCATAGTTCATTGAAAGTGGAGTTGCAGGTAGGCGGGATAGTGAAGAAGGCATTTAGTATGCTTGCCTTTATTGGCTGGTGCATTGAGTATAGGAGTTGGGAGGTCATTTGTGGATGTACAGGATATTGGTTAGGCCACTTTTGGAATATTGCATTCAATTCTGGTCTCTCTGCTGTAGGAAAGATGTTATGAAACTTGAAAGGGTTCAGAAAAGATTTGCAAAGATGTTGTCAAGGTTGGAGGGTTTTAGCTATAAGGAGAGGCTGAATAGGCTGGGGCTATTTTCCCTAGAGCGTCAGAGACTGAAGGACGACTTTATAGAGGTTTATAAAATCATGAGGGGCATGGATATGGTGAATAGCCAAGGTCTTTTTCCCCAGGGTTGGGGAGTCCAAAACTATAGGCCATAGGCTTAAGGTGAGAGGGGAAATATTTAAAAGGGACCTAAAGGGCACCTTTTTTCACACAGAGTGGTGCGTCTATTGAATGAACTGACAGAAGAGGTATTGGAGGCTGGTACAACTGTAATATTTAAAAGGCATCTGGATGAATACATGAATAAGAAGGGTTTAGAGGGATATGGGCCAAAAGCTGGCAAATGCGACTAGACTAATTTAGGATATCTCATCGACATGGACGAGTTGGACCTAAGGGTCTGTTTCCATGCTGTACACCACTACGAATGATGCTATGTTCAGTGTCAACTAAAAGGCCAGTTGTGTGACAATTGCAAATTTCCTAATAAGGCCTTGTACGTTTAACAGCAAGGGACCCAACACTGTGTTCTGTGGGGATGTACTGGAAACCACTTTCCATTTACAAAAACATCCATTGACCATTAAAATTTGCTTCCAGTCATTGAGCCAGTTGCAAATACAATCTCCTCATCCTCACGTACACAAGGGCTTTTACTTTTCTGTCCAGCCTGCCATGTGGAGCGTTGACAAGTGCCTGGTGAGATGTTTGGCATTTGGCCAAGAACTTTTAAGTGTCTGAAGAGTTGCAAATGATACTGAACATTATACAATCATGCAACTTCTGACAATATAATGGAGACATTGAGAACGCAACTGAAAAATGGTTGGACCTAAGCCACAACCCTGAGGAACCTTTGCTTTGATGTCCTAGAGTTGAAATGATTGACTATCAACACCACAACCATTTTCCTTTGTGCTAGACATGATTCCAACCAGCAGAAGGCTTTCCGCTGGATTCTCATTGACTCAGGTTTTGCTTGGGGTCCTTGAAGAAAATTCAGCTAAATACTGCCTTGATGTCAAGAACAGTCGTCATCACTTCCCCTCTTGAGTTCAGTTCATTTGTTTGGACCAAGGCTGTAATGAGGTGAGATGCTGAGTGGCCCTGGTGAAATCCAACCAAAGCCATTGGAGATAGTGGACACCTACAGATCTAGAACAAGAAACCAGAAAAATAGCAAACTAGTTAGTGACTACATTTGTAGCATGAATTTATCACTCATTGCCACTTTGGTACATTCTAGAATGTGCATCATATAACAGTCAGAAAAACATCATTGGTATGAAGTATACATCCCAATCACATCTGATGTAAAAAGATGTATTAAAGGAAGTGGCCAGTCCTTAATATTGTCAGAACCCAAGCTGAAGAGGACCTAAAGAAGTTGGAGAATAATGGTATGCAAATGAAAACTGACTGCTGTGATTGTGCAAACTGAATCCATGATATGGAGGTGCTGGTGTTGGACTAGGGTGTACTAACACCTGGACAAGGACTGAGGCTCCGAAAGCTTGTGTTTTCAAATAAACCTGTTGGATTATAACCTGCTGTTGTGTGATTTCTGATCTCAATCCATGATAGTAGTGATCAAGTCAAACAAAACTGAGACTATGTGGGGTCTACAAAGGCACAATGAACTAGACAGTGGATGATGAGGTGTATCCATTATTGACCTAATATGATTTATATGTAGATTCTGTGAGATCCAAGTCATTAACAAAGTTAGAATTGTTTCACATTATGTGTAGTTCAATATAGATCGAGAGAGTCAGCAGTAACTCACATTACTCACACGTGCATTATGAAACAGTTCTTCCAAGCCACAATAGATAAGATTTTGCAAGGCATGCTGTATCATTTGTGCAATCAGGATAAAATGATGATCTCAATTGGAGTGAATCTTCAAGTATTCAATGAAGTGTTATCAACACTCAATTATTCCAATAAGAAAATGGAGCAATTATGTTTTTATGCAGTTGGAGGTAATTTATCTTGGCCCAAAATTAATGAAATGGGGCTACAAAAAGTGAAAAAGAAAATAGAGACTGTGGTCACTGCTCCATAGCCAAAAGATACATCTGAATTTAGAACTTTTTTATCCATTGTTCAATATTAATTGTGAATTCTGCTTGCAGCAGTGTTATCTCCATTATATGAACTTTTGAAGAATAGTGTGAAATGGATTAAGTCTGAAGCATATGAAGCTACTAATGACAATATATGAGAAAGTTGACTAGTGATACACGACTTAGTCACTCCATCACAGGTTGTGACCTTAAAATTGCCTGTGACACTTCAAAATATGGAAAGATAAGTCAGTCCATGAATAATGGTCAAAAATAGTTCATAGCATTCATGTAACATATAGAAAGGGGGAGAGTTTGGAATCATTTTCAGAATCAAAGAGTTTCACCAGTTTTGTTGGGTAGAAACATCACCCTTGAAACAGATCTAGTTAATATCTATTAGTATTCTGCAAGGTCTGCAAGACTGATGATGGCAACATCAAGGATTTAATGGTGAGCGGCATTTCTCTGGCAGTATGACAACAAATATTGAATATTATGGCTCAAAAATGAATGTTATTGCTGACCCACTATCATTTTTGCCACATGAGGACTCAGATGTAGGCTGTGAAGGTGCAATCTTCACAACAGGAATAGCAGATGATAACTTTTCAATCAAGGCAACTGACATTGCAGCTAGAAAAGTGTTGAAAAGTAATTATGAACATATGTTGAATGGTAGGACAGAATTTGACCAGTGTGTAGAGAAGGAACAGAAATCATTCCATAATCATTGCGACAAGCTGTCATGTGAGCAGGTCTGCACCAAGTGGGGTCACAGAGTGGGAGCACCTAGGATTCCGCCAGATCTCCATACTTAACACATAGGAATAACTGGCATAAAATCAATAGCAAGAGAATTTGCTTGTTGGTTGGTGATCTAGTAAGTAATGCATGGTTTACAAAAACTGCCAAAATAAGCTGCCAAATACCAGGTGTAATCAAGCCAGTGGTCAAATTCATAAAGATATGCTTTATATGCTTTTGACTGTTGTAGATCTTTTTTAAGCAACCTGTTCTGAATGTTATGACACATATTTGCAGCAGGTGGAACATGAACCCAGACCTCCCGGCCAAGGAGTAGGGACACTGGAGAATTTTGATTGGAGGTGGCTGTTTGAGGGTAAATCCACATCGGACATGTGGGAGTATTTCAAACGGCAGTTGATAAGAGTTCAGGAGCGGCATGTTCCTGCGAGAATGAAGGAAACGTATGGCAAGTTACACAAACCTTGGATGACCAGGGATGTTATGACCTTGTTCGGAAAGAAAAAGGAAGCATATGTAAGGCCTAGGAGGATGCGAACTGATGAAGCCCTTGAAGTATATAAGGAAAGTAGGAAAGAACTTAAACAAGAAATTAGAAGGGCTAAAAGGGTCATGAAAAGTCATTAGCAAACAGGATTAAGGAGAATCCTAAGGCTTTTTGTACACATATAAGAAGCAAGAGTGTAGCCAGGAAAAGGGTTGGCCCACTCAAGGACAAAAGAGTAAATTTATGTATGGAGCCAGAAGGGGTAGGTGAGGTCCTAAACAAATACTTTGTGTCAGTATTCACCAAAGAGAAGGAAGTGGTGGAGGATGATTTCAGGGAAGGAGTGTCAGGTTTCTAAGCCAAAGTCGCTATTAAAAAGGAAGACGTGCTGTCCGTCTTAAAAAATATTAAGGTAGGTAAGTCCCCAGATCCTGAAAGGATCTATTCCAGAATATTGAAGGAGGCAAGAGAACAAATTGCTGCAGAATTGACAGACATCTTTGTACCCTCTTTGGCTTAGTCGTGGGAGACAGACAGTTGCGATGGAAGGATGCTTTTCAGAATGGAGAGCTATGACTAATGATGTTCCACAGGGGTCAGTGCTGGGACCTCTGCTGTTTGCGGTCTTAATAAATGATTTGGAGGAAAATATAGCTGGTCTAATTAGTAAGTTTGCAGACGATACAAAGATTGGTGGAGTTGTGGAAGGTGAGGAGGATTGTCAGAGGATATAGCAGGATATAGATCAAGTGGAGGCATGGGGAGAAAAATGGCAGTTTGATCCAGATAAATGTGAGGTGATGCAGTTTGGAAGATCAAGTGCAAATTGAAATTATACAGTGAATGGCAGAACCCTTACAAGTATTGATATGCAGAGGGATCTGGGTGTGCAGGTCCACAGATCACTTAAGGTGGCACAGCAGGTAGATAAGGTAATAAAACAGACTAATGGCATGCTTGCCTTCATTATAAGGGGCATTGAGTACAAGGATAGACAAGTTATGCTGCACCTTTATAGAACTTTAGTTAGGCGACACTTGTAATATTGTGTACAGTTCTGTTCACCACACTACCAGAAGGTTGTGGATTCTTTGGACAAGGTACAGTAGAGGTTTACCAGGATGTTGCCTGGTATGAGGGATATTAGCAATGTAGAAAGTTTGGATAGATTGGAATTGTTTTCACTGGAACGCGACATAATAGAAGTTTATAAGATTGTGAATGGCGTGGATAGAGTGGAAAATATGAGGCTTTTTCCCAGGGTGGAGCTGTCAATAACTGGGGGACACAGGTTCATGGTGTGAGGGGGGGAGTTTAAAAGAGATGTGCAAGACAAGTTTTTCACATAAAGAGTGGTGAGTGCCTAGAATGCATTGCCAGAGGAGGTGGTGGAAGCAGACACAATAGCAGCATTCAAGAAGCACCTGGACAAATACATGAATAGGACAGGAATAGAGGGATACAGATCCTGTAAATGAGGACAGTTTTAGTATAGAAGGGCAAAAAATGTTAGCATAGGCTTGAAGGGCTGAAGGGCCTGTTCCTTTGCTGTTTGTTCTTTGGTCTTTATTCTTACTATCAGTGTGCCACAGAAAACAATATTTCAAAAATCTTTATCAGGGAGTTATGTTCACATCTTATGAATGTGAGCAGTGTACAATTAAATCAGTAACTATGTGAATGAACCAGCTTGGTGTCTTCTGTTTTTTGCAAGTACCCCCAATTTGTCATTATCTGATATGGTCTGAGGTGAGAAAATGGAACTGTTGATGTATTTTTTCATTTTCAGTTGTTCAGTTTCTGCTTGGTTTCTCAATGAAGACGTATTTCTTTCTTCCTGACTGACCACCGCATTGTGCAAAGTCCTTTTATCAATTAAATAATTTTGAAATATTCAAGTCTGTTATGATGCTCAAAATACAAAAATTAATTTTCACACAACAAAGCTGTTAACTGGAATATGTGTTTAGTTCCCTGGAGTAACACTTGACTGGGTGACTGTCTTGCCAACTGGGTCACAGAAAGTCTATAGCTGGGAGCTTTATTAATGTAAGTCAAATTACTGAATTTGACAGGATTGGAGGGTTTGAGCTTTAGGGAGAAGCTGAATAGTCTAGGGCTATTTTCCCTGGAGCATCAGAGGCTGAGGGCTGACCTTATAGAAGTTTATAAAATCATGAGACGCATGGATAGGATGAACAGCCCAGGTCTTTTCCCCGTGGAGGGGAGTCCAAAACTAGACGCCATTGGGTTAAAGTAAGAGGGGTAAGCTATAAAAGGGATCTAAGCGATAACGTTTTGGTGCAGAGGGTGGTGCATGTATGGAACGAACTGCCAGAGGAAGCTGTGGAGGCTGAATCCAATTACAACACTTAAAATGCATCTGGATGGGCACATGAATAGGAAGGGTTTAGAGGGATATGGGCTAAATGCTGGCAAATGGCACTAGATTAATTTCCTGTTCTGGTGAAGGGTCACCAGACCCGAAATGTTAACTCTGATTTTTCTTCACAGATGCTGCCAGACCTGCTGAGCTTTTCCAGCAACTTCTGTTTTTGTTCTACATTAATTTAGGATATCTGGTCAGCATGGATGAGTTGGACCGAAGGGTTTGTTTCTACTCTGTACATCTCAATGACTATGAATGCCTCAGACTTAACGGAATGAGGGATTGCTGATGGATACATTGATTAATAGTTAATTGATTACAAATTGGTTTTATAAATATGGGGAGCTGGTAATCAGTGGGATGTGAGCTTTATGGAGTCAGGCAAACTGATATAAAGGTCACATTGAAGTGTTTATTTGAATTCTGCTTAAATACATTTATCTTCTGGGATATAACATTAGTGTCAGAGAATGGTTGCACCAAAATATAGAATGTTAGGTATGATCCTTATCACCAGTGGAAGAATTAATTTACAAAGTGGACCAAGGACTTTATTAACAAATAGAAAGCAATGTATTACCTTAGCACTTTTATTACCATACAGAAGTAAGATAAGCAAAGTATTTTTTTTCAGAATTAGACCGTAATGATTTGAACATAAATTAAGGTTTGGACAGATTGTTAAATGTCGTGGTTAAAATCTAAAAAATAAAGGGGCTCTATTGTCTGGCTTATGAGGCATAATCAGGTTTTCACAAATTTAGAAAGACTGAGGACAGTACACTAGAAGAGTATATAATGGAATTCAGTAGGTGCAAGACTACAGAAATGTAATTTAGAATCTCCCCATTGTTGATGTTTATTACTGAACTGTGCCAAAGTATCAAGTACCAAGAGGCTTCTAGTTTTGACAGGAACAAAGGAGCAAACGATGATATGACAGAAAATGGAGGACACATTGTTAACAAGTTGGCAAAACAATCTAGATACAGATCATAGACAAAAGTGTGGCATTAGAACTATAACTAATAGAAATGAGGACAGAAATGCTGTTGATAATTTTGAGACCAAGTAGAATCTGGGTTTTACAATAAGGCATGTAGCCTCATAATGCTCGTTGTGTAGTCATTAGATGTTTCAGACGTGATTCAAAGTATCATTATACTATGAACTGCCCAAATACTTTCATAGTATTTGAAATCAAACGTAAAATGAAGGATTTGAAGGACGAAGATGGAGAGGGCATTATATCGATCACAAGTTGTTTTATCCCAATGATGAATGTATTGGTGGCAGAATCTTTCAACTGTGCAAAAATTTACATCCACTGTTTGGGGAATAAACTGACTAAAATGCCACCTTGATTCTCTGAGTAAAAAGGATTTGTACAAAGCAAAGGAGTTTAAAGGTTCCAGCAGTTTCAGATTTGGGGATGATAACATGCTAAAATCTTTGAAAATAATGGTATTCCTTGTATAATAGCCAGAATCAATCATTTTCTTAGCACGGATGAAATCCAGTGAAATATTCTTTTTCTTAAGCAGACCATTGAAGAAGAAAGCACAAATTAAACTGGATATGGAAAATGACAAAACTATTTCATTTGGAAAACTTGTGTATTTGCAATTTATATAATTGAGACACAATGATATTTCTTTAGTGGAACATAACCTATCCACTAAAGAAATTAAAGAGATGTTATTGAGATCAAAGATTAGAAATTTAAGAGGACAAAGAAGTCAATTGCATTAAAATTACAAAAGCAATTTACTCATCCATCTTCTAAAAGATTAATACTTTTAATAACAGATTTCATAATAAGGACTGGGCAGTGTGTTAAGCTCATAGAAGAGGAAAAAAGTGATAGATATGAGATTTGTAAGAAATATCAAAGGACAACATCACAGACTACACCAAGTCTGCCATTGGCGAGAGATTTCAATGAGGTAGAATAAAGAGAAAAGCATTTTCATTTTACGTTTTGTGAATTTGGCTATTGGATTTTGTCAGACAACAATAATAATATTGCAGATATAAGAAAATAATTATGAGTAAGACAATAGAAACGTGGATAGGGACCAGACTTGGACTATTGGCAAAATATTTTGGCAGATCAGCCAAACAGTAATTTATCAGTTGTAATAGCGTAGGCTGTACATGCTAAAAATTTGTTGAGATTGTGGAAGGATATATTCGATGTCAATTAATTTTTGGTAGGACTCCTATGGTTCAATCAATAATAAGTGATCTGATTCCAGCTTTGGAAGAAGCTACAGTTATTTTTATTTTTTCAGAGTGCTGCACTGAATGCACTGCATGCAGGCAGAAAGGCATTCACTAAAGCCAAAGTCCAAGAAAGAATTTGGTGAACCACGAGTTATAAGTTAAGGTTGTCAGAATCAAACTTCAATCTACGAGATATGGTTTATTATAAGAAAGTGGGTCTTAAAGAATGGAGATGCCCAGGAGGGTTATTGGTAAAGAAAGAAAACTAATAGTGTACAGCATATGAACAAACCATCTGGGTACACAGTGAAAAATTACTTCACATGGACTCCACAGTTCGGTTACATTCACTTTAGCGATGGAAAGGGATAGGTATATACCGCAGGGCAAGAGTTATAGCTGGGGGCAAGGCAATTATGAGGCGATTAGGCAGGATTTAGGATGCATAGGATGGAGAAGGAAACTGCAGGGGCTGGGCACAATTGAAATGTGGAGCTTGTTCAAGGAACAGCTACTGCGTGTCCTTGATAAGTATGTACCTGTCAGGCAGGGAGGAAGTGGTCGAGCGAGGGAACCATGGTTTACTAAAGAAGTTGAATCCCTTGTCAAGAGGAAGAAGGAGGCTTATGTAAAGATGAGGCGTGAAGGCTCAGTTAGGGCACTTGAGAGTTACAAGTTAGCCAGGAAGGACCTAAAGAGAGAGCTAAGAAGAGCCAGGAGGGGACATGAGAAGTCTTTAGCAGGTAGGATCAAGGAAAACCCTAAAGCTTTCTATAGGTATGTTAGGAATAAAAGAATGACTAGAGTAAGATTAGGGCCAGTCAAGGACAGTAGTGGGAAGTTGTGCGTGGAGTCCAAAGAGATAGGAGAGGTGCTAAATGAATATTTTTCGTCAGTATTCACACAGGAAAAATACAATGTTATCGAGGAGAATACTGAGATACAGGCTATTAGACTAGATGGGATTGAGGTTCATAAGGAGGAGGTGTTAGCAATTCTGGAAAGTGTGAAAATAGATAAGTCCCCTGGGCCAGATGGGATTTATCCTAGGATTCTCTGGGAAGCTAGGGAGGAGATTGCAGAGCCTTTGGCTTTGATCTTTATGTCGTCATTGTCTACAGGAATAGTGCCAGAAGACTGGAGGATAGCAAATGTTGTCCCCTTGTTCAAGAAGGGGAGTAGAGATAACCCTGGTAATTATAGACCAGTGAGCCTTACTTCGGTTGTGGGTGAAGTGTTGGAAAGGATTATAAGAGATAGGATTTATAATCATCTAGAAAGGAATAATTTGATTAGGGATAGTCAACACGGTTTTGTTAAGGGTAGGTCGTGCCTCACGAACCTTATTGAGTTCTTTGAGAAGGTGACCAAACAGATGGATGAGGGTAAAGCAGTTGATGTGGTGTATATGGATTTCAGTAAAGCGTTTGATAAGGTTCCCCATAGTAGGCTATTGCAGAAAATACGGAGACATGGGATTGAGGGTGATTTAGCGGTTTGGATCAGAAATTAGCTAGCTGTAAGAAGACAGAGGATGGTGGTTGATGGGAAATGTTCATCCTGGAGTTCAGTTACTAGTGGTGTACCACAAGGATCTGTTTTGGGGCTACTGCTGTTTGTCATTTTTATGAACGACCTGGATGAGGGTGTAGAAGGATGGGTTAGTAAATTTGCGGATGACACTAAAGTCGGTGGAGTTGTGGATAGTGCGGAAGGATGTTGCAGATTACAGAGGGACATAGATAAGCTGCAGAGCTGGGCTGAGAGGTGGCAAATGGAGTTTAATGCGGAAAAGTGTGAGGTGATTCACTTTGGAAGGAGTAACAGGAATACAGAGTACTGGACTAATGGTAAGATTCTTGGTAGTGTGGATGAGCAGAGAGATCTCAGTGTCTATGTGCATCGATCCCTGAAAGTTGCCACCCAGGTTGATAGGGTTGTTAAGAAGGTGTACAGTGTGTTAGGTCTTATTGGTAGAGGGATTGAGTTTTGGAGCCATGTCATGTTGCAACTGTACAAAACTCTGGTGCAGCCGCACTTGGAGTCTTGCGTACAGTTCTGGTCGCCGCATTATAGGAAGGATGTGGAAGCATTGGAAAGGGTGCAGAGGAGATTTACCAGGATGTTGCCTGGTATGGAGGGAAGGTCTTAGGAGGAAAGGCTGAGGGACTTGAGGCTGTTTTCGTTAGAGAGAAGAAGGTTAAGAGGTGACTTAATAGAGACATACAAGATGATCAGAGGATTAGATAGGGTGGACAGTGGGAGCCTTTTTCCTCGGATGATGATGGCTAGCACGAGGGGACATAGCTTTAAATTGAGGGGTGATAGATATAGGACAGATGTCAGAGGTAGGTTCTTTACTCAGAGAGTAGTAAGGGCGTGGAATGCCCTGCCTGCAACAGTAGTAGACTCGCCAACTTTAAGGGCATTTAAATGGTCATTGGATAAACATATGGATGATAATGGAATAGTGTAGGTTAGATGGGCTTCAGATTGGTTTCACAGGTCAGCGCAACATCGAGGGCCGAAGGGCCTGTACTGCGCTGTAATGTTCTATGTTCTATGTTCTATGATTCTTAAAGAGATTTAGCAAATAGTGAGAAATCAGGTATTTCTTGTAATCAAATGCTGCACAGTTATGAGAATCAAACTAAGGCAATTGACAGTTTGCCTGAAGGTGAACTGTTCAGTTCTGATGGTCAATAAAGAGATTTACAGCATAGAAAAAGGCCCTTTAGTCCACTAATTCTGCACCAGCCAAAAACCACCACCTAACTGTTCAAAACTCATTTTCCTGCACTTGGCCCATGACCTTGTATGCCTTGGCATTACAACTATAAATCTAAATACTGCTTAGATGTAATGAGGATATCTGCCTCTACCGCCCTTATAGCAATGAGTTTCAAATTCCCACCAGCCTCTGCGAGAAAAAAAATTTCCTTACATCCCCTCCAAACCTCCTATAATCTAAGGCTATCCTCTTCATTATTTACCACTCCACTGATTTTCAAATTATCAGTGAACTTGCCGATCAAACCTTCTACATTCAAGTTTAAGTCATTTATATATACCACAAGCAGCAAGGGCCCAACATTGAACACTGCAGAATGCCATACAACCTTGACAGAGGTTTCTTGTCACAAAAATACCTTTCAACCATCACCCTCTGCTTTCTGCCACTCAGCCAATTTGGATCCAATTAGCCAAATTTCCCTGGGCCCTATGGGGTCTCACCATTCCTATCAGTCTCCCATGCAGGGCCTCATCAAAAGCCCAAGTAGACTAACTGGCCTGTAGTTTCCTGATTTATACCTTGCTCCCCTATTGAATAACGACACCACATTGGCTATCGTCCTGTCCTCCAGCACCTCATCTTGTGTCCATAGAGGAACAGGAAACTTTGGCCAGTGCCCTGTTATTTATTTCCCTTACCTCACTAAACAGCTTATGATACAATTCATCCAGTCCTGGAAATTTATCTATTTTTATGCCTGCCAGACCAGACAGAACTGAGCCAAGATGGTGGTGGAGTAGAATGCTTCAGACGAGGTCACCCACTTCATCCATTTCCTTTTCTTTTCTCTCTTTTTTTTCTTCTTTTGTGCTTCTTTTTCCTTCTCTCTTCTTTCTTCTCCTGGCTTCGGACTCCTGGCCCCGGACTCAGTGTAGACCTAGTGAGGTGTCCTCCTGGCCTGGTATGGCAGTATTTTGGCCTGGCATGGCAGTCTCTTGGCGTGGTGTGGGGAGCTCTCAGTGGCCCAATGTGGTGGTCTTTCAGTGGTATGTGGCCTCAATGTGGATTTCCAGTTTCAAGGTGATTCCTCAATGTACGGTCCCATTGTGGCTAAGCACTTGAGAAAGACTGTAATGTTTGAATTTTCAGCTTTACTTCTTCATTTTCTACTTAAAACTAAGAAGGTCTGCAATGTAGAGATAACACAGTGTGGAGCTGGAGGAACACAGCAGGCCAGGCAGCATCAGAGAAGCAGGAAAGATTACGTCGAGACCCTGCTTCAGAAATTTCTGAAGGTATTACTATTTCTGAAGGTGTGCAATGTTTAACTTTTAACCTTACTTCACATGTTTTACATTATACTATAATTACTGCAATGTTTAACTTTTAACTTTGTTCTTTCTTTCTGCCTTGTTCTTCAGATTCTGTACCTAGGTACTTGTACCTAAGATGGTGCCTTGTGTGGCAACAGTATACACTTTTCACTATACTCCTATATTTTTGTACTTGAGTAGACATGACAATAAAACCAAATCAAATCAAAAATCAAAATCAAATCAAATCAACCTCCTCTCTGCCCTCTGCTAATTTCTTTAAGTATATCATAGTCATTCTCCCCGATTCTCCTTGCTCTTTATTCTGCAGCTGTAACATTGTATTCCTTGTTGTGTTCTCTTGCTTTTATGCATTTTGAATGATATTATATGCCTGTACTGCACATAAAACAAAACTTTTCACTGTATCTAGGGACATGGAATGATAATAAATAAAATTAAAAAAAGATTTCTATGCCCACATCATCACGATCTATACTGAACGCCGACACAAAGTATTCATTTCGAACCCAACCTACGTCCTCCGGTTCCATGCACAAACTACCACTGTGATCCTTAATGGACCCTACTCTTTCCTTGGTTGTCCTTTTACCCTTAATATACTTATAACATAACTTAGGATTTTCCTTTATTTTCCCTGCCATTTATTCTTTCAAGCCCTTCAATGCATCGAGGCAAAGCCACCAGGTCTGACTTTGGTGTTGAGAATTGTTGCTGGCTATGTAGTGTTTTGGAAGGTAGTAGGCAAGGAAACTCCATATAATTTAAGTGAGATGTGCAATTACTAAGATCACTAAGAAGCAATAATCCCCTTAATATGCAACTCAAGATTGCCTAGTGAGAATCTTGCTTCCATGCCCAGAGCTTTAATTAAAAGATGCATTGAGTTGCTCCTGATGTTGAAATAGGTCTCACTGGACTTATCACATGATCCTCTCGCATTTCTCACCATAGCTCGTAACTCAGACCCATGTAGGATTCTACCCCATGATCTTCTCTTTATGCCTTCTGACCATTACAAATGCTTTGAAGAGATCTCATTATCTCATGCAGCAAAACTTTTTCAATGGCTGGCAGCTTGCCAAGGCAAAGTTCTTCATTCCATTCAACATGAAGATGGTTACTGGCAAGTGAAGGCGGGTGAAAACAAGTTTTTTGAGTTCATTCTGAATGCGATTTTGGATGGATTAATGTCTGTGCATGCTGTCTGACTCTTGTGCTGCTCTGGAAGAGTACGCAAACAATATGAAATAATCACATGAGTGATCCTGCTGGACTGAAAGCAATCATGGACAATCTGCTTGTCTATGAGTGTGTAGAAATATGATGAAAGAAGCCATTACAGACCTTGATCAGAATCTAGTGAAACTGAGAAGTTGGGCTCAACAGAGGTACCTCAAGTTGAACAAAAGAAAAATGGAATTAAAAGTGACTGAATTCAATAATCCACCATATACTGGCAGCAAAAGGACCTGGCCTGAACCTAATAAGGTTAAAACTGTAATACAGATACAGAAACCAAGAGATGTGAACGCAATGCAATAATGTATTTTATTTGTGAACTACCTAGCAAAGTTCCTGCCTAATTTGTCACCAAGAATGTGAACTTCTTAGCATGCTCACTGAAAACAAAGTGCAGTCATACTGAGGTGCAGAACAAGGAGCAGCATTCACTTGCCTCAAGTAACGAAAGATGACAATGTCAGTGCTGAGGTACTACACTGAAACAATGAAGTCATCTTGCAATGTGATGCCAGCAAGATACAACTTGGACCAACTCTCATGCAACTAGGGCATTAACACAAACTGGGAGACATTTTCCAGGGAGGGAATATCATGTCAGGGGTGACTAGATACCTGATGAATAGCAAATGAAAACTTACTTGCATACTATTAAAAGATCTACAAACTTCAAAGATTATGGATGCAGTGCTGTGCAGGGACAGTCAAAAATGGCGACAGTTGGAATGAACAGTTTTAGTTCATGAGTAATCATTTTCTTTTTAGGTCATGCAAATCTGACAAGTTGTAGTTGCAAAATTTAATATGCATAGTTTTCTTTTTGTGTAAAGGGTGAAATTTGGAGAAATGCAGTTTTACACTGTCACTGAGATTTGCCATAGTCATGTGACCTCAGATGCCTTTAAAGCTTGCACGCAGAACCGTCTTAGTGAAGGTCTGAACATGCGATCAGATGCTCATCGCAGGGTTAAAAAGACACCAACGCCACAAACAATCTGTTTCGGCCTTAGTTAGTTGCCAGGAAGAGCAATAAAGTCAGTCGATAGAAAAAGGGATTTTGCAGTACAGGTCAAAGTAAATGATTTCTATCTTACCACTATTTTGTTAGAGGGAATTTCTACTTATCCAGTAATGAATGCTGAAAAGGTAGTTTGGTAGTTTAGAAAGATGAAGAGTGGTGATGTAGGCATATCTATCACCAGCCCACTAGTAAAATTTACTTGCAGCTTTTATGAATTATTTGGCTGAGGGCAGAATGCAGGTGAGAAATAGAAGGAGGAATAAGGATTGATCCTTGGGTGCACTAGAGGTGAAGGTGTGAGAATGGGAAAGGGAGACATTGCAAATGAAACTCTGACTACATTTAAATAAGAATGGAACCAGGCATGTACACTCCTATCTAGCTGACTAATAGTGGGAAAGCATTGGTGGAGGACAATGTAGCCAATCATGTCAGACAGTTTGAAAAGGAAAGAGAGGAGTAGTTAAGCTTTGTCATCGCCGCATAAGATGCCACCTGTGACTTTAGCAACTGTTATGTTAGCACGGTGACAGGGCAGGACTATGATTATCGATTCAATGATTGAGTTCTGGGAAAGATAGCACAGATTTGGGAGGTGACATAGATGATCAAGGACTTTGGCAATCTCTACCATATAAATAGAACCAGAGCAATAGGCACACGTAGACACTATCACCTCCAAGTTTCCCTCCAAATCAAACCTGTCCTGACTTGTAAATTCATCGATTTTCCTTCATTTCCATTGGTTTAAGATCCTCAAACTCCATAACCAAAATAACGTGTATCCTCACAACATTGACTATAGCTCATACGAGGGTAATTAGGGAGGTACAATAAATGCAGGCTTTGTCAGTGATGTCCACATTTCATAAATGGACATTACAAAAAAAAACTTCCCATTTCTTTGACAGCAGAATGTTATTATGTCAGTTGAATTAGTTCTCAATTATATTGTTAGAAATAATATTAATTATAACTGTACTGGAACAGCTTGGATAGACCCTAGCCAACATTTATCTTGAATCAACAGAACTAATTAAAAAACACAGCGTGGGCATTCATCCTCTCATTATTATTTCAGGGGCTTTGCTACACACCAGTTGACTTCTGCACTTTTAAGATACTCCATTGGTTGTTGAGTGGATTTGCAGTATTCTGAGGACATGAAAGCTATCATATAAATGCAAATTGTTTCATGACAATAACTATAGGCTTTTGTTCCCTCACTTCAACTCCTCAATAAAAATATCAATTATGACCTTTACAATCCCTCAGTAACTAGACCTAAATTGGCATTGGTACTTTTTGAATTTGTACAAAGGAATACTATTCAAACAAGACTAGTAAGTCCACTCCTAAGGCTATGATGAAAATATTTCTGCTTTGCCCTAGTTAATCACAGATGTCTACAAAACAATTTTTTTAAAAAGTCCTAATACCACTAGATAGCAAATATCATTTCTGGTCATTGGGGGAGAAAAGTAAATTATTTTGTAATCATTAATCATAAATTTGAAATTTTTGATGCAAACTTTTCTTAACTAGTTATCTTGGTCATTCAATTCCAACAGCTTCAAGATAGCTATAATAAATACTCTGCTCTCCATGCAAAGAAATAAAAATTAGTTTTTTACACTACTTACTGTATTAATTCATCCAAACAAGCTTTCTGCCATTCACACTAAACAGTTAATCTACTGTGCCAATTTCAGAGACTGCCTTAACTGAAAGACATAACTTCACAGTAAATTCCAAAAACAGAAGTTGATTTTCATTCTCTTCAGTAATTGTAATAGGCAAGAATATTCTCCATGCTGCTCATGAACCACATTGTATAAGTGGAGTTATGATTAAATCGTATGGCCTCTTGAATTTGGCAGTTCTTTTCATCACCTGCTAAATCCAAATGGAATGAAAATAAATTACATCATTCTGATATGAAAATCAGATTCAAAGTATGAACAATAGGCCTGGATCATTCCTGTGTATCATTAGCATCATGAACATCACAAAATGTCTTAAATGCTGGAAAGCTCCTTAAACACTGCAAAGTCAGTGGGAATCTGTGGCTCAGCTACATTTTGGGCTCTGGCACCTGTATTATTAGGTGCAGAGTTTCTCTAGGAACTGTTGTACATTGATTTGAAAGCAATCCAAGAAAGCATGTACACTGTGGGACTGCAACATTGTGTACTTTGTTTAGTCAACAACAGAAAGTGATGTTAAAGAAGCCATCATCTCATAATACAACTAGAGTGACTGAGCTCTGTATAGCGTGCTGAATCGCTGTCGCTATTTTGAAATTTTTCCCTCAAAATAGAAGCATCGTTTTGTACTTGGGAATAGCTGTCAATTCCTACCAAATACAATGTTGCGAATTTCTAAATTTTTCTTTTGTATTTTTCTCAAGCAATTGGTTTTGATAGCTGTCTACAAAGGAGTCTTGGATCATGATTTACACTTCCTTCTTTATTTACGGGTATTGGCAAAGGATCAGAGAAAGCACACTGAAAGGTGTGCTAGCACCTTGGTGATCATTCTTGGGCTGTTTACATGGGCACACCCTTATGCTTTTATTAACACATACAGGTCAAAGTGATCATGCCAGCATCTCCAAAGAAACCAGTGTGGTAACTGGCCAAGAATGTCATGAAAAGCATCAGAGATCAGCAACTAGATGTGGAATTTATTTCCAGAGTAAAGATTCATGAGTTTGGTGTCAATGTTTTATCAAAGCAACCACCTTTGCACCCTTCCATGCAACAATAAGAGAAATATCCCATATCTTCCAACTTGCAGTGCAAGTCTTGGATGGTATTTCTGCTTCAGCATTCTTGGCAAAAAAAAATCACGAGCCTGAGTTGGATACACCTTATTAACTGAAAGGTGTGACCCTAGAGGAACATTAAAGTGAATGCATCCTCTCCTATTTGTCTGGACAGTGAATGTATTACACTCCCCATGGGAAAGAAATAAAAACATGAAGTCCTTTAAATGGATTTCCTGAAGGGTAGGGAATGATTGATACTGCTGTGAAACAGATCCATCCCTTGTATTAATCAGTCTTAGGATGCAGTCCTTAAAGCATTTTCTTTCAAAGCGGACAGGCCATCTTCTTAATGATATCACCCATATAAGAAATAATATTTCTTGACTCAATTGGACAGGCACTCTCTATGAACTCCACAAAGAGTGTGGAAGTGAATGGAGCATACATTAAGACGCCGTTTAGAGCAGCACATACCTAACATACAGAAAGAAAAAGACAGCAAATAATTGCTGATTGGTTGAGGCTAACATTGCTATAACAGAGGTGGTCATTGGAGCCAAGTGATCCACTTTCATTAATTACAGAAAAGATTTAAGTGAGAAGATTCCATAAGAGTGCTTGAAATAAAGTCCAACAGTCAGTTTGTCCTGCATCAATGACTAGTGGTTAAAACGTTCTCAGAATATTCAGACGTTCTTAAACACAGGGACTACTATTGACATATAAGTATCAAAAAGGCAATAACTCCTTCAGCAAGAAAATGAGAACAAAGGCAGAGGAGGTCATCACAGATTGCTATAATCATCTGAAGAAATGGCTGGAACACCACATTGGGATGCTCTCTAGGCACCAAACCAAGCCTGGATGTTATCGAGGAACTAAATATGAAACTCTCAGAAAAAGAACTTAGCAAAACGATTGACTTGGCAAAGCTCCAGGTGCTGAGGCATTTCTGCCCAAACACATCAAGCATAGAAAACCAGCACTCATGAAGCATTTACACAAACTTCTCTTCCTCTGCTAAAGGGATGAGACACTGCTCCAGGATATGCATGATGCAAAGATTGTGACCAAGAACAGTAATTTGCATAACTATTGAGGCATCACCCTCTGGAATATTGTTGGTAAGATATTTTCCCATTGTTGTTAGACTGCAGATCTTGGCTGAATGCATTGGTCCAGAATACCATTGTGGTTTCACAACTGGGTGACCCATATGACAAGATCTTCTCAATCTGCTGAAAGAGGAAAACAGTGAAAAAAGGAGACCATTCCATGTTGCTTTTATCAATCGAAAAACAGCATTTGACATATGAGTTGAGGCAGCCTATTAAAGCTGTTGAAGAAAATGGCTACTTGAGCACTTTACACATCAATTTGGTGGGTATAGTCAGCAATGTCAAGGAACTATTGGAACCCTTTAAGATCTGCAGTTGGATAAAGAAAGGATTGCGTTCTGGCAGTGACATTATTTGGTATATTCAACATTTTGTTGCTGACATAGACCTTCAGATCATGTACGGACGGTAATAATTTACATGCCTGAACTGACAGACAGCTGTTCAGCCTTGTTCACCTGAGCTATAAGAGAAAAGTGCATCAAATTCTCATCAGAGAGTTGCTCCATTCTAATTATGCCACAGTCACGTTTCATACCATGTAACACTTTCTTTGGCAAATTAACAGACTCTGTCATGTCTGTAAAGAGTTGGTTTGACCATCAGCATCAGGAAGACGATTGTCATGATGCAGTTTCTTACTGCTAGCCAACATTGATGATGTGAAACTGAAGACTGATGCTGCAATCAATGTATGCTTCCCACAAGCTGCTGCTGTCATATCTAGGCTGAGTATGGCTCTGTGGAACATCAGTAACCTGACTAGGGACATCAAACTGCAAGTCTACCAAGCCCGCATCCACTGTGCACTCCTCGACATTGAGTGAAACCTGGACAACTTGTGCTGAGTGGAGAAAAGGCTGAATAATTTCCACCTTCACTATCTCAGATGCATCCTTGACATCTTTTGGCTGGACAAGGTTATGACTTAGTGGTCCTGAACTGTGCTAAATCTATCAACATTAACTCATTGCTAAGCCATAATGGCTCGACTGGTTAACTACTGGATCAATGATTGTTGTTTATCCAAAGCATCATAACTGCATGTAGGATCGTATTAACTTCAAGTTAACTTAGGCAGTTTGGTGGAATGGGTGGACAGATGGCAGGTGAAGATTAATGCAGAACTGTACAAGGTGATTCAATTTGGTAGGAAGCAGGAGGCATGACAACATAAATGAAAGAGAAAAACTCTAAGGGGGTGCGAGATCAAAGGGACCTGGTTTCATATGTGCACAAAGCATTGAAGATGGCAGTGTAGATTGAGAAAGCAATTAATAAATCATGTTTCATCCTAGGTTTTATAAATAGGGAAATAGAATAGTAAAATCAGAAAGTTATGATAAACTTATACAAAACTTTGGTTTGGACTTGCCTGGGGGATTATGTCCAGTTCAGGGCAGTACACTTCAGGAATGATGTGAAATCATCAGTGAGGATATAGAAAAGAATCACACGAATGGTTCTAGGCATGAGGAACTTCACTGACATGGATAGTGTGGAGAGAGGCTTGAACTTTCTTTTTGAAAAAGAGGAGATTCAGAGGAGATTTGGTTCAGGTATTCAAAATCATAAGGATTCCGAATAAAGTAGATAGGGTAAAACTATTCTCATTTGCGGAAGGATCAAAGATCAGATGTCCCAATTTAAGATAGTCCGTAAAGAAGACCTCAAGACATGAGGGAAAGCTTTTATGCACAGCTACTGTTTAGAATCTGGAAAATACTGCCTGGTGATGTGATAGTGGCAGATTCAACTGGGGCCTTCTAAAGAAAATCGGAAGATTTTCTGACAAGAAAAATATAATTTCAGAATTATGGGGAAACAATGCAGTATTGATACTAGATTTACTGCTCTCACAGTTGGCACAGTCATCTCCAGCTGAGTGGTTTCCTTTTGTAATGGTAACCATTCTATGATCTCACAACACTTATATTGTGACCTTGTTTTCATTGTATTGTCAGTATCCTTGAAATTGGTGCTCACACTTAGCCAGGATTATTTTTCAAGTCTAGGTTACTTAGACTTGTGGCCAACTGCAGTGCTAAATAATACGATCCAAATTCAACAATAGTCTAAGTGGAACACAGAGGACAATACTGCATCAAGTACAATGATTAAATAGCTAGATTGGCATCAAATAGTTTTTACACTCTTAAGATATTAATTCCAGTCCTCCCTAGAAACACTGACAGTGGTGTTATTGTGATTTTCCTTGAAACATTTGAAAAAAAAAGCAACACTGCAAAGCATATTGTTATATTAAAACATTAGTGCTTGCTGTTCTTTTTCAAATATATATATTTTAGATAATATTTCAGATATGAGAAGAAATGTTGACGTTGACCCATTGTTCCAATCAGCTGAGAAGAGATGAAGTGACTGCTTGTTCTTCAATGTTCCGGGTTGCTTGGAATAAGAGTTTAATTTCTTTTAAACACCAGGCTATACTGCTCTCCAATTAATACGGGGTTAACTCATTTCTACTGTACCTAGTAAGGAGTCAATAATGAAATTGTCTGGAATGAAAAGAAAGACCAATTTTACTACGTCTATTCCTGAGAAAAGTGATAAAGAAGCAATATCAAGAATATTGCCTAGGCTTGGGCTGATATGTGGCAAGTATCATTTGCATGACACAAATGCCAGGCAATGACAAACACTAACCTGTGAGAATCTAATCATCATTTATTGGCCTTAAATAATGTTAGCCTTAAAATCAACATCTTATTGGTTACCTATGACCAAAAACTGAACTGGGCTAACCACAGAAATGCTTGGCTACAAGACTGGGTCAGAGGCTAGGAATCCTGCAGTGAGTGACTCATCTTCTGTTTCCCCAATGCCTGTTCAATATCTACAAAGCACAAGTCAGGAGTGTGATGGAATATACCTGGATGGGTACAGCTTCAATAACATACAAAAAGTTCAACACCATCTTCCAGGACAAACCAGCTTAGTTGCTTCAACATTCAATCCCTTCACCACTGATGCACAGTGGTATCAGTGTGGCAGATGGTACATATCTACATGACGCATTGCAATACCAAGCTCCGTTAACAATGTCTTTGACTTCTGCCATCTAGAAGTACAGATGCAAGGGAAAGCCTGAAAATTCTCCTCCAAAACAATACCATCCTGACTTGGAACTAAGGCATTGTTCCTTCAGCATTGCTGGGTCTAAAATTTTGAACTCCCTTCCTAATAGCTCTATGGTTGTCCTATACTCCAAGAACTGAACTGATTCAAGAAGGCAACTTACTTCCATCTTCTCTCAGGCAATATAAAGACAGACAACTAATACTGGTCTATCCAGTGATCTCCACATCCCAGAAGCAAATTTTTCAAAATATCTAATTTTTGATTTCCTGATGTTTCCTTCTAGTCAATATTGTCACTGGGCTTTTCGTCATGAGAGAGAGAGAGAGACCCTCCACTGGCCTGTTCAGTTCTGCAGTCTAAAGTCCACCCCTCTTGCTTCTGTACGTAGAGAGATTCTGCCACATCAAAGGGCATCTTGTTTGTATCCTCCATCTGTAGTCAATCTTTCGTCTCCAACATGTGAAGTCTGTCATAATGGTATAAATCGGATACAAGACAAAGGGACGCCTTCTAGGGAGGGGGTTCACTAGTTTCATTGCTTTTGGATAAAATGTTAATTTCAACTCAGGTTGTCTCTTAATCCATTTTGGTTTCATTAAACATTCCTAGCTGTGTGGGTCAGTGATTCTCCATTTTAAATCAATGTTTTTGGTTGCTTTTTAAAACCATTTCAGTTCATTAAAGTCCCAGGCATTATATCATATGATGGAACTCACAGTCAACAGTCTCTATGTTATACCATTGTGCCACCATTACATTGCCAATATGAAGATGCAATATTTCATATCAGGGATGAGGTTCATTGCTAAATATCATTGTAGAAATGTGCAGTTGGATCTGTTTGTCACACTGGTATTATTCAATTGGCAGATCAGAGTGTTGTGATTTAAGTAACTCCAAATCTTAAGCAAACATCATAGGCTGATACTTCTGCTGTTCGCTCGACTATATTCCACTATTTAAAGAGTTGGGTTTTCTTCAGTTGTTCTGTCCAAAATTAGTTGAAATCATTCATTATTTCATTTCTGTTTGTGAGACCTTGCCATGTGGAATTTGTTCAACATATTTACTTGAATACTTGACTAGTAATAGCCATGCAAACTAATCCTGAACACATGAGCACCTTGATGTAACTCTGGAATGTATAATGGAGCCAGAAGATTTACAGAACATAAGGAATCTATTTGGCCAGTTGTGCCTATGTAAGTACTTTGCTGCAGTGATCCTAACTGATCCATTTATCCCTTCCCTAAAAGAGATGATAGACTATTCTCTATAACAAAGCATTTCGTGCTTCATCAAATGAAGGAAGCATTCAAAAAGTAATTCTGAAATTATCTAGTAACAAAGAGAGACCTTCTTCATTGCCACATGTTGAATGAGACCTGTTGTATGAGAAGGGCTTAACTGACATCACATGATAAGTTCCACCCATAAGGATAAAAAGGACTGTTCCTGGGAGGAGCTAAACAAGTGTTTCAGAGATTGGTCTTAGTGTGAACAACATTTAGTTGAAATAATATTGTGTCCCTACCCTTGAGTTGATCCTGACGTCTCAAAAGAGACATGATGTGGAGGTGTCGGTGTTGCACTGGGGGGACAAGGTCAAAAATGAGACAACACCAGGTTATAGTCCAACAGGTTTATTTGAAAACACAAGCTTTTGGAGTGTCGCTCCTTCACCTGACAACTGAAGAGGGAGCGAGACTCCAAAGGCTTGTGTCTTCAAATAAACCTTTTGGACTAAAACCTGGTATTGTGTGATTTTTGACCTTCACAAGAGACTATCATGTATCTTAAATGTAATATAACTAGTTATTATGTAATATGTATATTTAATACATATCCTGGAATATACATGCAATATATAACCTTTACTGTTTAGTTAAAACCAATTATATCTTCTACCTAAGATGCCAAGTGGCCATCATTCCTCACATGGCATTAGTGACTTTGACTCATACCAGCAAGGGGGTTTAATAGCAGTGAATCTATTCAAGCCGTCCCAGATGGTTGAAGTAAATTACCACTGCAACTGAAGGCAACTGCATAATGAGAAAATATCATTACTCATAACCATGTGTCTCCGATACACACTGGCAGGACAGGCTTATATGAGCCAATACATACTTGAAAAAAAATCTTCTGTAAAAACAAGTGTTCCCTTTACTAATGGAGGAACACAGCAGGCCAGGCTTTGTCTGAAGAAGAGTCCCGACTCGAAACGTCAGCTTTCCTGTTCCTCTGATGCTGCCTGCCCTGCTGTGTTCCTCCAGCTCCACACAGTGTTATCTCAGACTCCAGCATTGGCAGTTCTTACTATCTCTGTTCCTGTTACTTTTTACTTTATACACAATCATCCAGATGGAGTAAAAACGAACTTGGGAAAATATTTCAATATAAGTACTGCTCTCCTTTAAATACATCGAATTCTATGATTTTAATACTTTTAGCATCCCAATGAGAATGTGAGTGTATTTTGGATGTGATTTTAATTATATGAATAATACATACTTTAAAAATCACCATTTACATATAATGCTAATACAATGACATAAAATGACACACAATGACATTCAGATTTGGTGGGGCTTGAAATGAGCATTAGTGGAGTGACTACCAGATATACACCCCACTCAGTTTCTGTCACCATTGTAGAAGTATATAACGTTTTAAAAGTTACAATGTTTGCAGATCTCAGTATCGCTGTCAATAGAGAAATTTCCATATTCAAGCTAACACCTTGGTTGAGATAAGTTGGATGTTGTCAGATAAGGTAAAAACACTAATATGTGAAAAAAACTAATTGAGGAATTATTTATAACGCCAAAGTTGCAGAAAACCACAATTGAGCTTTGCATTGAAAGGATGCTCCTTTTGTTGCATGGAAAGCTATTCTGTTTCAAAAATTGGCCTGGAGCCAAAGTTTGAGGTTAATTGGAGTGCGAATAATATTTTTCACAGACTGTTCATTTGCAGAACGCCAGAAAAAAAAGAACTCAATACAAAGATGTGAGAGTTCCTAATTACATTGGATAATGATGTATTATTCATTTGCAACAATGCGCAGTCATTCCAGTTGGGAGAAAGTGAGACAAGCAATTGGCACAATTTTTCAAGTGATTAATAAGAGAACTATTAACAATGAAAAGTAATTTGTAAATTAATTTGTTTGTTTTATTTATAAGCCACAAAATGTTCTCACAGCCTCTCTCTACAACAAGCCCATCCTAATCTTTTCTATGTTTTTCCCATCTGTTTAGCACCTACAGTTTTGCTCCTCTTTGGACAGTACTGTGGGATGGCTTCATCAGGAGTACCGTAAAGAAGTCCTTGCAATAAAGTTGGTTTGCCCATGCTTTGAGGTTGTGGCTGCAATTCCAACCTGCCTGCATTAATTCCATTGCATGTTGACAGCACATATTGTGGCATTCCACTTCATTATTATGATGGAAGCATGCTGACTGCTTCCACATGCGTTGGGTTGTCTCTATATTCAGCAGGAGGCTGATCAGCGATATGCTAACAGCAGAAATTGCCACCAACACCTTGTTCTCAAAGGCAGAATGCCCTTTACAAATCGATATTGCAATATTATTGGGATTTAAAAGCTCGCAAATGGAAGTTCTGAGCAGAAAGAGAGTTCCGAAGAAATCATTGCCACGCTAGAGGATAAAGGCAAAATCCAAATTCACTTTGAACCTTCTGCTCCTTTCCTTAAAATTTTGACCCCTCTGATAAAGGGACACATTTCTCCTCAAGATGGCAGTGGGGTAACAGCACAATGTGCAAGCTGAGGCTTGAAGCTCATCTGTTCCACCCACTTTTACTTTTGCTTCGTTTTTCACTAGTTTTTTTTTCCTTAGTTTAATCTACTTACCTTATATGAGGTATGAGTTTGTGCAGTGTGGAGGAGATTGAGCCAGTGCCCGGGAAGGCGAGGCCAACATGGTGGCAAGAGACATCCCCGGTGTCAATGGTAGTCATCTTTAGCAGAGGTGAGAGTGGGAGCAAGCAGCCTGAGGCGGGTGGCAGTGAGAGTGGGAGCAGGCAGCCTGAGGCGGGTGGTGGTGAGAGTGGGAGCAGGCAGCCTGAGGCGGATGGCAGTGAGAGCGGGAGCAGGCAGCCTGAGGTGGGTGGCAGTGAGAGTGGGTGGCAGTGAGAGTGGGAGCAGGCAGCCTGAGGCGGGTATCGGTGAGAGCGGGAGCAGGCAGCCTGAGGCAGGTGGCGGTGAGAGCAGGAGCAGGCAGCCTGAGGCGGGTAGCGGTGAGAGCGGGAGCAGGCAGCCTGAGGCAGGTGGTGGTAAGATCGGGAGCAGGCAGCCCGAAGTGGTCGATGCGGTTGAGGTTGAGCCCAGAGCAGGGAAGGTTGAGACCTTGTGTGGAATGAGAGTCCAGCATGGCCAGGTTTTTATGGACTGTGGTGTTGAACTGTTAACTGTTCCTTTGTTTTTCTACTTTTTAGTAAGAAAGACTGTAATGTTTAATTTTTTAACCTTGTTTCTTTATTTTTCTGCTTTGTACCTCAGATTCTGTGCCTAGGTAGTTTTGTACCCAAGATACCGCCATAAGCAGTGACTTGTAAACTTTTCACTGTGCTCATGTGAGTACATGTAACAATAAACTTAATTCTAATTCTAAGGAGAGATATCATGGTTTTCCTTAATGTCAGAAGGTCCTGAAGGTAGACCCTTGGAAGGGATTAGTCACAGATGGCCAGGGAGGTCGATTCCCTGAGACTGTCTCCTATGAGAGGGATTCCCAAAGTTGGGCTGGAGCCTCATGGGGTCTCAAGCTGAAATTTTGAGTTTATGAACTTTGAGGAAGCAATAGCCTCACTAAGAATATTGAAGATAACAGCAGGACAAGTTCCTACTTATATCCTTCTCAACTTCGAGCTCATCCTCATCCTGTCACCTGGCATGATTTGCAAGCTGCAGATGTCATGACCTCAAACCCATTAGTTTACAGCCCTTTCTCACCAGCTTTATCCCTACTTTTCCTTTCTACGTTGCTGCTCTGGACACCCAAGAACTACCATCATCATTACTATCATAAATTTGACTGGTTAACCTGAAAAAGCTGTAAAAATTGAATTTTTTTATCTGGAGTATCCACAGCTCTCCCAGCAATGTTGCAGTCAACAAGTAGGAGAACCCCATAGAAGATAAAATCCTTGACTAACGACGAATAGAAAACAATATGGAGGCATCCTGGACCATGTCATTATTTGGGTCAAAAGTCTAAGTGATATTTATATCTCTCAAACCTTGCCAGGGACTGATGCTAGCTGGGCAGATCATTAATTGTCCATAGCAGAGAAAATCCTGACATGCATTATCCTGAATTACATACTTGCTGCGGCCAAGAAAATCCTCCGAGAGACTCAGTGTGGCCTGGAAATTTGCAGGAGAATATTTTGGATGCCAGAGATCTGAATCAAACAGAGAATGCTGAAGAAACTCAGCAGGTCTGGCAGTATTTGATGTGTGAGAAACAGATTTCTCAAAATCCAAGAAAAATGTTGACAACAACACCAGGCACGCTTCATTGCATTTGACTCATTAATCATAGTCTTCTTATAAATCTGCTCCAAATATTTGCATAAGCAAAATTCTAGATCACAATCTGAAGACTACTACTCGACGATAAGACTGTAACTGGCTTATGTAGGAGATCTTGAAGCAAGAGTCTTCAATAACTGGACTGGATCAACAAGGCTGCGAGATGTCCAATAGACTATTTAAAATATACCTTTCTTTAAAGATTCAACTCCTCAAAGATTAACTACCATCAATATCAATATTGAATCTTTTCTAGACAGCGAACTCTTTAGCCTTGGTCACATCCACACCAAAACTAATCTGATCACCAAAGACATATGTGATTTATGTTCTGCAAGTGATGGAACTGCTGTTGCCATTCTAAACCTGTTCAATTTTGCATCCAGGATATTTGAATGACACCAGAATAAAACTCACAATAACTCAGAACTTTGGCCAAATATTCCACTTGGCATGTAAGTTGAAGGTGAGACTGAAATACGTTAAGCATTTCCCACACCTTGATAGCCACCTCTCTCAAAATATGAATCAGCAATGTCAGCAAAGTAACAGAATGGGTCATCGGCAGTGCTATCAATGGTGTTGCTCAGCAATAATCTGCCAACTGATGGTCAGTTTCAGTTCTGCCAGTGCCACTCAGATTCTGACTCACTGCAGTCTTGATCCAAACATAGCCAAAAGACCTGAACTCTACAGGCAAGGACAGAGTGAATGCCCTTAGGACCAAGGCAGAATTTCATTGAGTAGAGAGCCATGGAATCTTGGCAAAACTGGAGTCAATGGGAATCGGGGGCAAATTCTTCACTGGTTAGAGACAAAGAAGGACAATGGGAGATGGTTGTGATTTATGGAAGGCAATCATTTCAGTATCAAAACATCTCTGTAGGAATTCCTCAGGGTAGTATCTGATGTACAACCATCTTCAACTGCTTCATCATTGACCTTCCTTTCACCATAATATCAGCGATGAAGGAATATTAGCAGATGACTACACAATGTTTAGCACCGTTCACCTCTCCTCAGATACTGAAGCAAAGGAATCTCGACAATATCCAGGCTTTGGCTAATAAATGGCAAAGAACAATACCAGACAGTGACCAATTCAAACAAATGAGGATCTAACCGTCACTCCTTCACATTCAATGGTATTACCGTTGTTGAATTCCCCTAATATCAACATCCTACATGTTACCATAAACCAGAAACTAAACTTGACCAGCATGTAAAATATGGCAGTTTCTAGAGCAGATCAGACATTAGAAATTCTACAATGAGTAGCTCACCTTCTGTCCACTATCTACTAGTTTGGAGTGCGATAAAATACTTTTCATCTGTATGAATGACTGCGGTTCTAACAACACTGAAGATATCTGACACCATTCAGAACAAAGTCTCCTGCTTGACTGGCACCCATCCAGTATCTTTAACATTTACTCCTTTTCTCCTTGATACACAGTGGCAGCAGTGTTTACTATATATAAGCTGCATTTTAACAGCTCACCAAGGCTCCTTCAACAGTACTTTCCAAACCTGTGAGCTCTACAAACTACAAGGACAAGGGCAGCAGATACACAGGAATATCAGCAGCTGTGGGCTCCCCTCTCAGCCACATCCTGACTTAGAACTATGTCACTGCTCATTCACTGTTAAAATCCTGAACTCTCTTCCTAATAGCATTGTGAGCATATTACACCTCAAGGACTACAGCAGTTCAAGCTGGCAGCTCAACACCACTTTCTCAAGTGTAATTAGGCAATGAGAAATAAATGCTGATATGACAGCAGCTCAGAATCCATATATAAACTGAAAAAATGCTCAACTTTTTACAAACTATAACAATGCATGTCTAACAACAAGGACCTGCATGTTCAACAAAAGGACCTCCATCCATCAATAAAAGTCCTAGTGTTACCACCACTTCTGTACTGCAGTCAGAGCTATACTGTGTCTCAGCAATATATAACAGTGCTAAAGAAATTCCATCAGCAATGCCTTCTCTGCATTCAATGGAGGACCATTGACACTAATGGCTTTCTTGTCGCCAGCTCCACAAGCATTCAGGCAAAACTCTTGCAAAATCAGTTTCCATTGATTGTACTCCATGCCTGGATGGCTGAAGAGCACTTGATTTCTCAACTCTCAATTAGTCAATGTTCCAGTGGAGGACAAAAAAATTTGATAACATCTGTCAAGCTTACTTTGAAGTATGGCAGTGTTAACACTAATGACTGGGAGAAGCTTACTGATGCTTATTCAAAATAGTGAAAACTTGTCCATTGAGTTGCATCATGATAGAATCACAGCATCTTCATGATGAAGCAGAGTAGCAGCAAAGAAGGAAAGGAAACAAATCCTGCACTCTACCTCCCAATGCCTAGTGGGAAATATCGCTCCATGTTCCCAAAGGCTGAGAGTCAGCTTGTTCAGTCACACAGAGACCCACATCAGAAACACATGATTCTGAGGAGATGTCATCCCCACATTGAGTGAAACTGATACCGCAAACAACTTCAGCAATATTCTTGCTGACTGTTGAGAGGTAATCAGGCATTGAATAGGAACTTTCTTCCTCTTAATATGTTTGGTACTTGTTCTTGCCTTAAGTCATCAATTGAATAATCCTCTAGTCGTGAATTATTGCGTGGCATCCTGGGGTCTGAACATGTAACCCATATAGACAACCATTAACACAACTGATATAAGCAGGGAGTTAAATATGGCGCTGTCTTGTGGTTCTAACATATACAATACTGTCATCAACAGATATTGGCAATAAAACCAAGACTTTAACTTTCTTTTCAGGCTCTTCCTGCTATTTGGTAGGTAGTGTGATCTGCAAGTGTGGCCACTTGATTTCCACTCATCCCTACTTTAGACACCACAAAAATTGTCTGCATTTTTGCTTTCAGACTCAAAACCTGCTGCCAGTGCAGCCTCATCAAGCTGAGTGTGAGCAACAGCATTCATCTGATGAAAAAGTACTACCACTCGATCTGACGCACGCAGCCACCAGTTCAGATTCTAACACTAAACAAACATGAAACTAAGATCAGAACAAGGTGAGTCACTGGGCTGCAGCTAAACCTGGGGAGAGGTGAAGTGTTAGTGTAGTGATATTGTCACCAGATTAGTGATTCAGTGACCTAGCCTCTTGCATTACAGATATGGATTCAAATCCCAATGAGGTAGATGGTGAAATCTGAATTCAATGAAGTCTGGAATTAAAAGACAAGTTAATGAAGGACACAAAAATTATCACCTGTTTCACTAATGTCCTTTAGGGAAGGAAACCTGGCCTGATCCAGATCTGACTCCAGCCCCCTGGGAATGTGATTGACTCTTAATGCATCTGAAATGGCCTCAAGATAGCTCAACGATGATTAAAAATGGGTAAAGTTTTGGTCTTGCCAGTGATACCCATGAAATAAGAAAATATAAAAATGTGTCAGCTGCCCTCCCCGATAATGCTGCAGAGGACACAGATGAGAATGTCAATAGGGCAATGTACAGAAGAGTACTGATAGCCATGTACACAGATGTTTGGTGCATTAGCCAGTATTTCATGGAGCATTGAGGAATCCAGATTCCCTTTGAGCAAAGGGTTTTACACAGAGCTTCAAACCCATCTATTCTAGTGTGAAAGTGGTGGCTAACTGCAAGAAAACATTCCATTGACTCAGCCATGTCATGCAGCATTTGATATCTCAGGTTCCATTGCTGCACAAACAGAAGCTACCCAAAGTCTTCATACTGCAGTGGAGTCTCAGACTGAAATCTTCAGACCCATGTGTGTTGCAATGCAAGCCCAACTTGGTACCATATCCAAATTCAGAACATACGGCTGCACATTCCAGTGTTTAAAGGGTCTGCCAGGCAGTGACAACAGTTCAGCAATCTGTGTTCCAACAGACTACTAGAATTGAAAAAGTGCTGCCTATGTGAGCAGTTGTGTTCTGTGGCAAACAAATCTGCATCCTATCTCAAGATGACAGCATTTTTGGTAAATGTTTTCCCTTGCTATTGCCTGCCAGCTGATACACTTGCCGTGGTAGTGCAGTTTGAAGCCAAGCCTCCCAAGGCCCAAAGCTGCTTGGTAGCATTAAGAGGGTTAATGTTACTTCTGTTTCACTTTTCACAGATGCTGCCAGACCCACTGAGTTTCTCCAGCAATTTCTGTTTTTGTTTGTTTCGGATCTCCAAACTTGTTTGTTTTATTCAACTGCAGTCTCCTCCACTACAGCCTTACTTTGATTCTTCTTTGTGGAGGTACAATGGTATTTTCACCCAACTCATGGCAGCAGGCTATATGCAAAGTCCTAGCTAAAAACACAACTTGCCAATCACCAGGGGCAAGGCATGGTTAAGAGTAGGGTTGCTATGGGGTTTGAACCTACATCCCCAGAACATCAGCTAAGACCTCAGGATTGCAGGCGGCAATACCACCACACCACTGTTTTTTCAAAATACTCATCAGGCTGCTGTGCTCCTGAAAAAAAATGAGTGCAATACATATGGCATGGTCATATTCTCCCATATGCCAATTTGGCAAAGAGATTATATTTTTCTGACTTACAGTTAGGTTTGAAGACCAACTTCAACAGGGCATCCTAGAATTTGTTTTATTAGTCCATGGTATGAGTGTTTAGCTGACTAGACCAGCACTTATTGTCTATGCCTAATTGTCCTGTGAAACAATTATACACTCAATAATAAATGATTTGCAATATAGATTTTCATGCCATAGTAGATAATTCAACCTGTTTTGTACTCATAAAATGAACTGGTCTTTTTAGGCTAATGCTTTGTGCTTTTTGCTTTGTGCTGTCCCACTCCAATAGCCATTAGGTAAATTTTATGACGGTAGGTACAGCTAAGGACAATCATACCTTAGAGACACATGTTTCATTGTGTCTTCCAGCTAGTACGTAATATGCCTTTAAGAGACATGCTCGTGACATCAGCACTGTATGATAGGATATAACGTGAGAATATTAAGTCTCAGTCTCCATCTACACAGAGGCCGCTTGAAGCATGCTGTTGGAAGCAACTTGCTGTTTTATCAGAGGAGCTTATTATTAAGCCCAGTCACTGAAGTGCCTGTGACCATAATAGCTGTAGATACCAGGAGCTGTAACAGCCATCTATTGAATCTTTCAGTACGACATTACCTGTGTCTAACTCTTATGTTATAGGAGCTAACATAATTATCACCTTAAGATGCAAAGACACTGCTGGAGGCAAAAGCCCACATCATGGTGGCAGATCAATATGAAACACGACATTAGACCATGACATACTTGTTTTTCATTTGAAATGTTTGAGTTGATGGGGACACATTACTACATATTTTCAATCAAATGTTATGATAGACTTCTAGTACAGATAGATTGGAACTCATCATTCACCTGCCCCACAGCATTAGTTACCAAATGAGAATCTCACAACTACCAGGTACCCAAACTACCCATTTGAAACAAGCATTAGACTGATGACTAGAATGACTATGACTGCATTAGGACTCCAGACCCAAATTCAGAATAAAGAGTAGGGGACAAGCACTGCTCATGCTCTATTTTTTTCTACCATTGGTCTTTGAAGGAAACATCCGAAGCTGCTGAAAAACAATATTTAGTTTTATGTAAGTTGTTGTTGTAGTATCAGAAGGAGCATGAGTTGGATTCTGACCCTCAAACTGTCACCCCATCATAAATCCCTCTCCTCCTCCCAGGAGTTAGCAGAGGTCCAGCACTAATGGACCCGACCAACAGTAAAGAAGCTCAGTCTGGTCAGTTGCATTGAGACACCCAGTAATCATTCACAACTCGTGGTTTTATATAAATGAGGCCTGACAACCAATTTCTAGCTAACATCTTCCATGGTACACTTCTCTGCAATAAACATTCTTATTTTTTTCAAATTTTTAGCCTTGCGTCAGTACTAAATACAATAATAAAAACCTTTCTATATTGAATTAGGCCACTGAGAAAAGATTTATGTAACTGAAATGAATGGAATTTTGTGTCATATGTATCACACTTCAATGTGAAGTCTTCAGTCTTATTTTTTATAACAGAGCACGAGTGTCTGATACACAATGCCTCTCTCTATGATCTGAGACAATTAATTTATGCAGCCCATGTGACTGTAGCATAAAGGTTAACAGGTCAAAAGATCTGATGATTTATGTTTTTATTATTAGTTATTTGAAAACTGCAACTTGTTCTTTTTATTTTGTGATGTCCTGTCAGCTTCCTGCCCAGACAGCTGTGAAAACTTCCTACAATCAGCTCAAGTTTATGCTGTTAAAGATCACAGGATAGGAGCAGTTTAGGTAACATATCGTGGCTGCCAGCCAAAAGTGACTCATGGGGACAAATGCATCGACAAGACTTGTAAATCACTTTTTAACCTCGGTTCTCAGGTTTGACTTTATTTGTTGTCTCAGGCAGACAGCTTTAGTTCCTCTGGGTCCTCAGGCTGATCTGTCATTGTCTGCCCTGATAACCTAAGGTAGGCTGTAATGAAGTCAGTTCGCCTGGCCTTGTAAATAGGCCTGGCTGCTGAGATCATGTTAAACCTGTTCCGTTATTAGATTTTCATCTCTTGGGCCTTTGGCAAGGCCCCTGGGATGTCTTCAGAAATGCCAGAATAATTGGTGAACTGAATTCAGGAAAGGTTCATCTCCTCATTAACATAAGCTTTCCCACAACATGTGCCTGGGTTATTTTGTCAACCATTTATTTTTAATGGTCCTTGCAGTTGTGATTAAAAACAGCAGGTTAAAACAGTCCATGCTGTTTGTAAATCTCCTTCTAATAGGAAAAGGCAGCGTATGCAACTTGCAGACTGCTTTTGTTCTATTCAATTTGTGATCCTCTGCAGAATTTTTTTTCTCTCTGTTACGTCAGTTCATGTACTCAGTCTAATAATTGTTTGGGGTTATACGTGCAAGACTATACTGGATTAGATTTAGAAACATTCTAACAGGTTTATACTACATGAAGTTGGGAATATGATCCCATGTTGTGCATTTTTGTAACAAAAAGTATAACCTATGATTTTTATTATTAATGTGTTGGTTAATTAATTATAATGAGTTTCCTTATATATGATCTAAAATTTAGGAGTTTCTCCTTGAGTTAAAAATATAATTATTTATGAGTCTTGGTAACAACAACTGAATTGAAAGCTGAGGGTTGATTTTCAATCTTTCTTTCATGTTCTGTGAGACTGATTGCATTGTACTTTGACTTTGGACTATATATGTGTTTACACATGATACTAGATGGTGTCACTGTTCTTAAGAGCTTTTGTGTTGGTTTTGACTCAGAAAATTCAGCCGAAGCAATGTCAATGTTATGTTAGCCACAAGAATATCTTTAACTGATAGAAACTTGGTAGACATTATTTTGATTTTAACGTACAAGTCAACCTAATGAATAAGATAGTCACATTTTTATGGTGCCAGAAAATTATGATTTTGCATATAATTACCACATAAGTCAGCCCTCCTTTTCAGGTACAAAATGCTGTTAATGCATAGTTCCCTTGTCTTATACTGTAAATTAGCTCATGGGATTAGGCAGTCAGTCTAGCAAAAAAGGTGCGCAGGAGTTTAAGACACCCAGTCAGAGCACACTGCACACGGCATGGTGCAAAATGAACAGCAATGTGCTCTCCAGCAAAATGAATGAAGCTGTTTTCATGTTTTTATTCCCATTTTCTGTGAAATATTTACACTCACTATTGGGTAAACAACTGCATGCTAATGCTAACCCTCTCTATATCAGCTGCTGTTGTGTCTGGTCTGTAGTGGCACTTCTGGTACAGAGTCAGAGCTTTTAGGGGTTCTGGTCTCTATTCGCAGACTTGAGAACATAATCATGTTCTCAAGACATAAATCCCTCCATAATCCTGTCCAACTTTTGTAACTCTCCTAATATTTTTGAACCTTTTGTACAATTCTTCTCTATGGCATAACTCATTTGGTGGCAGTGCTGTCACCATTAGGGGCTAGATTTTCCTGTTCTTAGGCTAAGTATCATTTTTGTACAGTTTCATGGTTTCAGACTGACTTTACTCATACTATCCTGTGCTTCTCACCTCAGTAGTTATGCAACCAGCTTCCTAAATGTATTTCTTGTGCAATCATGATGCAGCAAATGCAAACTTTCCACTGTTGCCGGAACATTCCAGGATACAAGTCTGTATTTAAAGCTCAACTGTACACCATCTCAGACGCCGCAAACCAGGAACTGCCGCATAAACTGCCCACTTAAGCAACCGTCATGACTCAGAAGGGGAAGCCAACACTCACTTTTCATGTAGCAATTTGAACAAGCTTGTCAAGAGCAAGGCCATTGTATATCTAGCAGACCAATGCACAAAACACAGCCCGTCTGGATATGGACAGCAGTTCAGGTCAGTATGTCTCCAGGCAGAATGCACAGTATTGCAGGGAAAAGGTCAATGATCTTTTGCACTCCATGAGGCTTAGTGTCATCATCTTCTCTCTGCTACCTCACATTCACCGTAACTCTGCCACTGCACACAAACCTTGCCAATGTTCATGGACTACCAACCTCACCTTTCTGCTTAACAGTTCACGTCCATCTCAACCTCCACAATTCTTAACCCTTCCGGCCCTCTGACTAAAAAGCAATGTAATCCACAGAGGCTGACAGGCTAAAAGAAGGGAATAGCCATAAGGCACATCCTGTGCACATGCACAGATGACTGTGTGTCCCTGGGCACAAAGCAGGACTGAAGTGGTTCCTGTATTGATCTGTAGTTAGGATGGTGGTTTACTGATTCTTACTTCAGTAGATGAAGGCTGGAAGAGAACACTGTTCTTGAAACATTCAAGGATATGCTTCTGAAGGAACAGAGAAGCAAGCAGTGAACTGCATCCACCAATTAACTGCTCTACCTCTCAACTCGAGAATTATCACCTTCTAGACTCTCAGGAGACGAGGGAGAATTTCCAGCTGCATAAAAATGACGTGAGCTAATAAAATAATACAAATACTTGGAAATAAGCACTTGTGCAGTAAGCTTCAGAGCTCGTCATTGAAACCATGAGACCTTAAGGTATAGGAGCAGAATTAGGCCATTTGGCCCATCGAGTATGCCCTGCCATTTGATCATGGCTGATATGTTTCTCAACCCATATCCCTGTTTTTTTTCACAGTAATACTTGATCCCCTAACTAATCAAGAGTCTATCGATCTCTGTCTTAGATGACTTGGCCTTTACAGCCTTCTGCGGCAATGAGTTCCAAACCTTGACCTTAAGAGGAAACTAGGAAGTTATTTTTCCCAATGTTAACAGTGAGACTTTTTTTTTCATTCTTGCCAGATTATCCTACATTTCTCAGTATAGCCCTTGTCCCCTAAGGGCTCCTTACGTCCCCCCTTCTGTCCTACTCTCTTCAATTTCCTTTCTAAAATTCTTAGCCTTGCAAATCTCATTTAATAAGTTTTCTTCACATTGTGTTTCTAATGTTTTCTCTTCATGTTTCTACCAGTTGGTGTATTATTTACAATAAAAAATATCTTAGCACATTTCATCACGTTAGCAGCATTTTACAAATTCAAGTTGTTGTCCTTGTTGATTATTTAAGGCAGTGCTAACAGAGTAAAGAAAGTATGGAATTCCCTACTTACTGGTATCCTGATTAATATTCGGTTTAAATTAAATAAAGCAAAATTAAATTAATCAGTTTTTTTTTACTTTGTGAGATTCTGCTGTGTGCAAAAATGGCTTCCACGTTTGCATATACGACTGCAGCTTAAAATAATTCTTTGTATGCAAAGCCCCTTAAAATATTTCTGACAAATATGATAAGGCAGTCTCTAATTTTCTAGTATGAAATGTTATTTTCTTCGTTCATTTTTAAAATAATAACTAAAAAATATATTGATACCATTGCACCAGTAATCAAGAGGTCAGCCAGTTTCATAATTTCTAACTTAGTAAGCTTTCTTGAGAAGCTACTACATAAATTGACTGCCTTTAGTATTTCATTTCTTTAGCAGTATCCAAGTATAAATTGTTATCATATTACACAATTTCTTTTAAGCTAAATGGCATAAAGCTAAATAAATAAAATTAAAGCTAAATAAAAGGATGTACATAACTGCTGAATAGTGCTTTACTTATGGTTTTGCCAAATTACAAATGAAATGCTGTAAACATGTGACATTTTACAGTGCAAAACTATACTTAATTCCCCTGGGGTTGTAAACCTGTTGAAATTCCATATAAACCATAAAATGTGACAGTTTGCAGTTTTCAAGCTGCATTAAACTAGTGCTCTCAACATAGCACCTTTGTTTTTCATTCATGTTCAACACAGGAGGTTCAAGTTCAGTTCCTCATGTACCCACTAAAATTGAATTCCAGTCACTCATATTTCCATTCACATTTTGTATGTATACGCTGCATTTCAGCAGGTAGAATGTTGGCTAAAGTCCAATAAGTCCACTGAACTTGACAGGATGCATTCTAAGATGTCAGAAGAAGTAGCTACACAGAATGGATGCACTGATAGGAATCATTCAAGAATTGTCAGATTCAGGAAATGGCCCAAGATTTTGGAAAACTGTCAATGTAACCTTTAGTTAAAAAAGGAAGAAGTCAAAAATATGTAACAATGGACCAGTTAGCTTAACATTTGTTATTTGGAAAATGTTAGAGTATTATAAAAAGAGTTTAATAACAGAGCATTTAGAAAGGCATAACATAATCAAGGGGAGTCAACGTGACTTCAAGAAGGCTGACTTAAAACATGACTGACAAATTTACTCAAATTCTTTGAGAACGTAACAAGCAGGATTGATAAATGGGAACCAGTAAACACAATGTCTTACATTTGGTAAGATGCCGCACATTAGGCTATTTAATAAAATAAAAGCCCAGGTGGTGGAGGTACAATATTCGTGTGGATAGAGGATTGGTTAACTAATAAGAGACAAAAAGTTGGAATAAAGAGGTATTTTTCAGCTGGCAACCCTAACTAGCGGAGAGCCACAGGGATCACTACTGGGGCTACAATTATTTACAATAGATTGATGACTTGGATGACGAACGTGAATGTACCATAACAAACTTCGCAAATAAGACAAAAGTAGGTAGGAATGCAAGCTGTGAGGATGACACAAAGAATCTACATTGGGATATAAGTAGATTAAGTGAGTGGGCAATAAATTAGCAGATGGAATGTAATGTGGGAAAATGTGCAGTTATACAGGAAGAATAGAAGAACTGAATATGTAACTGGAGAAAGCCTGCAGAAAGTTACAGGACAGAGGGGTTTTAGACTCCTCATCCATACATCACAAAAAGGTAGTGTACAAGTTCAGCAGGTGATAGGCAAGGCAAATGGAACACTGGCCTTTATTTTAACGGGAGCAGAATTTAAAAAATAGAAAAGTTTTACTCAAACAAGATGCTAGTTAGGTCACACCTGAAATACTGGGAAAGTTTTGGTCCCATATCTAAGAAAAGATAAACTGGCATGGGAGGCAGTCCAGAGAAAGTTCACTGGCTTGATCCTAAGAATGGAGGGACTGTTTTTTCAGATTGAGCCTGTACTCTTTGAAGTTTTGAAAAATGAGAGTGGACGTTATTGAAACATAAGATTCTCAGGGGTCTTAACAGGATAGATGCGGGAAGATTTTTTTCTCCTTGTGGGAGATTCTAGGACCAGAGCGCATAATCTCAGAATAAAGGGTTTCCTAGTTAGGACAGAGATGAGGAGGATTTACTTTTCTCTAACTGCTGTTGAGACTTGGTCGTTAAGTCGCTGAGATAGACAGGTTTTTATCAGTAAGGGAATCAAGATTTAAAGGGAGAAAAGTGGAACATGGAATTGTGGATTATCAGGTCAGCAGGACTGGGTGCTACGTATTCTTGAATTCAAGGTGTTTGGGAAAGATAGAGAAGGAACGAAAGGAGGAGGTGTAGTCATATTGATTAAGTTATGTTACAGCACTGGAGAGAGAGAGAAAGAGAGAGTGAGAGAGAAAGAGAGAAATGTCTTAGAAAGACTGATGACAGAATCCATTTAGTTGCAATAAGAAATAATAAAGATATGATTCTGCCATTGGGTTTATTCTGTAGGCCTGGCAAAGATTGGAAGATTTACAGGAATTCATTTTCAAAGAAATTACATTGCTTCAAAAACTATCAAGGAATTATAATGGGACCTTTAATTATCCCAAAGTACACTGGGATAGTAATTGTGGGAAAGGCAGAAAAAAAGAGTTTATAAACTGTGTTCAGGAGAATTTTCCATAAAAATTTGTTTCTGGTCTAACGATGAAGAAGATGTTGCTGGACCTGATTCTAAACAATTGAACACGAGTGGGTCAACAGTCAGTCAGGGAACATTTAGATAATAGTGATCATCATTGTTATGTGCTGACAGGACAACAGTCTATCTTGTACCATTTATTTATTGAACTGACTGAATGACGGATGTCTGCAGTTAGTGGATCATGAATGGCAGAACAGACTGAGATGGGCTGAATGGCCTACATCTGCTCCCATGTCCTGTGGTCTAAAGACAATACACAAAGAATGTAAAGCAGGGATTCTTTTTTCTACCAGTGACAAATCTTTAAAAATTAATGGAAAAGTATACCTTAGAGGGATTTACAATGGATTGTTGCCTGATGCTCCAGATACATGAGACACAGTTGTAGACCTTAAACACTTGTCTCTGTTCAGCCAGGTTGCAGAATTCAGTTGGTGGAGTTCTTTCAGTTAACCACCTTTGACCACATGATGCCTTTCTCTCCAACTTAGAGGTTTTGCCTATCCAGGTCTCCTACAGCTCTTTACTCAGTCCATTACCACTTTCCAGCTCTCTAAAACCATCAGTGGCTTTGGATTACAGTATTTGTGGTTTGGCTCCTTAACACTGTGATTCACCAGTCTTAGACTGCTCCCCCAGCTGCTTCCTGCTGCCTTGCTTTTCTTACTTCATGAAACTTCTCTGCCTCGAGGGTTTTGCAAATTTGTCTGTTTCAGTTCCCTTTCCTGATTCCCTAGGCAGTAGAGGCTTCCAACTTCTTCATTCACAAGTCCTGGACTTCTGCTCCTTGTTGCTTTTTTCCCTTGCCTCATGGCATCTGGCTCCAAAAGGAATGAGCCATTTAGCTTATTGAACCTGATCTGATATTCAGATAGATCATGGCTAATTATCTGCCCCAGTTTCAATTTCCTGCATTATCTCCACATCATTTAATGCCACATGCCAGTCATTGGTTCAGGAGTGGGAGCATGCAAGACTACTGATGAGGAACTATCTTCACTCATTCTGACATATGCAGCCATTATGGTTTGCTCTGTGATGTTTTGCATGGCAGCATAATGTCTATCCTATGCATACATTGGGTTGAAATATGGAATGGAGTCATGAGGCAGTTGTGAAAAGGATACCTCTTGGTATTTAGTATTACCCTCCAGTTTGTCATGACAGCTAGAAGACTGAGGAAACAGCAGACTGGAGTAGAATGAATGTATCATGACTGCTGCAAGAATACTGGGAATTCTGCTGTACGATAGCAGGGTGTGATTTGCAGTACCCAGTATATTTTTGCATTTACATGAAGTGTGTACAAAGTCATTGGATGATGCATCTTGAAGAAACACCCCAACATGAAGGAATTCAGGACCTAAGTCACTTTCACAACCACTGGCAGCACTGTGCTTGACCAGTTCTTAAGATGCAAGTTCATTTCCAAGAGGTACCAGAGAACCTTGATCTCTTCCTTTGTAAAGATTTGACTATATAGGCACTACTCCTGGCTTAACTGGAAGCATGAAAATACTCCCGGAAGACCCTATATGGATAAGGCATCCTTTGAAATTCCTTCTTCCTTTCCTCCTTCTCCTTCCACAGGTAGCATGACCTTTTAGTTGCTGTTTCAAAATGACTCACAAGTACAAAGAATTAGGAACTGGAATAGACTATTCCTCACAGCAGCTTCATCATCCAATAAATCGCGGCTGACCTAAATATATCATCAACTCCACTTTCCTATCTAGTAGCACCCACATACCACCTAGCTGTCACCACATCCAATTCTCAATGTTTACAAGGATCTGCTGGATAGATTTCTGACAAACAGGTAGTTTATCCGTCTCGACCTAGCTGTGCTTTGAACATATTTGATTACATAACCATCACTGCTTTTTGAGGATAGAAATTCCACAAACTGATGACCTTTGAGTGAAAAATCTTCTTCTTATCTCAGTTTTAAATAGGAGACCCTCTTTTTTGTTTTATTCCCTCAAGGGATGTGTGTGTCGTTGTCTGGGCTAGAATTTATTGCTCATTGCTAGTGGTCCCTAAGAAGCTAGTGATGACCCATTTGTTGTAATTAGACACCATACCATTAGAGAAGGAATTCCAGGATTTTAACCCAGTGACACGAAAGAACTGCAATATATTTCCAAGTCAAAATGCTGACATGCCTTGAAGGGGAACATGTGGGTGGTTGTGTTCCCATGTATTTGTTGATTTGACCTTCAAGATAAAAGTGGTTGCGGGTGTAAAAAGTGCTGTCTTAGGAGCCTTGGTGAATTTCTATAGTACGTCATTGCTTCTACTGAGCCCGAGTGGTGGAAGGAGTGGACTGAGGACCCTAAGGATCTCCTGCAGAATTGGCCTGAGATGACTGACCTTCAAAAACAACAGCTATCTTCCTAGTAAGTGCTGTGCTAGGTATGACTCTAATAGTTTAGGTTAGATGGCCTTCAGATTGGTTTCACAGGTCGGCGCAACATCGAGGGCCGAAGGGCCTGTACTGCGCTGTAATGTTCTATGTTCTATGTTAACTATTGGAGAGTCTTCTCCCTGATGCCCATTCATTCCAATTTTGCTGATACACATTGATGCGCCATTCAGTCAAGTGTGACTTTGATTTTAAAGGAACTTACTCTTACCTCACCTCTGGAATTCACCTGTTTTGACAATGTTTGAACCAAGGCTGTAAGAGGTTAGGAGCTGACGGACCCTGGTGGAACCCAAACTAGACATCATTGACTAGGTTGTTGCTAAGTAAGTGTTGCTTGACAGCGCTGTTGATGACCATCATTCACTGATGATTGAGAATAGGCTAATGGGGCGGTAATCGGTTAGGTTGGATTTGTTCTGGTTTTTGTGTACTGTACATATCTAGGTAATTTTCCACATTGTTGGGCAGATCCCAGTATTGTAACTGTACTGGACCAGCTTTGCTGGAACATGGCTATTCTAGAAGACCTATCTTCAGTACTACTGCTGGGATGTTGTCAGATCCCACAGCATTTTCAGAGTCCAATGTTTTCAGCTGTTTCTTGATATCACATGAAGTGAATTGAATAGGTGGAAGACTGGCATCTGTGATGTTGGGTACTCTGGAGGAGGCCAAGATGGACATCTTCAGTACATTTGGCTGAAGATTGTTGCAGCTTTATCTTTTACACTGATGTGCTGGGTTATCCCATCTTGAAGGATGGTGATATTTGTGGAGCCTCCTTCTCCAGGGAGTTGTTTACTTGTCCACCACCATGTGCAATGTGGCATGACTGCAGATTTTAGATGGGATTCATTGGTTGTGGGATTGCTAATCTCTGTTTATCGCTTGCTGTTTATGCTGCTTGGTATGTAGGTAGTCCTATGTTGCAGCTTCACCAGGTTAAGACCTCATTTTTAGGTATGTCTGGTGCTGTTTCTGGCATGCCTTCCAGTCGTCTTCATTGTCTTTTTCATTGAATTTTTAACTGTGTCCCCCAGTATTAGACCCCTCCACAATGGAAAACAACTTCTCAGTATTTATGCTGCAAAGCCCCTCAGGATCTTACTTTAATAAGGTCACTTCTCCTTGTATACATGGTCTTGTACATTGGGAATTCACTCGTTCCTCATCCAATATATACTGGGCCAACTTGTTCAAACTTTCCTCATAAGATAACCCCTTCATTTCAGGTGTCAACCAAATGGACGTTCTCTGAACTGCTTTTAATTCAATGATTCCCTTCCTTAAGTAAGTACACCAAATTGTACATTGTACTCTAGATGTGGCCTTACTACAGTCCTGTACAGCTGCAACAACACTTCCTAATTTATACTCAATCACCTTACAGTAAACATCAACATTACATTTGCATCCCAATCGCTTCTTGCATCTGCATATACATTTTTATGATTCATGCAGCAGGACACCCAAATTTCTCTGCACAATAGAATTCTTCAGTCTCCCTCCATTCAATTAACAAAATGGTTTTCTATTTTCTTGCCTAGGTGGGCAAATTCACATTTTCCTACATAACATTCCATCCACCAAATTTTGCCTACTCACTTAATCTAAATCTCTCTGTAGACTATTTATGACCTCTTGGCAACTTACTTTCCTAACTATTTTTGTGCCATCTGTAAATTTAACAATTGTACATTCACTTCCTTTATCCAAGTCAATGATTTAGATTATAAATAGTTGAGGTCTCAGCATTGATCACTGTGACATGCCACTAGTAACAGCTTGCAAACCTGAAAATGAGCTAGTTATCCCTCCTCACTGCTTCCTTTAGCTAACCAATCCTCAATTTGTGATGATATGTTACCCATACACTATGCATTTACAGTTTGTAGTAACCTCTGATGTGGCTTCCATAACTGGAAGTAAATGGTCTGACCACAGACTTTGTAACCACAATCCAGGTTTTCTCTATGTGCAGCTTCAGTTTCTTCAGCTCCTCAAACATCCATCACAATCTCAAGCAGGCCTGTGAAAATGAGCCATTTATCTCAAAAGTAGTCAATGATTGTCTTCCTGCTGCTGAACTTAAGTTTAGCTGCACAAGGTTAAGAAAGGGCATTAGCTGATGCAACAATAACATGCATGAATGATCTTCTGGTACATACTTCCCACAGACATTCCTAAGCCCAGGTGAATGCTTTCATTGATATGGTAAATGATCATTGTCATAGAAGAGTTGGCATGGGTCATTCTGGTTAAAATAAAATGATACCAAGAACACTAAAACTATAGATACTAATGAGCTAAATATTTCTGGCCAGAGAATGGAAAAAGTGAAGCTTATCAGTCAATTGTGTTAAATTTCAATAAGGTTATTGTTGGAATACTGGCAGAACATAATAGAGCCCTCAAGAGTGGGGTGGTAGAAAAGGAAGATAGTGAATAGGGAGGTAAAGCGTATAAGGGAAGAGCATCAGAGGTCCCATTGGCTCCCAACACCATACAATTCTGGCAGGCAAGATGGAAGACAGCCTTCCTACCCAGCAGCCAACTAAAACTACTGCGTGGTCAATGAAGGACAGTTTGAGACTCTTCAGCAGGAGATCGCACTCTCCTTGTGGATTAGACCCGTTATGGCATGTGAAGTTCCAACCTTCAGAGAAACATCTCCTCTACTCCCACCCTTTCTGATGACCCACATCCCCTCACTGCTTGACTAGAATTTGGTGCCTCTGACCCTGTTCACCTGGGCTCCAGAGTAACCTTCATTGTTACTGCTCCTCTAGGGCAGGTTCACTCCCAGCAGTGGCCACAGCTGCAGGTGAAACTGAAGAGCTCCTGATTCTCTGATCGCCCACCCAGTCTTGAGGTTGGGTCTCCACCTTTAAAGGGGCAGGAGCTCTAATGCCATGTAAATGGTTACTCAATGGACAGAGAATGGGTTAGAGTCTCCTGGAAAAGGCCAAAGCTGGGTTATTCCCAGATTTCTGGCCTGCCCTCAGACCCACTGTTAACATTTGTATGCTTTATATTTTATGAATATTGTTGAGACAATAGTTACAGTTTATGTTCATCAGAATTATGCCTGTCTAAGGAACAATAAATATGAATAAAGGTGAAAAATTAAAGTTGAATTCATCAGAAGAGAGGTACATGGTCTTGAACAAAAACAGAAGTTGCTGGAAAAGCTGGGCAGGTCTGGCAGCATCTGTGAAGAAAAAATTAAAATTAATGTTTTGGGTTCGGTGACCCTTCCTCAGAACATGGTGTTGGTTTGATCGTGGTATAAAAAATTATGAAAGTATACAGGGTTGTGCAGATAGATCCAGGTTGGTTCCCAGTAATTTGGTGATTTAGGATGATGGGTCACAGATATAACATTGAGCATAATAATTTTTGGAACGTAGCTGGAGAAATTAACTTGCATAGTGTTGTGAGGCTTTTCACAGTGCTGTCGGGGTTAATAATCAAGATTATTTCAAAATTTAAGAATCGGTTCTTTAGGGAGTTTAAGGAAAGTGGAAATAAAGAGATCTGGGAATAAGGCAGGCAAAAAGGATTAGGACGATGTTTGTGTTGAGCATTTGCATCGTCATGGACTAATGGTGAAAAATGGCCTGTTGCTGTATTTCAAATCCATCTAAAACCTTGCAATTGTGTTTTATACCTTGGATATATGCAGAGATGACAGAACATAATATGTGTGCAAGAATTTTATTTTCAGTGCTTCTAAAGTGTCTGCATTATCATGCTCATAGTTTCTTGCTTTAAGTTTAACTTATGTTTCTTTAACCACACACACACTCGACTAACAGCGCAGAGAGCAGTTAACAGACACACATGAGCAAACACTGAGCAAATGAACAATTGAATCCTACACTCATCCCTTTCTTTCTCCTTTATCTCCCCACACTCTGTAAGCCTCTGAGATATCTACACTTGTCTAATCCTGGCCTCTTGAACATTCCTGAATTTAATTAGGCCACCATTGATGGATACACTTTCAGTTACCTCAATCCTCAGCCACTGAATTCCTTTCCAATTTCTCTGGCTCTCTATCTTACTTTACTCTTTTATTCCTTAAAACTCACCTCCATCTGACCTACAATGTCCTTTTGTGGCTTGCTGTCATATTTTGATTTATAATGTTTCTGTGAGGTGCACTGATTTGGGAACTTCATAATTTAAAGGTGATATATAAATATAGGTTTCTGCTCTTGTCCCAAAACAATTTAGAGCATATAGCATACCTTTGAAATGGTCACTGGGCTGGATTTTTTGGAATGCTTTGGTCCCTTCTCCCTCCCCATTCCATCTCCTTAACAGCCAACAGTAGGATCTTTGATCCCACTTAGGTAAAGGAAGTGCAACCTTAGAGAGTTGCCAACCACTCAGTTGCCAGGAATTCTCCAGTACTGGCAATGCCAAGAGGTATAGTGGCCACAGACAGTACTAGGGGTTTAAGGAGGCAATCTGCACAGGATCAGGACTTGAGATATATTTGGGACTAATTGCTAGCAGCCAGGAAAGAAGAAGGAACAGAGTTTTTGAGGCCACGAAGGGAAAGCTGGGTGTAACTTGGTGGGGGAAACCCTCAGATGGCTCCAGGGTGTCAGTTTAGGGCTGCCACCAGGTCCTACTTTACTTAATTACAGTGGTGCAGGTTAAAACACTTAAATAAAAATGAATTGACCATTTAGAGGCTTTTTCCAACCCATAAGATTATAAGACACAGGGGCAGATGTAAGCCATTCAGCCCATTGTGACAGCTCTGCCATTCAATAATCCTCAACTCCATTTTCCTGCATTTTCCCATAAACTTTGATTCCCTTACTGATTAAAAATCTGTCTATCTCAGTCTTTAATAAACTTAATGACCCAGCATCAACAGCCTGCTGCAGTAAAGAATTCCATAGATGAGAGAAGAAATTCCTCATAATACGTTTTAAATGTGTGAGCCTTTACTCTGAGATTATGCCCTGGTCCAAGACTCTCCCTCAAGGGGAAACAACCTTTCCACTATACAGCCTTTCATGTCCCCTAAAAATCTTGTATACCATAGGCTAAATGTGCAGTAGACAGGGACAGGCAGATAGTCAGTGGGTAGCTTGCCGCTACATTTTATATGACTCTCCGATTGCCTTCCAATGCTCGCTGCTTGCTGGTAGACAGCATAAAATACAGCCCACTGTCCCAAAGTTGCATATTGCTCATATTTTAACCTTTGCTAAGTCAGTGACCTATGCTGCTACTCAAATTTAGATTCCTCATCCTCTTGTTCGAAGACCATAATAGTCTCACCCTCCTGATCTCTATAATCGCCTTTAACCTTTAACAAAAACCTGAGAACACTGCATCCTTTCAGGCCTGGCTTCCTCTGCTCACTTCCCCCCCAACAAGAGTGGCCATATCTTCAGCTATATAGGACTAAGTGGTTGACTTCACTCCTTAAACTCACCACCTCTCTACCTTCTTTTCATCATCTTAGATTCTCCTTAAAAATCCCGTCTTTAACAAGCATTTTGATAAATCTGCTGACATTACTTCCTTTGGCTAGTGATCAGTTATGTCTGTTTCTGCTTCTGTAAAGTACTTTGGCATATCATTCTACCTTAAAGACATTAAATATCATTTAGTGTTGATAATTGTTTATATTTTCAGAAGGATTACTATTTAAGATTCTAATACCAAACAGCAATGTTACAATTTTTGATGCACTTACAAACTTTCTGCAACGTCGATGACTAATTTTCAGCAAAATGACAAATTTGAAATGTTTAATGTGAGAGAATAGGTATTTATAAAAGAGACAGGCAATTCTGAGGGGTTTTTTTTTCAATAAATTGCTGTAATGTATCTGGTGTTGCATAAACAATCATTTTGCCATCATGTTTTTGGAATGAAGAAACTACAAATCAGAGACCAGAGTGCAAGTATGACAATTAGTTGTGTGACTCCCAAACAGGAAGCCTTCAATTCATTTCACTGAGTTGCTTTCAGTGTGAACTCAGTTGCATAGAATAGAGTCATTAAATGATGCTCTATCTCCATAACAGTGAACAATTTTTCCCCTTCAAGTATCTATTCAATTTATTTTGAAAATTATTATTGAATCTGCTTTCGCTATACTTTCAGATAGTGAATTATAACTGATAGTGAATTATAACTCTTAATAATTCATTGTTTAAAAAAGTCATCCACCTCTGCCGCTTTTGCCAATTATTTTTAATTTGCATCCTGTAATTACTGGCCCTGCAACTCCTATAAATGTTTCCTTAATTAGTCTATAAAAGCAATTAATGATTTTAAGCAACTCTATCCAAAACAATTTCCTTTTCATGAAATCATGTTGATTCTGTTTATTGAATTATGATTTGCTAAATATCTTGCTGCTCCTTCCTTAATGATGGAATCCATTAATTTCACAATGACTAATGTGCAGTCAGTGGCACTGTCCTGCACTGCGATCTCAGCCCAGGCTGGATAGGTCTGATGGGATGGCATCCTGTGGCAGTCATCCAGGAGTGGATGTCCCTTCTGCCTGTGAGCCAACCCAGCAGTGTCTGGATGGCAGCATTGGTGGACCTGGGACCCATCTTGGACTTTTCAAGAGTCATCTCTGAGGTTATAGAAGTAGCCACTACAGGCTGTGGGATGGTTCCTGGCTTGCAGGAAGTGAGGTATTGTCCAACTGGACTTTAACACCAGCATTTTTGACTCCAGAAGGTACTGCCATTGGCAGGAACTTTTGACTCCTATGCTGTGTAATTCACCAAGTAACATACACAACATTTCACTTGGATGGGTAATGAACACAAAAACACATGCTCATGTGAAGTGACTTGTCCCCGGGCCATGGCAGATGTGACAGGGTAGTTGTAGCAGGCAAACCCAAGGACAAAGTCCAATCACCAGGTATCTCAGTGCCTTTACCTCAAGACACTTCAGAGATGGCTTTGTCCTCCACCTCCTCCCTAACTGTGACCCCTTTGCCTCCAGTAGCACCAACAAGGAGAGAACATTTGCGCCTATCTTCAACATCACCAGAACGTACCAGACAACAGACTGCCTTGACTCCAGCTGAGGAAGTCAGGCCTGCACCTAGACATAGAGGGAAGGAGAAGGAATATAAAACCGTTGGAGTACACATCAGTGGCACAGATGTACAATCATTGTATAGAAAAATATATTTTTATAAATATGTTTTCAAATGCACTGCTCTAATGACTGTTGTAGTATCATTGTCTCAATAGGACATGAGAAGGTTCTCCAGACTGAGAGATATGGAGTATCTTTAATCAGCAATGGGATGTGCTCTGTTTCAACCACCACTTCTTAGTTCCTCTCACACAATCAGCAAAGTGATGCCTGGAGGTAGCTTTATCTATCATAGGATCCCTACAATGTGGAAGCAGGCCATTTGGCTACATTGACACTCCGAAGTACATCTCACCCAGACCCACCCTATCCCTGTAACCCTGTATTTCCCATGGCTAATCCACCTAGCCTGCACATCCCTAGACGCTATGGGCAATTTAGCATGGCCAATCCACCTAACCTGCACATCTTTAGACTGTGGCAAGAAACTAGAGCACCCGGAGGAAATCCATGCAGACACGGGGAGAACGTGCAAACTCCACACAGACAGTCACTTGAGGCAGGAATCAAACCCAGGTCCGCAGCGCTATGACGCAGCAGTGCTAACCACTGAGCCACCTTGCTGCCCAACCACATACCTATAAATCAGGGAAACACATACCTATATATTGGGGATTGGAGTCAAGATACTACAGATGAACTTTGAGGATATGGGGCTAATGATAAGGACGAGGGGAGGAGCTGGGCCAAAGCTGTCCTTTAGGTAAGCTCTGTATTTACACCTTAAGAGAGTGATGGTAGAAAGGCTCCAGTAAGGAAGGTCCTGTCTCATGTCCATGCTCCTCAAAGCCACGTTACAGCATTTAAGGGGCTGAGGTGGAAAATAGACAACTCTATGTCATTTTATCATCATTGTAGAGACAACAGATAAACAGCTGTAGCGAGATGTTGTGAGTGGACTGGGTGTCCCAGAGGAAATGGTCCCTGTGGAATGCTGATGAGGGAGGAAAGGGAAATATGTGTCTGGTGGTGGCATCCTGCTGGAAGTGGTGACTAATGATCCTTTGGATTTGGATGCTGGTGGGATGGTAGATGAGGACAAGCAGGACCCGATTGCTGTTGTGGGAGGGAAGAGAGCTGGTGAGGGCTAAAGTGCAGGAGATGGGTCGGACACAACTGAGGGCCCTGTTGACAATGGTAGTGGAGAATCCTCGGTTGAGGAAGAAGGTGGACATTTCAGAGGCCCCTTGTTGAATTGGCATGATCGGAACAGATGTTACAGAGTTAGAGGAACTAGGAGAATGGAGTGAGTCTTTACAGGAAGCGGGGTGTGAGGATGTAAAGTCAAGGTAACTGTGGGAGTCAATGGGTTTCTACTGAACATTGGTGGCCAGCCTATTCCCATAAGTGGAAACAGAAATGTTGAGGAAGGGAAGGGAGGAATCAGAGATGGACCAAGTGAAGTTGAGAGCAGGGTGGAAATTGGAAGCAAAATAGATAAATTTTTCTGATTCCAGATGAGAGTGGGAAGGAATGCCAATAATGTCATCAATGTACCAGAGATAAAAGGTGTAGAGAGGGGCCCGAGTTGGACTGGAACAAGGAATGTTCCACCAACCACACAAAGAGACAGGCATTTTAACAGGGGGCCATATGCAGCTAACCTGAAGAAAATGGGAAGAGTTAAAAGAGACGTTGTTCAAAGTGAGGATGAGTTCAGCCAGGTGGAGGAGGGTAATGGATGGGCACAATTTAGGCCATTTTTCCAGGAAGAAATGGAGAACCCTGAGACCATCCTGATGGGGCATGGATGTGCAAAGGGACTGAACAACCGTAGTGAAAAGGAGGCAGGTAAAGCATGTGAACTGGAAATTCTGAAATTGACGCAAAACATCAGAAGAATCATGAATTTAAGTGGGAAGGCACTGGGCAAGGGGAAAAAAAGATCAGGTTGAGGTAGGAAGAGTTCTGTTCTATGGGGCGGCAGCAGGCAGAAGTAATGGTTCTGTCTGGGCAATCCTGTTTATGGATTTTGGGAAGGAGCTAGAAGTGGGCTGTGCGGGGTGGGGGCACTATGAGCTTGGAGTTTGTGCATGGCAGATCACCAGGTAAAATGAGATTAGTGACCATAGTGGACATAATAACCTGGTGTTCCATGGTGGGGTCATGGTCCAGGGAGATATATTTGGAGGTATCTGAGAGCTGGTGCTCAGCCTCCGCAATGTAGAGATCAGTCGCCAGACAACAACAGCACCACCCTTGTTGACAGGATTGAATACAAAGTTAGGGTTGTATCTGAAATCATGGTGTGCAGTCAGTTCAGAGGGAGATAAATGGAATGGGTAAGGGGGCAAAGGAACTGAGTGATCAATATCATGTTGACAATTCTCAATGACCAAGTCAAGTGTGGGTAAAAGGCCAGAGGGAGGGGTCCAGATGGAGAGAGAGTATTGGAGCTGGGTGAAGGAGTCTATGGACAGGGAGAGGGCTCTTATCCAAGAAATGGGCATGAAAGCAAAGGCAAAGGAAGAAGAATTCAATGTCATGTCATGCCCGAACTTCATTAAGGTGGGGATGCAGAGGGGTAAAAATAAGACTTTTCTGAGTACAGAATGTTCATAATCAAAGAGCTGAAAAGCAGAATTGATAGTGAATACACAACAGGAGGTGGGGTGGGGTGAGGGAATGGAGTCAGAAGGAAGAGGAAGGAAAGAATGTTCCGGAGGGCTTTAAGAATATCTAAGTTGTTGCATCTTGCGTTCCTTAATGCAAGTCCAGCAACGTCCATGGAGAGAAAAAAAACAGAGTAACATTTCAGGCCTGTGTCTTTTCATCAGAAACCAGCCTGTTCTCTTGTTGGTTTTCCAATATAGCATTGTAAGAAAAAGTCCCAAAAAATCAATAGGTTAAAACATCAACTTCAATGCAGAAACAAACTTGGTATTTTGTGAATAGATCACCTGGCAACCGCAAATCAGGAACTTAACACACAATGTTTATTTTCAGGACACCATGTGCTAACTATCTGAATTATATTGTAATCAATCCTCCCAGCAGCCCAGAAATGAGTATTATACTCCAGTTAGCATGTACATGTTGATTTCTGAAGTCGGGCATAACTCCCATTTTCAGCCTCCCATCTTCCACCTTCCGTGAAAGTAAGCTTTTCAAAACTTCATCATCAAACTGAATGACTTCCTAAAACATTCCTCTTTCCAAAAAGAAACGGATAGAAATGGGTCTATGACTGTTCTTGAAGATAGAATTAGCAGGGTACGTGGCACCAATACGGGAAGATATGAGCTCTGTAAGATAGTAAAATTGGTCTTCTTACCTCAGTGTCTTTGAATGGTCAGGCTGCCAGTGCTTGTCATGTTGTTCATTGGCAGCTTATCTAACCAGAACAAAAGAAGAGAAAAGAAATACAGCACAGGAACAGGCCCTTCGGCCCTCCAAGCCTGTGCTGATCATCATGCCCTGAAACTAAAAAACAAACCTTCTGCCCTTATTTGGTCCATATCCCTCTATTCCCTCCCTATTCATGTAACCAACCAGATGCCTCTGAAATGACACCACCATGCCTGCTTCCACCACCTCCTCTGACAGTGCATTCTAGGCTCCTACCACTCTCTGCATGAAAAACTTTCCTCACACATCTCACTTAAACTTTTGCCCTCTCACTTTGAACCTGTGCTCCCTTGTAATTGAAACTTCAACCCTGAGAAAAAGCCTCTGACTATCCAGCCTATCTCTGCCTCTCATAATTTTGTAGCCTTCTATCAGGTCTCCTTTCAGCCGCCATCTTTCCAGTGAAAACAATCCTAGTCTTTTTAACTTTTCCTCATAGCCAATACCCTTGAGTCCGGGCAACATTCTGGTGAGCCTTCCCTGCACTCTCTCCAAAGCTTCCATGTCCTTCTGGTAACATGGTCATCAAAACTGCACACAATACTCCAAATGCAGTCTAACAAGGGTTTTATATATCTGCAACATGGTTTGTCAACTCTTGTACTCCATGCTCTGGTCAATGAAGGCAAACATACCATATGCTTCTTAATCACTTTGGCCACCTGTGTTGCCACTTTCAGGGAACTGCGGACCTGCACACCCAGATCCGAGTGTATGTTAATGTTCCTGAGCGTTCTGCCATTTACAGTATAATTCCAGCTAAATTTGATCCTCCAAAATGCATCACCTCGCATTTGTCTGCCGTTTCTATGCCCAAGTCACCAATCTATTTATATCCTGTTGTATCTTTTCACAATCTTCATGTCATCTGCCAACTTGCTGACCAGACCACCCACATTTTCCTCCAGATCATTTATAAACAAACAACAACAGAGGACCTAAGACTGATCCCTGTGGAACGCCACTAGTTACAAGCCTCCATTCTGAAAAAAACACCCTTCCACTGCTACCCTCTGTCTTCTATGACCAAGCCAGTTTTGTATCCATCTAGCCAGCCCACCCCGAATCCCATGTGATTTTAGTTTTTGTACCAATCTGCCTGGTGGGACTTTAAGTTCGTGAGACATGACCTTCCCCATATGAAACCATGCTGCCCATCACTAACTAGTCCATTTTCTTCCAAATGTGCGGATATCCTGTCCCTCAGTATCCTCTCCAAGAGCTTCCCCATCATGGATGTCAAACTCACCAGCCTAAAATTTCCTGAATCATCCCTGCTTCCTATCTGAAAAAGGGGAACAAAACTGGCTAATCTCCAGTCCTCAGGACAGGTTGTGAAGATATCTGATAATGCCCTTGCTATTTCTTCCTTTGCCTCTTGCTTTAGCCTAGATAGATCCCATCTGGGCCTGGGAACTTGTCTACCTTAATGCAATTAAGGATACCCAAAACTTCCTCCTTTAGTATACTGACATTCTCTAGAGTATTCACACACTCCTCCCTGACCTCAAAGCCATGTTGTAGTTGAGAAGCCTGAAGGTGATGTGTCCATGACGCTGTTTAAAAGCAGCCCTCATGTTTAAAGGGAAGGTGAACTCTAGTTGCTGAACACTAGAATCTACATAGGCCATGACTAAAATAGCTGTTTCTAAATCCAGCTGGCACTACACTGGTGTGGAAAGGCACAGAGAGAAGGACCCTGGGACAAGTGAGATGCTCTCTTTACCAGTCTCAGAGGGTGGTGGTGGGCACAATGTAGGAGGCATAGGATCTTCAGATATTGTAAATCAGAGGTCACTGAGGAATTTAATTTCAGAAACATCCTCCCAATATATAGCAATATCACTGCGTGAAGCTAAATGGTTTCAGTAGCGTTGCTAAGGATTTTTAAAATCATAGTCTTCTCCTCTGATCTGCCCCATTTCTAGTTTAAATGCTTACAAGCCTTCACTAGCCACCAATGAAGGGATGGTAATGGTGATTGTCTAAACCAACAATGACTTCCAAATATTATATAACAGCCTTTTGTCTCATAAAACAGTTTGTGCCATATTGGTCAACAATGTGCCAAGAGTCTGGAATGGCATTCTCTACTGCAATGTTGCAGAAGAAGGCGGTAGGCTGAGGAAGTGCAAAATTCATGGGCCTCTGTTTTCTCTGGGCCCTCTTCTCAGGCAGTTGAGCTTTCGGTTTCTGCTTGTCGCTTCCAATGTTTCTGCAAACACCCTGACTGCAAAAAGTCATGGTCATCAGCAATTGTCTCCCAGTCATCAGTGTCAAAGTGTGCCATATTCATCTCTTTTTATTCATACATGGTATGTAGGCATCACTGCTAGACCACCATCTATTGACTATCACTAATAACCCTTAAGAAAGTGACGGTGAGCTCCCTTCTTGAACCACTGCAGTCCATTTGCTGTAAGTATCTCCACAGTGCTGTTAGACAGGGAGTTCTTGGATTTTAATCCAGTGACAAAGGACCAGAAATATATTTCCAAGTCAAAATGGTGAGTGGCTTTGAGAGGAAATTGTAGGTGTTTCCAAGTATCCACTGCCCTGGTCCTTCTACTTGTTAGTGGTGGTGAGTTTGGAATATACAGTCTAAAGAACCTTTCTGCAATGCATTCTTATACATGGTACACACTGATGTTATTGAGTGTTGATGGAGGATGGAGTGAACATTTATGGATGTGGTGCCAATCAAGTAGGTTGCTCTGTCATGGATGGTGACAAACTTTTTGATTATTGTTGGAGCTTCACTCATTCAGGCAAGAGGCGAGCATTCAGTCACACTCCTGACTTGTGACTTGTAGATGCTCAACAGGTTTTTTGGAGGCATCAGGATGTTTATTACAGTTTGTTAGGTGAAATTGATGTTTTAAAGTTCAAACCATGGATTAATGAAGCAAAAGATTCACTGTAATCTGAGGTTCCTTGTTGTTGAACTTTCAGCAGTTTAGTTCTTAGGTGAACCTGAAGTTGAACTAGATACAGGAGAAGTCTTCTCTCTGTTTGGATCTCCCATTTTCAGATATTTTTGCCTATTTTGGTTGCTTGGATGATGTGCAATGAATTCCAGTAGCTTTTCATGAAACTCTGCTAGCAGATTCTTGCTACTTTTTAAAAAGAAATACAATAAAATGCTTCTCTCATGTGACTCCACAAGTTCAAAGTGCTTTTTCAACAAAATGTAAAGTGTATGGTGACTTCCTGAAATTCATCCAGTTTAGTTTGAATGGTTGAAGCCATCATAATACAACAGAAGGTTGATAGGATTCATTCACATTCGTCCTGCAGACACTGAGTTTTGATATTCCCTTTCGTCTAGGGGAAAAGAGAAAGAAAGAGACTGGTTAGAATTTTCTCATTAGTTTGTGTTGGTCAGTCCCTGAACAAAGGAAAGTGGAAATTTCCTAGATTGCTGGGAATATCTATATATTTAGTTGGGTATTTATTTGAGATGGAGGACTATCTAAAAGATTTGCAGGGAATAGTTTAATAGCCTGTTTATGTCCACTTTTAAAAGTGTTGAATGAAAGTGTATAATATACTAGGACATGACAGTTAGTCGAACATCATGACTCAAAGTCTCTGAAGTGACACTGGAAATCATAACCTTATGGCTTGAAGATAAGAATACTACTGCTGAGCCACAAATATACAAGACAATCAGGGACCAAGGCTTCCACAGTTTTCCAGTGTATTCTGTTGGACGCTCACTAGAGTTATGATAGGAGTCTGATGGAATCGCTGATGAAATTTGATGCAATTCTTTTCTTTATGAAATTAAATAAAGAACCAAAAAAAATATATTTCTTCTACATTTCTTCACAAAGCTTTGAAGTTTTTCCTACAGCAATAACTATGCCACATATCATTTGAGTTGAGAAACTGTGAGAGATACTTCCCTGGGCTTTAGTAAGCTTAATTATGCATTGGCATCATAGTGAGTGATATAATTTGAGAAAGCAAACCACGAGAATGGATCTTTGAATTTGCCATGGTAACCATATAAGTTTACTCAGGGGATATAAGTGGACCTAGAGTCAATCTCCTAGAGCAAACATTTGCTTGATTCTTCATGCACAGCAAAGGTTATATTAAAAAAATGATAATGTCACTTTATATTAAATCATTGATACCACCAAGCCATTGCTCAACTTTATTAAATTCAACCTGAAAAGAAGGACATGGTGTTTACTTTAATCAATTTGTAACTGGCCAGGCGTTACTTTCTGAAGGATATTCTTTATTAAGACTCAAACCATTAATCAACAAACAAAATTATGTCCTTAATATTGTGAATAGATATAACAGATTGACAGAGTTGTATGAAATAGCAAGATTAAGTATTTAGAAAATGTTCCTAATGACAATCATTACTAATTAAATAAATGAAATACTAAATCATCTCATAACTCTCCTTTCTCAAAAATGATATTAAATAAAAGTATTGCACTTTTTGGCCTATCAAACATTGGAAGAACACAATAGAAAATAACTCTATAAATCCAAGTGAAGCCAGATTGTATTAAATAATTTATTTTGCATTTGTGTGACAGTAGTGGCTCAATTAGCACTCTTGTCTATGAGTCATAATGTTCTGCGTTTGAATCCCACTCCAGAAGTTGAGTATGAAAGCCAATGCTAACGCTGAGAGAGGGCTACAAATGTCAAAGATACAATTTCCCTAATGAGGTTTTAAACTTAAGCTCCATTTGCCTGATCAGGAAGATATAAAAAGTTCATGGCACTGTCCTGAAGAAGAGCAGGAGCATAATTTGATGTATTTGCCAATATTTATCCTCCAATCGACATGACAATAAACATAGTTTCTACCTGTTATCGTATTTGCTGTTTGCAATGGAAGTTTAGTGTGCATATTGGCTGATGCTTTCCTTATATTGTAACAGTAGCTACTTTGATAGCTGTAAAATGCCTTGAGATGCAGCTTTTCTTTCCAGGACAAGCCCACACAGATTATAAATGTAGAATAATAAGAACATTAGAAATAGGAGCGGGAGTAGGCTAATCGTCCCCTCAAGCCTGCCCTGCCATTCAACAAGAATCATGGCAGATCTTCAACTCTTCTTTTGTGCCAGTTCCTCATAGCCTTCAGTGCTCAGATATTTCAAATCTATCCACCTCCTCTGTAAATATTTTCAGTGATCTAGCCTCCTCATTTCTGGGGTAAAGAATTCTAAACATTCACTACCCTCTTGAAGAAGAAATTCACATCAGTTTTAAATAAGTTTCCTTTATTCTGTAACAATGTCCCCTGGTTCAACCCTTCCCCACTAGAGAAAACATCTTAGTAATACCTGTCAAGCCCCCACAGAATCATTCACACTTCAATAAGATCACACGCGTTCTTATCAACTCTAATGATTAAGGCCCTGACCTGTTTAAATGTCTTGTTACGTCAACTCCTTTATCCCAGGAATTGGCCTTGTGGATCTCTTTTGAACTGCCTCCAAGGCTAGTATATCTTTTTTAAATATGGGGACCAAAACTGAGCAAAGTGCTTCAGGTGGGGTTTCACCAACACCCTGTACAATTGTAATATGTTTTCCCTATTTTTAAACTCCAAACCCCTAGCAATAATGCAAAAATTCCATTTGTCTTTTTAATTACTTGCCACATCTCTACGCTCATTTTTGTTTTTCTCATGCACAAAAAATACTCAATTCCCTCTTTCGTACACTGCACTTTTTGGACACCCTCTTCATTTAAATAATAGTCTGCCTTTAGATTCTTTCTTATATTAAACTCCATCTGCCAAGTTTTTGCCCACTCACTCAACCTATCTATATTCCCTTGCAGATTCTTTATGTCCTCGGGACCATATGCTCTATCACCTATATTTGTTTCATCAGCAAATTTTGATTTTTTTTTACATATCTATTGAAGTTTTGACCTACCACTAGTCTTCTCAAATTTGTACGGCTTAGTTTTTTTTTATTGGATACTCTCCTTGACCATCTTTGTTAACTATGGGTGGTTCATACTTTCCTTCAAGACTTCTTTTTAACTGGAAGAAATGTTTGTTGATAGCTTTGAAATATCTGCTTAAATAACTGAAAACAGAAAATGCTGGAATTCACAGTGGGTCAGGCAGTATCCATGAAGAGAGAGCAAGCTAACATTTTGAGTGTAAATGACTCTTCGTCAAAGCTGTTGCTTAAATAAGTCTGTCCCATCCTCCAAGTTATTCATGTAGATCATAAATAATTAAGGCCCTGGACTGATCCCATTCTACTTGTTTGGTATTTCCAACCTGAAAAAGATCCTCTATGTGTTAACCAATACTCAAACCTTGCTAATACATTAATGCCAAAGCTGTGAGCTCCTATCTTGTGCACTAACCTTTTAGGTGGCATCTGATTGAATGCCTTCTGAAAATTCATCTACCATTCCCCTTTATTGACTCTGCTTGTTGTGTTCTCAAAGAACTTGAGCAAATTTGTCTAAATTGGTTTCCCTTTCACAAAACCATGTTGATTCTGTTAGATTGCATTAAGCTTTTCCAAATATCCTGCTCTTTCTTCCTTAATAAAGGATTTCAGCATTTTCCCAATGACAGCTTTTAGGCTAAGAGGCCTATAGTTTCTTGCTTTCTGTCTCCCTCCCTTCTTGAACAGTGGTGTCACATTACCACTTTCCTAATGAACTGAAAATCTCACAGATTCCAGTGATCTCAGGAACATTTTGACTAGTGACTCCATTATCTCTGCAGCCACATCCTTTAAAGTCTTTGGATGCAGGCCATCAGGCTCTGGGGATTTGTTTCCCTTTAGTTCTTTTCATCTGTTAAGTACTTTGTCCTTCATGATCATTACTGTTACTAGAACTTTCCTCCTGCTAGCATCTTGCTTATCTATTATTTTTGGGATGTTTACAGTGTCCTCCACCATGAAGACCGATGTAAAATGTTGGTTTAAATTATTTGCCACTTCCCTGGACCCATTATTAATTCCTCCAAATATCCCCATACTTATTTTAACCATTTTCTTTTAAATTACCATCGAAGCTTGTGACCACCACTAGTCTTCCCCAATTTGCATGGCTTAGTTTTTTTTTATTTTATATGCTCCTTGACCACCTTTGTTAACCATGGATGGTTCATACTTTGCATCAAGACCTTCTTTTTGACTGGAAGAAAGTTGATGGTTATGAAATATCTGCTTAAATGCCTGCCACCGCTCAATCTTTAGTCTGCTTTAACAGCACACCTCAGACAACTCTTCCTTCATATGTCTGTAACTGCCCTCATTTAAGTTGAGGATACTGGTTAGACAGCTGGTTACTCTCACTCAAACTGAATTTGAAATTCTGCCTCATTATGATAGCTAGCCCCTAGAGGATCCTTCACTATGAGATCTCCTTTTAATCCTATCTCATTACGCATCACTAAATGTAAAATAGACTGTTCCTGCGTAGGTTCTACAATATATTGCTTTAAGAATGCTCTCTAAAACTCTTCCATGTTATCCTTGCCCATCTGATTTGTCCAGTCAATATGCAGATTTAAGTCATGAATGACAGTTATGGCCTTCTTACACACCTCCAGTATTTTCCAGTTTATACTTTATCCTGCAGTGAGGCAAATTTTTCAGTTCCCTTGGACATCTCCTATCTGTGATGTCATTCCCTTGCTATTCCTTATTTTCATTCAGGCTGATTCCACTTTACAATCTATCTATATCACCACTCATTACCACACTTACTTTTATGTTTATTAACAAAACTACCTGACCTTCCTTTCCTTTTAGCTCTTCTTGCTGAACATCAAATACCGTTGAATATTGAGTTTGCAGTCTTGGTCACCTCAGAAACCATGTCTCCATTTCCTGCATCAAGTTGTATTCATTTATTTCTATTTGTGTAATCAACTCATGTATCTTGTTATAAATGCTGTGCGCATTCAGAGAAAAAGCCCTCAGCTTTGTCTTTTTGCCATTGTTACTTGCTCTGGTTCTAGTTTCTACTGCACTCCTCTGGATAATTCTATCCTTTCGATTTGATTATTGTTTGTTTCTTCACTACCCTGCATCTCTGCTCTCTCATTTCTTTTAACTTTTTAAAATTTCCCTTCAATTTAACCCTCCTCCTCTCCACTAATTAGTCTAAAGTTCCATAGACAACCTGAGTGAAATGGTTCTCAAGTCATTGGTCCCAGCCTGGCTCAAAGCCCATCCCAATAGAACAGCTTTCTCTTCCCCCAGTACTGGTGCTTGTGCCCTGTGAATTGAAACCCATTTCTCATACACTAATTTTTGAGCCACGTGTTTGCTTCTCTAATCTAATTTACCCTCTGCCAATCTGCACATGGCTCAGATTGTAATCCCTTCTCACTCCAAGTTCCTCACCAACCCAGAAGGGATGTAGATGTCCTGAACTTTGACAACAGATAGGCAATGTAGCCTTCATGACTCTGTTTTGCTGCAGAGAGCAGCATTTATTCCCCTACTTATGCCATTCCCCAATTAATACCACAATTCATTTTTCTCCCCAGCTCTCAATAGCACTGTGGACTGTGGTGCTGTGGCCAGTTCATTCATCCACCTTGCAGTCTGTGCCCTCATCCACACTGGGAGCAAAATCTTCATGTCTAAATGAATCCCCATACTTGCATCACTTGCAGTCACTGTCCTGACCAGAGAACAAATTTGATGTCATTAGTCTAAGGGATATAAATGCCTCCTTAAACCACAGTGTCTGGTTAATTCTCCCCAACCCTGATGTGTTGTAGTGTTCATAGCTCAGACTCCAGCTCATCAACTCTGAGCCAAAGCTCCTAAAGCAGCCAACACTTAGTCCAGATGTGTTCACTGTGGATCACATCAGCATTCAGCATAAACCACATCAAAAAATATTCACATTTCTTGAGTATCAGACTTTTCACAGACTATTGTTTGGCAAGTTAAAGATTGAGTCCACCTGACAAAACATTTCCATTGATGTTGGAGTTACCATTGGCAGTCCTAGGGGAAATCTGTATTTTCTGTTCCGCTGTATTTTATTGGGTCAGGTGGGTTTTGAAGGTTTCATAAAACCATTCTTGTTTGACATTTCATTAAGCTTATGGAAAACCTGCTGAGGTAGCTGGAAACATTCTGACATAAAACTGCTAAATTGTTTGACAGGTATATTTTTCTCCTGTAATTGGTATTGGGCTCTATGCTGCAAGGTAGGCTGATGAATACATTGATAAGCATTATATATGTACGGTGAAGCATTCAAGGACTTTTCCCATTTAGTAAGATACTATAATGCATTGAAAACTGAATGTATCGGGAAACACTAATATCATAATCTGAAGTGATTTAAATATTCACGGTCCTTTACATTTGAAATAAAAAATTGCAGTCCACAACCTCCCCTTGGAAAACGAAACATGCGTCTGCTCCTGGGTTGATTGACAAGACAATCTGTGAGGCTGAAAAAAAAAGCATGAGTGTCTGTTTTGCAGTTTCAAAATGTCTCATTTTGTGGAGTGGTAACGGCTTGTTGAGGTAGCTGAGGCTATTACTGTTTCTTTACCTAAATTTCAAAAGCCTGATGACCCCTTATCCTAGCAATGTGTTCACAATTTGATTGGCAGTTTTAAAAGCTTATTAAAGGACGACCTGCCTTTGATGTGGTTGCTGAATAGAACTTTGTTTTTATAATTAAATCAACACTTGAGGAGATTTATATTTTTTTGTCAATTGTTTAAGATTTCTTTTCGTTATGAGTGGCTGTGTATTTCACTGACTGTTCCACCAGATTGTTTAAGATATACTTTTTAATATAAATTTCAAAATACCCCCATTGCTATTACTAGACTCCGGAGGACTGTTTCTGGGCAAGTGACTTTGGATGGATACATAGGAAGCTTGCAGGGCATATGGGAGATATGAGAGGGCCTGAAGAGGACATGAAGAATATGAGACATGTCTTGGGACACAGGAAACCTGAAGCCAGTCCACCCACATCTTCAGGAGATGGAGCTATGATGGGTAGTTTTGCATATGGATCTGTAAGTGTTGGTACTGAGGAGTGCCATAAGCAAGTAACCTGGTAACCATGACAGAAATTGTAAACAACAAGCAGCAACTGACTTTCAGATTGCAGATTATCTGGAGCCAAGCGTGTGTACTGATGTAGCTCTTGTTGGCGACAAGAAGTTGATTGGTCTATAGACTAATGACAATTATCAATGACAGAGACCTTCTGCTTTCCAACAACTGTGTCATTGTTTCACTGATGGCTGAGCAGCTTACAAATTACAGAGACAAGAAAAGAGGTATGGTGAGGGGGGGAGAAACAAAGTGTGCAGATCTTCTTCTGTCCCAGAAGCTGCCTGTGCTCTGCAGTTAAAAAACTCAGTTTAAACCTGAAGAAAAGCAGTTACCTTTCCTGAAGGAGTTGCTGTAGGTAGTGAATTTTGAATTGGTAACTCAGAGATATTTTTAAATCAGCCACTCTGTATTTCTTACAAACTAGTGGAAGCATAAAGACAGAAAGACATGTTAACAATAAGGGGTTTGGCTGACTGGAGAAGGATGATTTCAACGTCATGACTGAGACGCAAATAACACTGTATTCACTTTCCAGTTTTTCTACCTCCACAGTAATCTACATTTCCTATTTGCTTGTTTGTTTGTTTATGTGTGTTGGAGGAGGGGGCTTATAAGGAGATTAAAACTTTACATAATAGTGTATTCCGCCAATGGTTTATGCCTGTTTACCTGTAGCTAAAGTCTAATCATTGAAATAAGTGATAACTTTTGGCTAGTACAGAAACCTACTCAATGCTTTCTACTAACCTTGGTCTGAAACTCAGGTAAATTGGGTTACTGAGTGTACTTTAAAAAACTAAGTCTTTAAAATTCGGTATGATTCCAGGATTAGTAGGGGGCTCAATTTATAGTGAAAACAAAAATGCTGGAGATCACAGTGGGTCAGGCAGCATCCATGGAGAGAAAGCCAGCTAACATTTCAAATTCAGATGACTCTTCATCAGTGGTGGGGAGGGGGTAGCATTTATGCAATTGTTGGGGTGTTGATCAGGGTGTATTGCTGGGGGAGAAAGGATGTTGATGGTTCAGATTAAGTGATCGGAATGTGAGCACTATACTCTCCTTACCCATGCCCTCCCTACTATGCATAAATGCTGCCCCCTCCACTATCTCTTTGACAAATCTTGAACATTGTAGACACCGTCTCAGGATCTGCTTTATTTTGGGGTAAACATGCCACATTTTTCCTTCATTAAAGGTGTTCTTTCAATAAATGTTGCTGTTATAAATTCCTGTGTGAAACCAATAAGAGTAAAAAGTAATGTCTGAGTGATTAGTTCTGACAGCCTCCAGTCTCCTCTTTAGGCTGATTTGATTGTTTCTGACAATCTCCAACCTTACCCTGCAACTATTTTAATTGGCTGTGATAGCCTCCAGTCCTCCCTCCAATGGAGTGGATTGGCTCTGAAGTCTTAAATCTCACCCTACAACCAATCTGATGCATCTGCAGTTCCTACTATCTCTGATTTTTGAATCTGACAGGTTTCAGTACCACTTTCCAACTGAACTGGTAGGTGAGTACTGACAAGCTCCAATCCTTGTGAAAAACATTGATCTTTATTTGTTGTGAAATTCTAATGAGCTGACACATGTTGAAATACCAATTTTGACTTTCAAGTATTGTCTGTTGCTATGTGGCCTGATGCCAGAGTCTACCCCAGTACCAATGGTGCCTGGAAGAAGTCAGGCATTGAAAAGCTGATGGTTTTCATAGTGTAAGTGAGGCATGTATGACATACAGTGAGAATGTGACATTCATCTGTAATTAGACAATGGACATATTTTCGTTAAAGATATTAAGTAAATAAGTGAATACCTTTACAAAATTGAGACCTGAAGATGTACTTCCTCAAGTATAATCCAGTTCCATACATCCTCAATTCATGATCATGCTGTTCATTTTCACATTTTCTTTATGTAATAAAGTGAATACAAAGGAACAACATTCTATTGTGAGATCTGTATCTAAGCTGGTCTGTGCTACAGTCTTAGTTTAAAACTAGTCTGAAAATAATTGAAATATAAGAATCTATTTCAGCCTGGAAAATGTTTTGGCCAGGCCAGATGAGGCAGGGTGAGGCTAGTTTATTCTTCTTGATTTAAATTTTAGGAATGGGATGTTTTACCTTCCAAGTCTCATTTAAATGTCATTAACATCCAACCCATATGTTTTAACTGACTGCTTCAGTTCATCCTCATATTCGGTCAAATATAGGATGACCATTGTGAACACCATGGTAACATCTGCTGTCAACTGCCATTTCTACTGGGATTTAGTAAGGACTCAAGAGCAGGATAAGGATGGAAAGAAAAAGAGATTCCTGTCTGAAACTATTGAAATGAATGTTACAGAATCTTTTTTTTTATTAGCACAACTGAAAAAAAATGTCTTTGAAATGCTTCATGAAAAACTGATTCTGAAATTTCAGACATAGTTTGTGGTCAGACAAATACTTTCAACTCATCACTACCTTCCAAGGACAATTAAGGATGGGCAGCAAATCTAAAGAATTAATTATAGAGTCATAGAGTTATACAGCATGGACACAGACCCCTCAATCCAACTTGTCCATGCCAACCAGATAATCTAAACTAATCTAGTCCCATTTTCCAGCATTTCGCCTATAACCCTCTAAAACTTTCCTACTCATATACCTATCCACATGCCTTTTAAATGTTGCAATTATACCCAACTTCACCACCTCCTCTGGCAACTTGTTTCATACATGTACCATCCTCTGTGTGAATAAGTTGCCCCTCAGGTCCCTTTTAAATCTTTCCCCTCTCACCATAAATCCATGTCCTCTAGTTTTGGACTCGCCTAACCTGGGAAAAAGACCTTCACTATTCACCCTATTCATTCCCCTCGTGATCTTATAAGCCTTTATAAAGTCACACATCAGCCTCCAACACTCCTGGGAAAAAAGCCCTAGCCCATTCAGGCTTTCTCTATAGCTCAAACCCGCCAATCCTGGCAACATCTTTGTAAATCTTTTCTGATCCCTTTCCAGTTTAACAGCATCTTTCCTAAAGCAGGGAGACTAGAACTGAATGCAGTATTCCAAAAGTGGCCTCACCAATGTCTCTTTAAAAAAAAACTTCCTTTTAAGGCATCCAGTCCACTTCCCTGTCTTTCCTATAAATTTAGCTTAAGTCAAGTGCTATTCTAGTATAAGTGTCAGACCTCATGAAAGATTCAGCCTTTTGTTTTCCTGCCAGTCATAAGTGTGCACCATTTTGAAGTGTGGTAACATCTGCTGTCAACTGCCATTTCTACTGGGATTTAGTAGGGACTCTAGAGCAAGTCTTGCTTTCAAGTATCTAGTTCATGCCCTTTTGTTTTGTTTCATAGACCTTTTCAACTGTGGATGCTCGTGTAAACCCAGTCATTAGGGATGTAGAAGTGTGACTGTCCCTTCAGTTTCCCTCCCTTCTTATGAGAAAGTACCCGATCACTGATTTTTTTCACCACCTGTACAGCTCAACTCAGAGACTCAATTTATGCAGAATACCTGATCAGATTGAGTGACCGTAAAATGAATGGGATGAAATGATGCAAAGTGGATGAATTTGACTTCAAATCTTGTGCGGAAAAATAAATAAAGACAGAGGAGAAAAGATTGGATGGAAGATGAGGAAAAAGATAAAATTTAGAAATAAAACAGAATTTAATGTCAAAATATTATTGTTTAATGTCTCCAACAGAACCAGAAGGAATGAGACTCCATACTTATAACAGCTAATTTCCATGCCAAAGAAGTTGACTTTCTATAATTAAAACTCATTACATGATCAAAAAAGTACTTAGACTTTGAATAACATTCCTGGAAAGTTTATTTAGTATCTACTGCACAAACAGCGCAATGAATGGCATTCAATGCATTAAATGAATAACCAGACAATTATATTCTGAGTTCTGAGGAACGGTCACCGGACCTGAAACATTGGCTCTGTTTACTCCTTCGCGGATGCTGCCGGACCTGCTGAGCTTTTCCAGCAACTTTGTCTTTGTTCCTGATTTACAGCATCCGCAGTTCTTTTGGTTTTTAATTATATTCTGTATTTGTGAAGTTAACAACACATTGGCTCATCTGGAACAACTACTTCTGCTATTCCATAATTAACTGTGCACCTTCCTTTTTCTAATTGCTGTTGCATTTGTGCATAAATAATAGAAAAGTACTATTAGTCTCACGATCAGTGAGTAAGTAATGGATCAACAGTTGCCTGATTCATTTTCTTTGTGTCCTTTCCATCTTAGAATTGATCAGCATGAGCAATCTTGAGGATATGAGGCATCAATTTATGTTATTATAAATAAGGAACTTATTATAAGTTTTCAGGGGCTTATATTCTTTAAGTGGATTATATTGATCACAAAGAAATCTGATTTTAAAACCATGAAAACAATTAACCTAGCACAGAGGGTAAATTAAGAAAAATAAAGAGATAAACATTATCTTAAACAAGAAATTGAAGATCACATTTCTAAAGGAAGTTATGAGATTTTTCTTTCAAAGCTGCACTATTTGATAGATAACTATATTTCAAGATAACTTGTAATTACACTGCACTTTGCCATGATGTTACTTTGCTGAAATCGTGATGTTACTCTTGTCCTGAGAGCTTTTGTAAAACTTTAGAATTTGTTGCACTATGTTTGGGCTGCAATGTAAGATCAAAACAATCTGAATGCAAGCAAGTTTACTAAAGTGCGAGAAGCCCTAAGTCAGTGCAACACATCTGCCAATGGTACTGTAACTCAGCCACTGTATTCCCATGTAATATGTAATTTTCTACATACGTGAATTAGTGTCAGAGAGTGTAATGACAAGCTACACAAAGTGGTTTTAACTCCAGTAACTGGAAAGACACTCAAAACACATAATTTGAAGAAGTATGAAATTAGGATTCAAGAGAAGGAAACAGAAAATGCAGTCAAAATGGTCAAATTCAGAGCAGTTAGCCAACCTATGTTGCCTGCCTGATGACAGCTTTCAAACCATCTGCTCAGGACTGGAGAGAAACTTACAATGTCATAATCCATGCAGTTACCAATAAAATATGCAGGACAAGGAAAGAGGTTTTTGAATAAGTAGCATGAGGGGATTGGCACCAAATTAAAAGATAGATCCTCATATACTTTAATTACTGGAGCTACAAGCCCAAATACTCTAAAATACTATTTTGATGAAGGCAGCTGCCCAGTTAAATACACAGCTGCTCTGAGAACCACATATGCATGAATTACAGCCTGACCCCAGCTTGCCCACTCTCTCGGAACTGAGAGAGGCTGGGTCCAGGATGACACTTGTGATTTCTGGCATTTTTTCAAAGGCAGAGATGTTCTTTCACCTGACAAAATTGGGTCTGGATGTGATAATGAATGGGAAAGAATGACCTGATGTGTGATTCAGGATATGAATCGAAGGCTTGTTTGTTTCTAAGACTGTTTTGAGTTAGTGACTTTTGTGTGATGAGTAGAATGTCGCTTTGGCTTGATGGTAGGATCTCATTAACGCAAAATGTCATTTATATTGCTACTGCATTGTAGCATATTGAAACGGTGCTTAAGTTTTTGAAAGCACTTACCCTCCAGGGTAATTTGAGTTTCTTGTCATGTTAGCCAGATTGAGAAGCCAAACCAGGCAGGCTTTACTCAGTACATTTGCCCTGCAGTGGCTTCTCACCTTCCTCATTAAAATTGTGCTGAGGTTCTACTTACATAAAAGGACCGTGATTTCTGGCTAGCAATAAGGCATCCATTTATTTCAAATGGGTGCACTTACCACCAGCATCAGTTCCTTGGTTGAAATGGCAGTTGATGGATTTCTGCTGGAAATGGAGTGATGTCATTTTTTTGCTCTTTTAACCACTCACCATTCCACTGTTGCTGGTGAGGTTGGGCTAAAATTTGGTCCCATGGTTTTGAAACGAACATAGTTAAACCCAAGCTGAAGGGACGAACATCAACAGCCTGTGTGTTTTATAGTTTAACCGTTTTTCAGTATGAAATGAGCTTGGGCAGTCTCAATTCAGCTCCGAGCAGACGTGGGCTCAGAGCACAAAATTGCCTGTAATTCAACGTAAAAGAGCAGTTCCACTCAGAGATCATATATAGCTGTGTGCAGTATGAGTAACAAGGATAGCTCATGTGCTAAATAGAAAACTTTTTTTATGTTGATGATTTATTGTGGATGTTTCACTTTGCAGCTGTCTGTGCTACAAATTGGCCTAGGAATACATGATGAAGGCAATGGGTGGTCAAAGTGTATGTGAATTTCTTCTAAAAAGGTCACCTACAATCACTTTCATAAAGGTAACAATTTTACACCCTTTTGAAATGTCTTTTCAGATTTTCTGGTTCATTTGAAGACAAGTTATTTAGATAACTATGAATAACTCTTATCAAGATAATTGTTAATAAATAAATAAATGCCCTTTTGGTGCAGAAACTGCCATTGACTTAGAGATAATGTTTTTCCAAATGTATTCATTTCCATGTTGCATTTTGCTAGGTCCAAAATGTCCAACATGAAAAGTAGATAATGGCAATCAGGTAAAAATGATTCCAGACTCAGTTTACTTTATTTACATTTGCTAACGCATGAAATGATTGCAAGCGCCAATTTAAAGAAATTAAAGCGAAGGTGAATTGAATTTTGAGTATTGAAAGTATCACAGAATTTTAAGGTCATTGTTTAAAAATTGCTTTGTATTTTCTCTTCCAGTTTCAAGTTATTCCACTTCTTCTCAGTGCCCTGCATGTGGTTGTCTCGCACTGAGTTTCATTTTCACATATGGTGTCTTTTAGAAGCATGCCTGAATTGCAAGTGCTGATTGCAATCATGGAGTGGGGGAAATTGCTACCAACCCAGATTCCTGCCTAGCCTATTCTAGTCAGTAAGAAAGTGACATGAATACTGAATGTCTCCTTTGTCAGTCAATTTCCCACCCATTGCACCATGAATTTGGTAGGTCAGAGCAAAACACAGCCCAATGTTTGTCCACATTTAAATGTGGGATTGATCAGCTGCCCAGAGGTCCAGGTGAATTTGGTGGGCTGAGGAGTTGCAGTAACACTTTTGTTGTAATATCCTGAGAAATACTCCTCCTCTTCCTCATTCAACAAAAGATTTAAAAAAAACTACAATGTTAAACTTAATCTTTTTAAGCTTCCACTGATCCTGCGCTTCTTTATACTGGAAAAACTCACTGCCACTTCCTTTTCAGGTCATTCAGTTAAAAATTGCTATGGTGGACAAATATTTAAAGGAGCCAGTTATTTAATAACTCCTCGGTAGGCAAGTAACACTGGAAATTTTAACTATCAACCAACTTGATTCCCATTGAGCAAGGAGACTGAAAAACATCCCTGCCAGTTTGAGGCTATCTTTATTAACATGAGTTTGATAGCACTATCAAATTGGTAATCATAGCATAGTAAAATATCTTGATAATGATTAGTTCCACAAATATTGGATTAGGTGTATGTTGTTCTGGTGCTGCTAATATACAAGATTCTAATCAAACCAAATATCAGAAGATGCAAAGTCAAACAAAATACACTAGATCATAGAATGGTTCAATATGCAACTGACTCATGTCAATTCCTTAGACAAGATGGTAAAGTATCAGTACATGTTCATATCAATGTATTAATATTTGCAGAATATTTGTTGTATTTAGAATCAAAAGGGTATAAGTTATTGGGATGTCTTGTTCTATCATTATAATGGATTGAATAATTAGCTCAATTCAAATAACTTTTACTTGCTCAGATTGACAGGTAAATACTGTATTATCTAGGATTTCTGGTTATAGTTTGGAGAAATGGTCAATCCCAAATGGGGAAAGCCAGCAATGAGCACCTCACAGTTTAGTAATATATCACCGTCCATCTGTTGTTATACTTTGCATATATATTTGCTGACAACTGATGGCTTTATGGAGACAGAATGTACTAACAGAATTGTATAATTAAGCAAACTGCACAGGTGAGCGACAGCAACAGTGGGTTGGAGTATCCCCAGAGCAAATCAGTTCAGATAATATTTATTCTGACACTAAGCAATTTTTTTTCTTCTTTTGCTGATGCAATCTACATTCATTTTACGATTTGTGCTTGGATTTGGGCCAACAAGACACCCTAAAGTTGAGATTGCTCTCTATCAATGATTTCTTCAATTATGGGGTGTTACTGAGTTCACTATGCTCTATCCTAAATTATCCATCAATGTTTACAGACCTAAGTCAGACAACACCTTAAATATAACACAAAGATAACAATAGCAATATATTGTATTCATATAGCACCTTTAACAGTTTCAAATGTCCCAGGCTATTTCACAGGACCGTTCTAAATCAGCTTATGACAGCAATCCACATAAGGAATATTAGGTCAGATGACCAAAGTCTTAATGAAAAAGGTAGCTTTCTTTTAAGGATTTTCAAAGGGGGACTGCAGGTATAGTGGCAGAACTATAGGGAAGGTATTCCAGAATGAAGGACCAAATGGATGAAGATGTGGCCACTGATGATAGAGTGATTAAAATTAGGGCTACATAGGATGTCAGAATTTGAAGTTCAGAAATCTTAGAAAGCTATGGGGCTGGTGGATGCAAAAAAAGCAAGGAGTTATGCCATGAAAGAATTTGAAAACAAGGATGACAACTTTAAAATCAAGATTTTGCGTTAGTCACAGAACATAGTTGATAAATTTGACGCTTCAGTCTTCCCTGTATTAAATTGGAAGAAAACTTTGCTCATCCTGTGTTGGATGTCAGATAATAAATATGACAATTTTGCAACAGTGAAGAAGTCGCGAGAGGTGCTATTGATGTCAAGCCAGGTATTATCAGTCCTTGTGAAAACTAATGAGCTTTCAGAAGATGTTGCTGAGGAATACCATGTAAAGAGAAACAGGAAAGTCCCAAGGATAGATTCTCAGGTGACACAAGAGATAATGGATTGGGAGTAGGAAGAGAAGCCAGTTCCTCTGGATCTGACTAAATAGATTAAAACAAAATCAGGCAAAGACAGTTGTGGCAACATGGATAGTGGAAGATTATGTAGTTAACCCTGTCAAAGGCTGCAGAAACTTCATGGAGGATAAGGGAGAAAGGTTTAACTTAACAGCAGCCACATCAGACAAAGTCATTTGCAGCTTTGCAACAGCTGTTTCAGTCCTCTAGAGGTAGAAACCTGGGGCTTCATGAAAATATGGATTTCAGGAAAGATGAAGACAGATTTTAGAGCCATCAACATGTGCATGGACTTTGGACAGGGAAGGAAATTGGAGTTTGAAAATAGTTTGCAGGTGTCAAGATTGGTTTTTGAAGACAGAGATGATGATGGTGGATTTATAGAACAAAATGAGAAGAAGGGGAGCCATTAAAAATATTGGCTGGAGTGAGGAAATTGGATAACAGAACGTGAGTTTCATGGAAATGAGCTTAAATATTTGCAAACGAATTTGAAAAAGGACACGATTTTATGAAGAGAAAATGATGCTAATTTGCATAGATGTAACAAGCACAGTTGTCTGTCAATCTTAATTCTCAGATCAGTCAGATTATGATATATGCCAATGATGGTCTAATCAATCAGCATCCTCTTTTTATGATATATAAAATGGTGCCCCTTTGTTTCTTGCACTCTAGTTCTGATCAGTGCAATTGAAAACCTTCAGCTTCTTGTCTCCTTTTAGCAATATTTAAGTTCGGTACTATCAAGCAATTATTTGTAAAATTGAGACAAATGTAGAATAAGGAGATGAGCTTGAAGAGCACATGAGGACAGTGAGTTCTTTGCTAAATAGGATCATTGCAGCATTCCAATACTAAAATAAATTATCTTGGCTTTGGGTTAGCCTGAATAAAATCTGGTGGAAAATCCCTGGGTAAATAATGTTAGAGAATACACATTAGGAAAATATTCAAACGCTTGCAAAATATTGTACTGATGTTGGGTTTATCTCATGAGTGTCAATGGACAGAATTCACTGACTTAGCAGGATTTATTGACCAATGAAACCTTTCTCATGTTCTTATGGCTGATATAGATCCAAGAATTCTACTACCAATGCAATGTTTTTGTTTTGCCTTTCATACATAAAAAAGCTATGAGAGAAAATAACTTGAAATCTTATATTCTTGAGTAGATTTGTAGCTCGAGTTGTGGATGCTGTAGTCAGTTTGCTCACCGAGCTGGTTCATTGTTCTGCAGACGTTTCATTACTCTGCTGGGTAACATCATCAGTGCAGCCTCTGTTGTATTTTCCCACTTGCTATCTAAACTCTGGGGTCCGTTGGAGTTGATTACCTCATTTCCGTTTTTTCTTTGCAGCAGTGTGTATATGGCGTCTAATCCTATGTGTTTATTGATGGGCTTCTTGGTGGAGAACTAGGCCTCTAAGAATTCCCAGCCTGTCTCTGCTTGGCCTGTCCTAGGTAATCAACTCCAACAGACACCCGAGTTTAAACAACAAGCGGTAAAACACAACCACGCTTAATCGGAGGCTACACTGATGGTGTTACTCAGCAGGGTAATGAAACATCTGCAAACTAATGAAACAGCTCGGTGAGCGAACCAACCACAGCAACTTGAAATCTCTTTTTTACAATTAGGTTCCTTCCCTGAATGACGGAGTTTTAGTACCAATGCTGGTTTTGCCCCTCTTTCGGTTTCAAGGAATAAAATCACTGAATGAAAAGAAATTGCCCTTTCATTTGTTTGTGCGGATTCAGGTCAACTTTCCAAGTTGAGCCGGATGTAGAATTAAGCAACTTGGCATCACATTCCTGGAGATGGTCTCGATGTGGATAGATGAAGTCAAGTACTTCAAAAGGAAATAAAACAGAAATAGTGAAGGTAAAATACATCTTACAAGGTAGCATATGATAAATAAAAGACCGATTAACATGTCCTTGCAGGCTTTTCGGGTGAATTCTTTTCCGGGGAGCCGAAAGCCACTTCTTAGTTGGCCACGTGCTTGATGATCATGCCCAGCATTCTACCACCTACTCTAATGCTTTTCAACCTGGAATTCACCCTGTCATAGGACTGGCACACGAACACCATTAATTTGTAATGTAAAGTCTGTATACAAAATGCAGACCTACTTTTTCTTTTTATAAATGATGATGAGAAAATTTCCAGCAATTCCTGAGATTAGTTTAAAATTCTAGCATTGCTTTTTTTCCCCCTCTTTTTGTTGTCCTTTAATGGGAAGCTTCTGCTTAGCCTTCATTTCAGATTAGGCTTTCTCAGTGGACTGGATCATTGTATGTGGTTTCCTTTTGGTTCAATAATATTGAATAGCACTTTTTCCATTTTCTTAAACTGGCTATGGTGCCAGCTGAGCCTGCCTTTTTCTCAGTTATTGTTTGTAGCGGCTCACTGGGCTTTCCTTTTATCTCACTGGGGACCACCTGACCTCTGCTCGGCATCTCTCCACAATGCCACAGTAAATATCCCAAGCTTACTGGGAAGAAAGGGAACTTCTGGTATTGATATTCTGACCACATGATGTGTAACAAGAGATTTGCATGGGACACAAGGTCTTCAAGCATTTATTCGCAGTGACAACATTTAAATGAACAAAAATCTTTCCATATCAGGAAGTGACATGGCAGTAAGTGCCAGCATGTCATTATGATTTTTCAGTCACAGGTGTACAATAAACTCGATATTATTCATATGAAACTAATAAATTATATAGATTAAAAACTCTGGAACTTAATATTAGAGTTTGGATGACTTCTGATAAATGCTGAAGCATTATTGTCACATTGTATGAGTTCATTTGAATTCCCAATTGTGTTGCTGTCCTATAATTACCTTGTAGCTAATCATTATCCAACATGCAGTTATTACATAACTATACGTAGAAGACAGCTGGAAAGCTTCAAAATGAATGTCATGCTGTCAGTTGTTTGTTTACCCGTGTAAACTGTGGTGTACTTCATAAATATCACCTACACAACAAAAAAAGAACACGGACTTATCGCTCTATCTTGTAAGAGATGGTCTCAGCCACGTTCAGCCAAGTGCAATTGCAGCCTTCCAACTCCAGCTTGGTGTATCCACAACAATGCTTATTTGAATTTTCATGACAGTGTAGGCAACAGGCAGCTGTAGAGTGTTAAAAAGATTCTTTGAAGGTAAACACATTAGATTCCTGGGAGATAGACAAAAGCAGTTAAATACATTAAATAAACACTTAAGTAACAAATCTACATGGAGCCTACAATGCTGACATTTATTCTATATTGCCACAAAAGGATTGCTGTTACATTACTACATCAATATTTTGTACTGTGCTTCCTGCTGTCAGTGAATAGGTTGGGTTGAGAGTTAGAGGAAATTTAATAGATAGTGGTTTTCAGTAATGGAAGAGTTACTTCATTAAAAAAAAATAAGCTTTTTGAAAATGCACAGAACAGATTGTTGTTGACATCAGGCAAATCCATCTCACAGAAACTTGCTGTTAAATCAAGTGCTCTAGCAAGTACGCTACTAGTTTTGAAGTCTAGATATTAGAACACAGTTGAGCAAGTAATGATATATTCCTTAGGTTGATTTGTAAATTGTTAGATATTATGCATGCTTCAGAATTTAAAAGATCGCCTCTAGATATAATATATACCAAGGAAAAGCTTCTACTTCTAATCAATATGAGAATACGGCTTTGCAGCAGCAAACAGAAAGTGCAGAAAAATGCTGGTTGTGAGATTGATGTTGATACCCTTCACTGCCAAGTGAAATGCCAATAACGCTTGTTTAGCATTTTGTGAGGGCAATGGGAGTATTGATTCCTGAGCACTAATAAAGAGTGAGGTAGCTCTCTTAGATAAAAAAAAATTGGCAGCTGTAACAGAGAATTGACTCGGACAGACCTGAATGCTGCCCTGTCTTAATACAAATAATTCAAGCCTCAGCGGGATTTTGATGCAGCCAAGCATGTTTCTCAAACACATTTCTTGCTATTAATTTACCTGAGGCTTTGGAGGCCTATCACTAGATTAGTCAGTGAGGGATTCAGGGTCAAAATGGATTTCTTGGGGCTTGTTGAGAGAAAACAACTGAGTTGTGGGAAATTAATAAGGCCGTGAAAGTTTAATTCAGCAGAATGGGACTATGTCCAGGGAATTCAACAGATAAAATGTTATTAAAGGTGAGTTGAGTAGATTCAAAATGATTCCTCTACTATCTTGATATTAAAAAAAGAGTATGATAGAATATTGAGTGTGCAGTGATTGAGTGACCAGTTGTGTAAACATAAGAACTCACATTGCGAGATTTGACCATGGCAGAGAGCCTTCCCATCATAGTGGAAATGGATGCCGAGCCCAGGAATCTCAAGTTCCTTCCCCAAACACATCATGTCATCTTAGAACAAAAACAAAGTTGCTAGAAAAGCTCAGCAGGTCTGGCAGCATCTGTGGAGGAGAAAACAGAGTTAACGTTTCGGGTCCGGTGACCTTCCTCAGAACGGATGGTGGCTGGGAAAACGTCAGTTTATATGCAGAAAATAGGGAAGTGGGTGGGGTAGGGAGTAAACGATAGGATAGAGCCCAAAGAGAGAGAAAGACAGTTGGACAGACAAAGGAGTTGCTAACGATCAGGCTGAGAAGGTGAATAGTTGTTAATGGGGACTGTTCGTGACTAACACCAGGGTGTGTGTAGTGGCAGGCTATGTGGTAACAAGGCCTGGTGTGTGGGGTGGGGGGCTGGGACATGGGAGAGATTAGGCCCTAAAATTATTGAACTCAATATTGAGTCTGGAGGGCTGTAGGGTCCCCAAGCAGAAAATGAGGTGTTGTTCCGCCAGCTTGCGCTGGGCTTCACTGGAACACTGTAGCAAGCTGGAGGCAGAGATGTTGGCCAGGGAGCAAGGTGGTGCTTTGAAGTGGAAGGCAACAGGTAGTTCAGGTTTTTTTTTTGCGAGCAGAACGTAGATGTTCTGCGAAGCTGTCGCCAAGTCTACGCTTCGTTTCCCCAATGTAGAGGAGACCACATTGTGAGCAGCGAATGCAGTAGACTAGATTCTTGGAAGTGCAGGCGAAGTGTTGCTTCACCTGGAAGTTTTGTTTGGGCCCTCGGATTCTGGGGAGGGAGGAGGTAAAGGGGCAGGTGTTGCACCTTCGCCAGTTACAGGGGAAGGTGCCGTAGGGCTGTGGGGAGGTGTTGGGGGTGAAGGAAGTTTTGAGTTCAATAATCTTAGGGCCTAAACTCTCCCATGTCCCAGCCCCCCACCCCACACACCAGGCCTTGTTGCCACATAGCCTGCCACTACACACCCCCCGTTGTTAGTCACTAACAGTCCCCATTAACAACTATTCACCCTCTCAGCCTGATCATTAGCAACTCCTTTGTCTGTCCAACTGTCTTTCTCTTTCTTTGGGCTCTATCCTATCGTTTACTCCCTACCCCACCCACCTCCCTATTTTCTGCATATAAACTGACATTTTCCCAGCCACCATCAGTTCTGAGGAAGGGTCACCGGACCCGAAACGTTAACTCTGTTTTCTCCTCCACAGATGCTGCCAGACCTGCTGAGCTTTTTCAGCAACTTTGTTTTTGTTCCTGATTTACAGAATTCACAGTTCTTTTGGTTTTTATCATGTCATCTTAGAATTCCTTCAGTGTGGAAGCAGGCCTATTCGCCCATCAGGTCCACACTGACCCTCTGAAGAGCATCCTACCCTCACCCCATAACTCTGCATTTCCCATGGTTAATCCACCTTGCCTGCACATCTCTGGACATTACGGGCAATTTAGCATGGCCAATTCACCTAACATGCACAACTTTAGACTGTCGTAGCAAACCAGAACACCCAGAAGAAACCCATGCAGACATGGGGGAAATGTACAAACTCCACACAGGCAGTTGTCTTCCACAGAGGCCAGTATCCTGTCACTAAGTCACCCTTTAATTACACATGAACAGTCCTTGATTATAATACTGCTTTATACAGTGTCAGGCACTAGAGTGTCAGTATCTCTGACACTCACCCTTTCTATATTGTCCCTGATTAGACCAGATTAACAGCCCCAATCAGGGAACTCATATTCTATGAGGTCTAACTGGCTGACCTTGTAACAATCTCTATACCTACCTCCTCTCAAGTCAGATGTTGCTGGCCTTCGAGTGAGTGTAAACCCTAATGTGTGCAGACAAGACTTGGCAAGGGCAGGTCTGAACTTGTGCATTTATTTGGATACCCACAGTATCACAGAATTGTTATACTATTAATAGAGACCATTCAGCCCAGCGGATTTGTGCCAGATTTCTGAATGAGCAAATTACTTAATGCCTTTATTTTTGATAACAGTCTAATTTTTAAAATTCTTCAGTTAACCCTGTCTTGACCACACTTACAGGCTGTGCATTCTAGACCTTGACTAGTCCCAGAATGAAAAGGTATTTTTCTCCCATCCCCTTTGGAGAGATATAGATCATAGAATCCCTACAGTGTGGAAACAGGCCCTTCGGCCTAACAAGTCCACACGGACCCTCAGACATCCCAACCAGACCCATTCCCCCATAACCAACCTAATCTACACATCCCTGAACACAATGGGCAATTTAGCATGGCCAATCCACCCAACCTGCACATCTTTGAACTGTGGGAGGAAACCGGAGCACCCAGAGGAAACCCACGCAGACACGGGGAGAATGTGCAAACTCCACACAGACAGTTGCCCAAGGGTGGAATCGAACCCAGATTCCTGGGCGCTGTGAGGCAGCAGCGCTAACCACTGATATATGGTACCCCTTTGGATATAATCTTAGGTCATGTTAGGAGAGATAAAATGCCCTTTGGGAGAGGTGAGGTGTTAGTTGGAATGGGTAAAGAGAGGCTTGAATGTGCATAATAATTGCACAAAGCGATTAATTGTGAAGCTCATTGGACCTGTCAACAAACTGCGCATGTTATCAAAACCAACTGTTAAAAGAACCAAAAATGACAGTCAGAAGGACTTCTCAAAAGGAGCTATCAAGGTATTTAACTGCACTCCTTTTAAAGCTTTGGTTTTAAAAAAAAGTTTTAAGTGCTACAGAAGTATTTTTCATTCTGTTTGATGAAATAAACTGGAGAGTTTTCAATCCTGGATTATTGCTGCGTGACTGATTTCACAACCTTTCATTATCATAGTAGGGTACCTGCGATTTCACAGTTTGATTTTTTTTATAATCAACCTGTTCAGAGATATTATGACACATCTCTGAAGCAGGTGGAACTTGAATCAGGCCTCCGGGCTCAGACACTACCACTGCACCACATTGTTTGACGGACTGCTTCATGTGATTCTGGACTCTTTGAAGTGAGACTGCGAATGAATTCTAATACTTGATGTTATAAGTGCTTGTACATAAGAATGAATGGTTTGCTTTTTTCAGCCATTATGTAATTTAAAAATGTAAATGTCACTAACAGGTTTTTATGAATGCCATCTTGGTATATGAATGCCATATTGTTTACAATTTACATAGATGATTTGGAGTTGGGGACTAAGTGTGGTGTGTCAAAATTTGCAGATGACACTAAGGTGAGTGGTAGAGCAAAGTGTGCAGAAGACACTGAAAGTCTGCAGAGGGATATAGATAGTCTAAGTGAGTGGGCAAAGGTCTGGCAGATGTAGTACAGTGTTGATAAGTGTGAGGTCATCCATTTTGGTAGGAATAACAGCAAAATGAGCTATGTTTTAAATGGTAAAAAATTGCAGCATGCTGCTGTGCAGAGGGACTTGGGTGTCCTTGTGCATGAATCGCTAAAAGTAGGATTGCAGGTGCAGCAGGTAATTAAAAAGGCAAATGGAATTTTGTCTGCCATTGCTCGAGGGATGGAGTTTAAAAACAGGGAGGCTATGCGGCAGCTGTATAGGGTCCTGGTGAGGCCACACCTGGAGTACTGTGTGCAGTTTTGGCCTCCTTACTTGAGAAGAGATATACTAGCACTGGAGGGGGTGCAGAGGAGATTCACTCGGTTGATTCCAGAGTTGAGAGGGTTGGATTATGAGGAGACACTGAGTAGACTGAGATTATACTCATTGGAATTCAGAAGAATGAGGGGAGATCTTATAGAAACATCTAAGATTATGAAGGGAATAGATAAGGTGGAAGCAGGGAGGTTGTTTCTACTAGCAGGTGAAACTAGGACTAGAGGGCATCGCCTCAAAATAAAGGGAAGCAGATGTAGGACTGAGGTCAGGAGGAACTTCTTCACCCAAAGGGTTGTGAATCTGTGGAATTCCCTGCCCAGTGAAGCGGTTGAAGCTACCTCGCTGAATGTTTTTAAGGCAAGGCTAGATAAATTTTTGAACAGTAAAGGAATTAAGGGTTATAGTGAGTGGGCGGGTAAGTGGAGCTGAGTCTCAAAGATCAGCCATGATCTTATTAAATGGCGGGGCAGGCTCGAGGGGCCAGATGGCCTACTCCTGCTCCTGGTTCTTATGTTCTTATGTTCTTCTATTGTGGAAACTGCAATGCACACAGAAACTTCTATTGAATAACTGTTCATTTTAATCCATTTCTGCATGGATCCTGAGGTCTGCCCATGTTTGATACTAGGAAAGTTGATATACTAAGTTTGGGGGTTGTGTTTGGAAAGCATGAGTTAGCATGAGGAAGGGTCCTGACCTGAAACGTCAACTTTCCTCCTCCTCTGATGCTGCCTGGCCTGCTGTGTTCCTCCAGTTCCACACTGTGTTGTCTATGAGTTAGCATGAGTTGGTGTAATTGCTATAAAGGGCTACAGCGGGTGGATAGAGAAGCATAGCTTACTTAAGGGACTTAAAAGGGCCATGGGGGTGGATAGAGGGGCATAAATTGGAATGAAGATTATCAGAGGCCTTGGGGGGTTTGTTTAGGGGCATAGGTTGGTAGGGGCTGAATGAAACATTATGGGGATGGGTAAAGAGCATGAAGTGGCACAGGTTGCCAAAGATGGATAATGGGCAGTGTATGTCAAGTTAATGGTTTGTTATGGGTGAAGACTGGAGGGAAAGTAGGAACTGCCGATGCTGGAGTCTGAAATAACAAGGTGTGGAGCTGGATGAACGCAGCAGGCCAGGCAGCATCAGAGGAGCAGGAAAGCTGACGTTTCGGGTCTGGGCCCTTCTTCAGAAATGGGGGAAGGGAAGGGTGCTCTGAAATAAATAGAGAGGGGGGAGGCGATGATAGAAGGTGGATAGTGGAGCAGATAGGTGGAGAGAAGACGGACAGGTCAAGGAGGCGGGGATGAAGCCAGGAAAAGTGAGTGTGGATAGGGAGTTGGGATGGGGGTTGGTCAGTGAGGAGGGAGGGGCGGGTAGGTGGGAGGGAAGATGGACAAGTCAAGGAGGCGGGGATGAGGTGAGTGTAGGTAGGAAGTGGAGGGGGGGTTGGTCATTGAGGTGGGGGGAGCGGATAGGTGGGAGAAAAGACGGACAGGTCAAGGAGGCGGGGACGAGTGGGGGTGCTGGTCTTGGGATGAGGTCGGGAGTGGGGAAACTTTGAAGCTTGTAAAGTCCACATTGAGACCACTGGGTTGTAGGGTTCCTCGGTGAATATGAGGTGCTGTTCCTCCAGTTTTCGGGTGGCATCGTTGTGGCGCTGGAGGAGGCCCAGGATGGACATGTCGTCCAAGGAGTGGGAGGGGGAGTTGAAGTGGTTCGCAACTGGGAGGTGTTGTCATTTGTCATGAGCCGAGCGTAAGTGTTCCACAAAGCGATCTCTAAGCCTCCGCTTGGTTTTCCCAATGTAGAGGATGCCACATCGGGAACAGCGGATATAATATATCACATTAGCGGATGTGCAGGTGAACATCTGTTTAATGTGGAAGATTAATGTGGACTTTACAAGCTCCCCACCCCCTTGACCTGTCCGTCTTTTCTCCCACCTATCCACTCCTCCCACCTCACTGACCAACACCCACCCCCACTTCCTACCTACACTCACCTCATCCCCGCCTCCTTGACCTGTCCGTCTTCCCTCCCACCTACTCGCTCCTCCCTCCTCACTGACCAACCCCCTTCCCAACTCCCTACCTACACTCACCTTTACTGGCTTCATCCCCCCCTCCTTGACCTGTCCATCTTCTCTCCACCTATCTGCTCCACTATCCACCTTCTATCACTGCCTCCGCCTCTCTCGATTTATTTTAGAGCCCCCTTCCCTTACCCCATTTCTGAAGAAGGGCCCAGACTTGAAACGTCAGCTTTCAAGACTGGAGGGATGTTTGCTGTTTTAATCTTTGGTTTTTGGAATGTCAATACAGTTCAAATTCCAGTGGCCCACCCCACCTCTGTACCCAGCATTCTTCACTCTCAGTCTGGAGTTACCCTTCCCAATTTCTCATATTGCTAGTTCTTCACCCCCAACTAAAATCCAAAGTCCAAGTAGCCATTTGTAAAAATTGGACTCCCAGAGGACAGCTGGGAATTTTTTCCACTGCACACCAACTGGCGGACAAAAATCCACAATATTCATCTCAAACGAGTTATAACACAAAAACATTGTCAAGTGAATCATTTTCAACTTGACTTGTATAAGGAAAACTAATGAAGAAATCTCTATCTAGGGATTTGTAACAACATCTTATGCAACATGTATCTAAAAGTATCGAAATTTTCAGACTTGTAAGAATCTGTATTTAAAACATAGCAGGTATTAGAGCACTTCTGTAAAGGATGAACTGTCAAACAATTTTTTTCAAGGACTTTACCAAGAAGGTTGACCAATAAGTTGCCAATTGCTCTGTTTATCCAGGCTAATAAGAAGTCGATAGTTAAATTGCAGGTTCATAATCAACCTGGTGCAGCACAAGTCCTTTATAAAGCTACAATTTCCAAGCAATTCTTGAAAGATGAATTTAATCTGATAAAACACTTTTTTAAAAGAACCAACTCATAAAAAACACACTAGATTTAATCAGCAACTCTTCTGAAACCTTTGGTGGTAGGAGATACGGTATGAAAGAAAGTAAAATGGTGGCTGAAATTTGTAAAAAGCTTTTGACTGAAACTGTTTAAAGAATGATATTGAAAAGATTGAAGTTAGTTTACATGATTGATACTCCTTTATATGCTATATAAAAATGTCTCCAATCTCATGTTGGCCTCTGTGAACATTAAATTGAAACTTCCTTACCCAGTCCCTTTCCCACCTCTAAAGGAAAGAGGAGTGTGCCTAAACATTTAGGTCTTACACTGGTTTCCAGTTGCTGTAGAATCAGACCAAGAGCAGCAGAGGGCCCAGACATCTGCATAATTTATTAAAGACCAATCTTTGCAGCTGCATGTAATGACTATTTTTTCAGTGAATGCTGTAGATTATTTTCCCCGCTGAAATCTTCATTTTCCAGAGCAGAATTAGGGAGTCTCTACAATCCAGATTTCTTGGATTCCCACTTCAGCCCACTCAACCTGCATGGAAGGATGATGAAACAGGAGATAGTCTTTCAAATAGTCTTTCTAGGGGGAGGCAATAGACTAGTAGTATTATTGCTGGGCTGTTAATCCAGAGACCCAGATAATGTTCTGAGGACCCAGGTTCAAATCCCACAATGACAGATGCAGGAATTTGAATTTAAAGAAATCTGGAATTAAGAATCTAATGATGACTGTGAATCCATTGCCAATTGTTGGAAAAACCCATCTGGTTCACTAATGTCCTTTAGGGAAGGAAACTGCCATCCTTATCTGGTCTGGCCTACTCATGACTCCAGACCCACAGCAATGTAGTTGACTCTTAACTGCCCTCTGGGCAATTAGGGATGGGCAATAAATGCTGTTTAGCAAGTGATGCCCTCAGCTCGTGAATGAATCAAGGAAATGGACATCCATATATTTTAGCTTTTCAATGGAGAAAGTGGAGATAAAACTGATGGATCAGCATCATAAGTTAGGCACAATGATAGGAGATTACAGCATGTTTGACTAAGTTAAACTGGAATTAAAAATGTACTTCTGTCATTTTGAGAATAAAACTACCAGGTTTTTGTAAAACCCAGACTGACTCACTAATGCTCTTCAGGCAAGGAGATCTGTTGTCCTTACTTGAATCTGGCAAACATGTGACTCTAGACCCACAGCAGTATGGTTGATTCTTAACTGCCTTCTGAATTGAAATAGCATGTCACTTAGTTGTATCAAACCTACTTTGAAAATCTATCCCTTTGATCTCTGTCTAAATTGCACTTTGCTTTGATCGCAGTCAATCATCCCTAAATGCTCCCAATACATGGTCCTCACACCACATTGAGATTAGCTGACACCACAAGAAAATGGCAACACCTCCTGTGAACTAGCAGTACCGCCACAATGACCAGTAGCTACAGCAATTTGATAACAGGCACGAATGCCAATAAGCAATGACTCACAATGACACCTTGAAATCTTCATGTGTTGCACTTAGGCAGAATCTGCCACCAAAGAGAGATTTGAGTATCTTTGAACATGAACCATAAAAAATTCATATACTGGTACAGCAAACAATTCAAAGGGTGAACAGAATATGCCATTTACAGCAAGTGAAATTGAGTCTAAATTTAGGTAAGTTTTGCTACAACTGGACAGGGCATTGGCAAAACCATACTTAGAGCGCTGTGTATAGTTTTGGTCACCTTAATTAAGGAGGAGCATACTTGCATTGAAGGCCATTCAAAGGAAATTCAGTTAGTCAAGGGATAAAGGGTTCTGTCATGAGGAAAGTATGAACAAGTTACATCTATATTCATTGCCATGGGAATGGGAAGTGATCTTATAGAAACATATAAGATGCTGAGAGGGCTTGACAGGGTAGATGCATGGGTGAATCTAAAAATAAGGAGTACAATTTCAATATAGAGTCCTCACTTAAAATGGAGATGAGGAGAAATTTCTTCTCTCAGATAATCATTAGTAAAATGTGAGATTTGAACACACGGACAGGTCAAAGATCATGTAGCAGGGTTCTTTATTGCACTGGTATTAGGTATTGACAACCATAAAGGGAAATTAAGGATAAATGAGGAACTCTTTACATGGAATGAGCCTGTGGTTACATTAGTTGAGACAGCCCTCCTTCCACCAAAGAAACCATTATTTTTCCAGGAAGAGTCCATTCATCTATCCCAGATATCTTTGCTTACCTTTGCCACTTATTGCTAGAGATGTCCTTACATTAGTGTTTTGAATTCTCTTCCCCAGTGAGCTGTTCAGGCTGTTATTCAAGGTTCATTTTAAGCTGAGTTAAACTGATTTTTGATTGACAAGTGTCAAAGTTTATGAGATGGAAGCGGAAAGATGGAGTGAGGGTCAGATCATACTGGCCATGACTTTATTGACAGGTACAGCAGCTTCCAAGGGCAGAATAGCTTATTCCTGCTGCTATTCCTTTGATCTCAAACACTGACCTTATCAGCCATCAGCAAAGTGAGTCATATGAGGACATGCATCTGAAATGGCATGTTTGCTATCTTTCCATTAACTTCTGGAGATGGAGAGGTGGCGGTAACACCAATAATGTGGCTAGGTTTCGGATTCCTCACGATTGAAACCCTCAACACATATGTTCACCAATAATACTGCCGTTTCTTTTATTATTTTTACAGGGGATGTGGTCACCAGTGGCTGGGTGGTGCTTTCTACTGCTTATCCCTCAGTAACATTGAAAAGGTGGTGATGAACGATCATCTACAGCTACTGCATTCCTTGGGATTTTGGAACACCCTCAGTGATGCTGGAAGGGAGTTACAGGATTTCCCCAGCCGCCCTCCCTCACCATCATCACCTGCCGCTGGAGGTCCTTTACACACTTTCCAACTTGGAACTTGCTGTCCTGGCAACAACTTGTGGTCGACAGCAACTACCTGCTAAGCAAACACAAAGAATGCTGGAGAAATTCAGCAAATCTAGCTGCATCTGTAGAGAGAGAAGTATAGTATATACTTCGAAACTGGTATGTTTCTTCTTCAGAACTAGCACTTGGACTGATAAGGCGGTAATTGGTCAAACGGGATTTATCCTGCTTTTGATAGACAGGACAGACCTGAGCAATTTTCCACAATACTGGATGAATGGCAGTGTTGTAGCTATACTGAAATTCATTGGCTTGGGACAGAGCTAGGTCTGGTACACGAGTCTTCAGGGTTATTGTTGGAATGTTTTTGGGACCCCAGAGCCTTTGGAGCAGCCAGTGACCTGGGAGTATTAAACCTTCTCCCTTAAGCTGTGGTCCAGGCATCACTGTTTTTGATACACTGAAGTAATTGTGGTAGATTGGTACATAACAAAGGGAGCATTGAAATAGTCAAATGTGGAATTAGAAAGGGCATGGCTGAGATGGATGTAGAGAAGTAGCCCTTTTTCTATGATAGAAGTGATACGAGGTGAGTATTTTCTAATAAAATCTAGGAAGCCCTTAAAATTTGCAAACTATCTGGGTCATCCTCAAAACATCTCAGTTTTCAGAGATAGCACTCCATTCTTATTCCACAGTCCCATTTTAAGCAGTAATTGAACAATCCTTGTAATGCCACCCTGGTGTCATTTGGACACATACATTTCGGAAAGTGGTGGGCTCATCTGTTAAAGGCCCCCTGACAGTAAATGTTCTGTCAGACAGGGAGCAAATCAGGAGATCAAAAGGATATGCAAAGGCTGCGCATTGATCATGGGTGACTTTAATCTTCATGTAGATTGTGAAAATAAAGTTTCCAGAGCTAGTCAAGAGGCAAAATTCATAGAGTACATTTGGGAGTTTCCTAGAACAATGTGTTGTGAATTCAACCAGAGATCAGGCTTTTTTTGATCTGGCTGAAGGAGATGGAGAGAGGAAATAAACAGAATAAATGTATCACTCGAAATAAAGGGACTGAAAAGCTAATGGGTAAAGGCCTTTAACTCCCTTCAACTTGATGGGTTGCGTCCCAGGATTTTAAAATAAGTAGTTGCAAAGACAATAGATGCACTAGTATCTTCCAAGAACCCTGAGATTCTGGAAAAGTGACAGTTTTCCAATCATCTGGAAATGTAATACCTTTAAAATGCAAAAGAACTGTAAATCAGAAACGAAAACAGAAGTTGCTGGAAAAGCTCAGCAGGTCTGGCAGCACCTGTGAAGAGAAATCAGAGTTCACGTTTTAGGTCCAGTGACCCTTCCTCAGAACATGTATAGGAATAATCACCAGACCCAAAACCTTATCTCTGATTTCTCTTCACAGATGCTTGCAGACCTGCTGAGCTTTTCCAGCAACTTCTGTTTTTGTTTGTGAATATAATAACTTTATTTAAAAAGGTAGGAAGTCAAACTCAGGGAACTATAAGCCAGTTAGTTTGGCATCTGTTGTTGGGAAAATGTTAGGGTCTATTGTAAAAGATGTAACGTGGAGAGCATTTAGAAAAAGATAATGTAATCAAACATATCTAACATGGCTTCATGAAGGGGAAATCATGCCTGACAAATTTCTTAGAACTCTATGAGGAGTTAACAAGCTGAGTAGGTAAAGGGGAGCCTATACATGTAATTTATTTAGATTTCCAGAAGGCATTTAATAACACACCAGACATAAGGCTACTTAAGGAAATAAGAGCCCATGACATTGGGGGAATTTATTAGCACAGACACAGGATTGGCTAACTAATGTAAGACAGACTATTGGGACAAAGGGGGAGTTTTTAGGATGGCAATCTGTAACTTGTGGAATGTCACAGAGATCAATGCTAGGACAAAAATTATTTACTATATATATTAATGATTTGGATGACATAAATGAATGCATTATGTCCAAGTTTGCAGATGACACAGAAATAGGTGGGAAAGCAAGTAGTGAGAATGAAATATAGACAGGGTAAATAAGTAGGCAAAAAAGTTGGCAAATAGAATATAATGTGGGAATATGACGTTATGCTCTTTAGCAGTAAGAATAGAAGAGCTGAATATTATTTAAATGTAGCAAGAGTGTAGAAAACTGCAGCGCAGAGATTTGGGGTTTCTTGTGCATGAATCACAAAACACTTCTATCTATGTTCAGCAGGTATTAGGGGAGTCAGATGAACTTGGGCCTTTATTTCAAACAGAATGGAGCATAAACAAAAGAGAAGTATTGCTAAATCTACACAAGGCACTAGTTAGATGACAGCTGGATTAGTGTGCACAGTTCTAGTCTCCATATCTAAGGAAAGGTATATTGGCATTGGAGATAGTCTAGAGAAGGTTCAGTAGGTTGATCTTGGACATAGAGAGATTGTTTTATGAGGGGACATTGAGTAGGTTGGGCTTGTATTCATTGAAGTTTAGAAGAATTAGAGGAGACATTATTGATAGGTTTCTTAGGGGTTTGGCAGGCTAGCTGTGGAGAGGCTGCTTCCCCTTGTGGAAGAGTCGAAGACCTGTGGACATAATTGCAGAGTTAGGGATCACCCCTTTAAGATGGTCTATACTGGTTTACTTTCAGATTGAGGATGAATTGAGGAACTATTTACAGGTTACAAACTAAAAGACCAGTCAGAACTTTAATAAAAACAACATCAAATTAAGAACTAAGTGAATAAAATGGACGGCCAGGTGATGTATTATACCTGCATTATAATGGAAGGTGGTGGTGCCCATTGTGGTTCGTAGGGATCACATCTTTAGCAAGTGTTAGTTGCTTGAAGAAGTCTGGCTCAGAGTTGATGAGCTTGAGTCTGAGTTTCGAATACTGTGACACATCAGGGAGGGGGAGAGTTTCAAGAGGCAGTCACACCCCTTAGATTAACTACCTAGAATTCAGTCAGTGGCCAGGGACAGGAGGGTGTGACTACAAGCAAGGCACTAGGAGCAATCCAGGTGGTGAGCTTGACCAACAGCTTTGAGATTATTGCTCCCATAGTGGATGAGAGTGGGGCTGTAGGGAGGATGGGCAAACTGACCATTGCACCATGGTACAGGGAGACATTCAAGAGGGAGGAGAAAAGAGAAATGTAGTTGTTGTCGGGGATAGTATAGTCAGGGGAATAGATACAGTTCTCTGTGGCCAGGATCGAGAGTACCGAAGGCTGCATTTCCTGCTTGGTGCCTGAATTCAGGATATTTCATCTGGGCTGCAGAGAAACTTGGAGTGGGAGGGGAAAAATCTATTTGTCATGGTCCTTGTAGGTACCAACGATATAGGTAGAAAGAGGAAAGGGGTTCTGCCGAGGGAATATGAGCAGCTAGGGGCTAAATTAAAAGCAGAACGAAAAAAGAAATCATCTCTGGATTACTACCTGAGCCACGAGCTAATTAGCACAGGGTCAACAAGATTAAAGAGGTAAAAGCGTGGCTCAAAGATTGGTGTGGGAGAAACGGGTTTGAATTCATGGGACATTGGCACCAGTACTGGAGAAGGAGGGAGCTGAACCAATGGGATGGGCTCCACCTGAATCATGCTGGGACCAGTGTCCTGGTGAATCACTTAACAAGGGCTGTGGATAGGCCTTTAAACTGAATAGTGTTGGGGGTGGCTTCAGTTGCATGGGAAATTATGTAAAAAGTTAAAGCGGGGGGAGGTCTCAGTAGAGATTATTAAAGGTTCCAGAACAAGTTATAGGATGGAGAGCATGTAAAGGGTCAAACTTCAGGTGCAGCAGATACGGGACAACTATGAGAAGGAGGGTGTGCAGTTAACACAGGACTGAGGGTGTTGTACTTAAATTGCACACAGTATACAAAACAAGGTAAATGAGCTTCTAAGGCAGATTGGAATTAGCAGATACTACATTGTTGGTATCACAGGGATGTGGCTACAAGGGCTTCCAAGGGTACGTGATCTATCAAAAGAACAGGTAAGTGGACAGGGGTAACAGGGTTGCCATGTTCATAGGCTCCCTACAGTGTGGAGACAGGCCCTTTGGCCCAACAAGTCCACACCGAACCACAGGGCATCCCACCCAGACCCACCCCCCTACACATCCCTGAACACTACAGGGCAATTTAGCACGGCCAATCCATCTTTAGACTGTGGGAGGAAACCAGAGCACCCAGAGAAGACCCACGCAGACATAGGGAGAATATGCAAACCCCACACAGACAGTTGCCCAAGAGTGGAATTGAACCTGGGTCCCTGGCACTGTGAAGCAGCAGTGCTAACCACTGAGCCACCATGCCACCCAAATCAGTGTGTGTAGATGTGAGGAACTACAAAAGTAAAACGACCCTGATGGGATCTGGGGCAGAAAATAAGTCAGCAGATAGAAAAAGAATGTAAGAAAGACACTATTGCAATAATCAAAGGGGATTTCAGTATGCAGGTAGACTGGGAAAGTCAAGTTAGAAGCGCATCCCAAGAAAAGTTATAGGAAGGATACTATTAAGCTGGAAAGAGCTCAGAAGAGATTTACCAGGATGTTGCTGGGTATGGAAGGTTTGAGTTATAAAGAAAGGCTGGAACTTTATTCACTGAAACGTAGGAGGTTGAGAGAAGTTTATAAAATAATGAGGGGTATAGACAGAGTTAATGGTAGTTGTCTTTTCCATAGGATGGGGGTTTTCAAGACTTATGGGGCACATTTTTAAGGTGAGAGGAGAGAGATTTTAAAAAGACTGAGGGGCAAATTTTTTACACAGTGGATGGTTTATGTGTGGAATGAATGTCCTGAAGAAATGATGGATGTGGTTACAACATTTAAAAGTGTAGTGTTCTGGTTTGCATTCAGTAATTTGCTAATTTTAGGGGTTCAAATCACCCCCAGATCCTGGTTCTGGACACTGGACTTATTTAAGGAATGTGAAAAGAAGAAGGCAGTAGATAGGAGTTGCAGGGCAAAAGAATCTCTGTGTTTATTTACAATGCAAAATGTAAGTATAATACAAGAAATAAAGGTAAATGCAATTAACAGTGAAATTAACACAATTATACAAAGGACAGAAATACTACTAAATATCCTATTAGCTGGATTGAACACTATTAGCACTTAAAACAAGGGTTTTAATCACAAAATCTTTAATCAGGTTTCCGACCCTGGGGATCCCCTGCATTGTTACCAGCCGCCTTCCCCTCCCTGCTGGCTAGGTTGGAAACTTTGGGGTCTCAGGAGTTTAAGCTCACCAAGAGGAAAACACAATTTTGAAATATGCATGGCTGTTCCTGCTTGCCGTATGCAGTGTCTGGATTAAGACTTTGAACTGCGTAGGCCTTCAGTTGGGTCTACTGATGCGGTAGGATGCGTAGTGGACCTATCGGGGAAGTACTTGGTTTTCCTTACTTTCTTGCGGTGTTATGGGCCTGGTTTTCACCTCAGTATGTGTTTGAGGCCTTGTATTGTCAGTAGGGTTAGTGATTTTTTAAAGTTTCTTAGTTCCTTGGTCTGCTGGTCGTGGTCAGTTGCTGTTGGTTCCCCTCATTCAGAACAGGCCTGTGTCGGTAGCTCTCAGAATTGCTGTCAAGTTTCCCCTTCTGGAGATAGCCCTTGGAAATAGCCATTGGAATTAGCTGTTGGCTCCTAGGAACGTTTCTGGGGATAGCTCTTTGGAACGCTTCTGGGGATCACCATCTTTGGAATGGTCTCTGGGTAAGCTCTTTGGAACCACTTCGAGGGAACAGCTATAGGGATTGTTCAGGCGAGATTGGGGCCTGTAATTATACTGATTGTAGGCCCCTTATCTTCACACCAAATCTGTGCTTGCCATTGTGCTCTGAAGAAGGGTCCAGACCCGAAACGTCAGCTTTCCTGCTCCTCTGATGCTGCCTGGCCTGCTGTGTTCATCCAGCTCTACACCTTGTTATCTCAGACTCCAGCATCGGCAGTTCCTACTGTCTCATTGTGTTTCTGCTGTTCCCTTTTGAAGTCAATTGGTTTCCCGATAGTTCAGAGTTGTGTGAATGGATTTTGCTTGAAGTTGAACGTTTGGTATCTCTGTAGGCCCCATACTGTCTGTGCTTGGTGGTTAGTTTCGATCTGGAGTGTTGGGTTTGATTGATTGCTCTTAGAATGGATATGTAAATTGGAATTGCAGGCTGAACAATAGTCCCAGACTGAAATCATCCTGGCTCTGTGTGTATTTGTTGCAGTCTGAGTTCTGGATTTTACACAGCACTTAAGATGTTAGAAAATTCCAAGGTCATGTCCAGTATTTTAGATGATGGGGATTTTTACTCAATCCTACAAAAGAAATTTGGATAAGTAGATGAATATGAAAAGTGTGGAGGGATATGGGCCAGGAGCGGGCAAGTGGACTCGTTTAGTTTGGAATTATGCTTGGCATGGACTGGTTGGACCGAATGGTCTCTTTCCGTGCTGTATGGCTCTATGACTCCATGACTCCAAATTTGTGGAATTTGTGGAATGTCTATGAGATTTTTTTTGATGCAGCTCACAGTTGAACCTACTAGGGAACAGATAATTCAGGATTTGTTGATATGCAATGAGGCAGACATGATTAAGCTAAGGTTAAAGAACCCCTAGGGGGCAGTGACCATAATATCATAGAATTCACTCTGCAGTTCAATAGAGAGAAGCTTGAATTAGATGTAAAGTATTACAATCAAGTAGAGTAACTACATAGACATGAGGGAGGAGCTGGCAAGAGTTGATTGCAAGGGGACCCTTGCAGGGAAGACAGTGAAGCAGCGATGGCAGGAGTTTCAGGGGGTAATTCAGGAGGCCCAGCAGAAATTCATCTCAACAAGAAGAAACATACTAAAGAGAAGTGGAGGTAATCATGGCTTACTAGGGATATCAAGGACAGCATAAAAGCAAAAGAAAAGGCAAACAATATGGTGAAGGTTAGTGGGAAGCCAGAGGACTGGGAAGACTTCGATAACCAGTAGACGATAACTAGGAAGGCAATAAGGGAGGAGAAGATGAAATATGAGGTTAAGCTAACCAGTAACATAAAAGAAGATTGCAAGAGATTTTTAGAGGTAAGAGAGAGGCAAGATTGAACATTGGACCGCGAGAAAATGAGGTTGGAGAAGTATGAATTGGGAACAGGGAAATGGCAGAGGAATTGAAAAGTACTTTGCATCAATCTTCACAGTAGAAGACACCAGCAGCGTACCAGAACTTCAGGAGAGTGGCGGGCAGAGGTGGATGCAGTAGCCATCACTAAAGAGGTGCTGGGGAAGCTGAAAAGGTCTGAATATGGATAAATCACCTGGACCAGATAGACTATACCCCTGAGTTCTGAAGGAGATAGCTAGAGTGATTGTTGAGGTATTGATGGTGATCTTTCAGGAATCACTGGAGTCAGGGAGGGTCTAGGAGGACTTAAAAATGGTTAATGTAAAACCCCTGTTTAAGAAGGGAGGGAGGGAGGCAGAAGATAGGAAACTATAGGCTGATTAGCCTGGCCTCAGTTGTTGGTAAGATTTTTGAGTCCATTATTAAGGATGACATTACAGAGTACTTGAAATGCATGGTAAAATGGGGATGATTCAGCATTGCTTCGTCAAGGGAAGGTTATGTCTGGCAAATCTGTTAGAATTCTTGGAGGAGATAAGAAGCAAGTTAAACAAAGGAGAGCCCAGTGCATGTGATCTATGTAGATTTCCAGAAGACCTTTGACAAGTTGGTGCACAGGAGGCTGCTGAATAACATAAGAGCTCATAGTGTTAGAGGAAAGGTACTGGCATGGATAGAGGATTGGCTGACTGGCAAATGGCAGAGAGTGGGGATAAAGAGGTATTTTTCAGGATTGCAAGCGGTTTAATAGGAGTCCGTGTTGGGATCACAACTATTCACTTTATACATTAATGGCCTGGACGATGGAACTGAGGGCATGTTGCTAAGTTTCCAGATGACACAAAGACAGGTACAGGGACAGGTAGTATTGAGAAAGTGGGGAGGCTGCAGAAGGACTTCAACAGGTTAAGAGATTGAGAAAAGAAGTGGCAGATAGAATGCAGTGTGGGAAAATGTGAGGTTATGCAATTTGGTAGAAATAGAGGTGCAGACTATTTTCTAAACATGGGAAGGCTTTGGAAATCTGAAGCACAACGGGACTTAAGAGTCCTAGTTAATGTTTCTCTTAAGGTTAACATGCAGGTTCAGTTTGCAGTTAGCAATTCATTTGAAGACAGCTAGAATACGAGATCAGGGATGTACTCCTGAGACTGTATAAGGCTCTGGTCAGACCACATATAGAATGCTGTGAGTAGTTTGGGGTCCCATATCTAAAGGGGAATGTGCTGGTGTTGGATAGGGTCCAGAGGACGTTTACAAGAATGATCTTGGAGATGAAGGGCTTGTCATATGAAGACTGATTGTGGACTCTGGATCTGTATTCAATGGAGTATAGGATGAGAGGAGATCTGATTAAAACTTACAGAATACTGGTAGGCCTGGATAGAGTGGCTGTGGAAAAGATGTTTCCACTAGTAGGAGAGATTAGAACATAAGGACACAGCGTCAGAGTGAAGGAATGACCCTTTAGAACTAAGATGAGAAGAAATTCCTTCAGCCAGAGGGTGCTGAATCTGTTGAATTCATTGCTGCAGTGGGCTTTGGAGGCCAAGTCATTGAGTGCATTTAAGACATAGATAGATAGGTTCTTGATTAGCAAAGGGATCAAGGGTTAAGGGGAGAAGGTAGGAGAATGAAGTTGAGAAACATATCAGCAATGATTGAATGGTGCAGCAGGCTCCATGGGCCGAAAGGCCTAATTCTGCTCCTCTAGGTTATGATCTATGTCTAATAGACAGAGACAAGGAGGAGATAGTCAATCTGTGGAATTCTTAACTGCAGAGGTCTCTCAAGTTTCAGTCATTAAACGTATTCAAGGTTGAGGTGAACAGTTTTCTAATACTTGAGGGAATCAAGGGTTATGGGGGTAAAGCAGGAAAATGGAGTTGAGGGATTATCATTCAGCCATTGGAATACTGCATGTAATTCTGGTCTTCTTGCTATAGGAAGGATGTTGTGAAACTTGAAAAAGTCCAGAAAATTTCTACAAGGATGTTGAGGGTTTGAGCTATTGGGAAAGACCGTATAGGCTGGGGCCATTTTCCTTATAGCTTTGGAGGCTGAGGGGTGATTTTATAGAAGTTTATAAAATCATGAGGAGCAGGGATAGGTGAACGGCAAAGGTCTTTCCCCCCGGGTTGGAGAGTCCAAAACTACAGGGCATAGGTTTAAGGTGAGAGGGGAAAAATTTAAAAGGGACCTAAGGGGCAATTTTTTCACACAGAAGGTGGTGTGTGTATGGAACAAGCTGCCAGACGAAGTGGTGAAGGCTGGAATAATTACATAATATGAAAAGGCATCTGCATCGGTACATGAATAGGAAGGGTTTAGAGGGATATGGGCCAAGTGCTAGCAAAATGGGACTAGATTAATTTAAGATATCTGGTCAGCATGGACAAGTTGGACATTTCCATGTTGTACATCTCTATGACTCTATGATCTAATTGTTTGGCAGAGTGGTCTCAATGGGCCAAATGACCTCTGGCTGCTCCGTCTAATGGTTTTATCTAGATTGATAATCGGAATTTTTTTGCTGTATGGACATTGCTGGTGTGCTGGGTTACCTTAAATATTTGTATTAAACTAACACGGGAGAAATTGAATCAGAGATAGTAGGAACTGCAGATGCTGGAGAATCCGAGACAACAAGGTGCAGGGCTGGATGAACACAGCAGGCCAAGCAGCATCATAGGAGCAGAGAGGCTGACGTTTCGGGCCTAGACCCTTCATCAGAAAAGGGGGAGGGGAAGGGGGTT
>NC_063334.1:57513618-57575749 GCF_021869965.1 Rhincodon typus
TGGTGGGGTCGGATTGCAGATGGCGGAAGTGTCGGAGGATGATGCGTTGGATCCGGAGGTTGGTGGGGTGGTACGTGAAGCCGAGGGGGATTCTTTTTTGGTTCTTATTGCGTGGACAGGGTGTGAGGGATGAGTTGCGGGAGATGTGGGAGACACGGTTGAGGGCGTTCTCGACCACTGAGGGGGGGAAGTTACGGTCCTTGAAAAACGAGGACAACTGAAATGTATGGGAGTGGAATGCCTCATCCTGGGAGCAGATGCGGCGGAGGCGAAGAAATTGGGAATAGGGGATAGCATTGTTGCAGGAAGGTGGGTGGGAGGAGGAGTATTCTAGGTAGCTGTGGGAGTCGGTGGGCTTGAAATGAATATCGGTTTCTAGGTGGTTGCTCGATATGGAGACAGAGAGGTCCAGGAAGGGGAGAGAGGTGTTAGAGATGGTCCAGGTAAACTTAAGGTTGGGGTGGAAGGTGTTAGTGAAGTGGATGAACTGTTCGAGCTCCTCGTGGGAGCACGAGGCGGCGCCGATACAGTCATCAATGTAACGGAGGAAGAGGTGGGGTTTAGGGCCAGTGTAGGTACGGAAGAGGGATTGTTCTACGTAAACTGCAAAGAGGCAGGCGTAGCTTGGGCCCATGCGGGTACCCATGGCTACCCCCTTTGTCTGTAGGAAGTGGGAAGAATTGAAAGAGAAGTTGTTGAGGGTGAGGACGAGTTCGGCTAAGCGGATGAGGGTGTCAGTGGAAGGGGACTGCTCGGGCCTGCGGAACAGGAAGAAGTGGAGGGCCTTAAGGCCATCTGCATGGGGAATGCAGGTGTCGAGGGACTGGACGTCCATGGTAAAGATGAGGTGTTGGGGACCGGGGAATTGGAAGTTCTGGAGGAGGTGGAGGGCATGGGTGGTGTCACGGATATAGGTAGGGAGTTCCTGGACCAAGGGGGAGAAAATGGAGTCCAGATAGTTGGAGATCAGTTCGGTGGGGCAGGAGCAGGCGGAGACAATGGGTCGACCAGGGCATTCAGGTTTGTGGATTTTGGGAAGGAGATAGATACGGGCAGTGCGAGGTTGGGGAATGATGAGGTTGGAGGCCGTGGGTGGGAGGTCATCTGAGGTGATGAGGTTGTGGATGGTTTGGGAGATGATGGTTTGGTGCTCAGGGGTGGGGTCATGATCAAGGGGGCGGTAGGAGGAGGTGTTGGAGAGTTGGCGTCTGGCCTCGATGATGTAGAGGTCAGAGCACCATACTACAACTGCGCCTCCCTTGTCCGCAGGTTTTATGGTGAGGTTGGGATTGGAGCGGAGGGAGCAGAGGGCTGCACGTTCTGCGGGGGAGAGGTTGGAGTGGGTGAGAGGGGTGGAGAGGTTGAGGCGATTGATGTCTCGACAGCAGTTGGAGATGAAGAGGTCGAGGGAGGGTAGGAGGCCTTGGGGTGGTGTCCAGGAGGAGGGGGTGTGTTGGAAGCGGGAGAATGGGTCGATAGAGGGAGGGTTAGGTTCACGGTTGAAGAAGTAAGCACGGAGGCGGAGGCGGCGGAAAAACTGCTCTATGTCCAAGCGTGAGCGGTATTCGTTGATCTGTGGGTGGAGGGGGACAAAGGTGAGCCCTTTACTGAGGACTGACTGTTCAATCCTGCAGCCCAATGGTATCAATGTGGATTTCACAAGCTTCAAAATCTCCCCTCCCCCTACCACATCCCAAAACCAGTCCAGCTCTTCCCTGCCTCGCTAACCTGTCCTTCCTCCCACCTATCCCCTCCTCCCACCTCAAGCCGCACCTCCATCTCCTACCGACTAACCTCATCCCGCCCCCTTGACCTGTCCATCCTCCCTGGACTGACCTATCCCCTCCCTAACTCCCCACCTACACCCACCTTTACTGGCCCCATCCCGCCTCTTCGACCTGTTTGTTTCCTATCCACCTATCCTCTCCTCTATCCCTCTTCTATCCGCCTCCCACTCTCTCCCTATTTATTTCAAAACCCCCTTCCCCTCCCCCTTTTCTGATGAAGGGTCTAGGTCCGAAACGTCAGCCTCTCTGCTCCTATGATGCTGCTTGGCCTGCTGTGTTCATCCAGCCCTGCACCTTGTTGTCACGGGAGAAATTGAGCCTTCACTTGCGTTATAGCTTGCTGGTAATCATAGATGAGCTACATAGTGAGACAGTGGAGGTCAATTCTGTCAACATAGCTGTAATCATTGATTAAGGAGAACATATAATCACTTGGGCAGAGCCTCTGACTCTAAGGACCTTGAAGAATCCTTTCACTCTGTAAAAGTTACAGTGTCCTGTCATGCTGCTGCTGGTTGCCCACAGGGGAGTGTATTAAATTGCTCGCTCTAGAGAACAACATATCCCTGACTTGTTTAATGCATTTGTGCACAGCTGTTTGACTAATGTTACAGATATCTCTAGTGGCAGGCTAGAATGACCCTGTAGTATAGCAATGAAGATCTGTGTTGTCCTTAACAGACACTGCAGTGTGTTCCTGTAGGGGATGTGGGTGGTACTTCTGCTAGTAAACGTGTCTTAACTCAAAAAACTGAATTTCTAATGTACACTGATGCTTGGACAAGTAAGGGCAGAGTGTCTCTACCTGTCTGTTCTGATGACAATAAGGTATTCAAGAGGACTTTGGAAGGTTTTCTTGGAAATTGATGGTGTGTAGGGATATGGGGAAAAAGCAGGAGATAGGCCCTAGATAACAGAACCAGACTAGATGATAGAGCCAGTGCAGGAGCAATGGGCCAAATGGCTTCCTTCTGCTTTGTAATAATTCTGCGATTCTGTGCCGAGGTAACAGTGAGTATATGCCATATGCTCCAGTGCAGCTCAGCAGCGTCGCATTCCTCTTTTTCTCACCTTCTTCCAAGAAACAAAAGTAGTAAGATGTTCCCATTGGAAAGAATTGTTCCCAATCAGAAATTGGAGGCAGCATGGAAGGAAAATTGATGATCACCAAAGGGCAAAATAGTATAAAGTAATTGGACCTGGAACCAGAATATTTGGAAGGAATACAGGCTGTTGAGCAAGTGATTTTAGATAAATTTGTAAACAGGAAGATGCCAGGAACCTCTCTATAAATTTGTATTGTCTGTATTACTTGCATCAGTGATTGATTACTTTTCCTCACAATAAAACAAAAGTTTTGTTCCTTGGTGGCTGCTGACTGTGCCAAACGTACCTTTCTAATGTTTACAATCAACAGAACAAAGATCAATAACTTGTTATTTGAATCAAACGTGTATAATAGCTTCCTTATCTTCTCCTACTACTGAATGGACCAATTAGTTTGATTAATTTGAGTTGCTAAATATTGGAAGTACGATTTGTAGTACTGAACAACATTTTGACACAGCAATCATGAAATCAAGAAAATAAGTGTTTTGTTCTGGAGATAGCAGGAACTGCAGATGCTGGAGAATCTGAGATAACAAGGTGTAGAGCTGGATGAACACAGCAGGCCAAGCAGCATCAGAGGAGCAGGAAGGCTGACGTTTCGTTCCTTCTTCAGAAATGGGGGAGGGGAAGGGGGTTCTGAAATAAATAGGGAGAGAGTGGGAGGCGGATAGAAGATGGATAGAGGAGAAGATAGGTGGAGAGGAAACAGACAGGTCAAAGAGGCGAGGATGGAGCTAGAAAAGGTGAGTGTAGGTGGGGAGTTAGGGAGGAGATAGGTCAGTCCAGGAAGGACAGACAGGACAAGGGGGCAGGATGAGGTTAGTAGGTAGGAGATGGGGGTGGGGCTTGAGGTGGGAAGAGGGGATAGGTGGGAGGAAGGACAGGTTAGGGAGGCGGGGACAAGCTGGGCTGGTTTTGGGATGCGGTCCCCAAGCTTTGCAGAACACCTACGCTCGGTTCACGCTGAACATCTGCACCTCCCAGTCGCGAACCATTTCAACTCCCCCTCCCATTCCTCAGTCGACATGTCCATCCTGGGCCTCTTGCAATGCCACAATGATGCCACCCGAAGGTTGCAGGAACAACAACTCATATTCCGCTTGGGAACCCTGCAGCCCAATGGTATCAAGGTGGACTTCACAAGCTTCAAAATCTCCCCTCCCCCTACCGCATCCAAAACCAGCCCAGCTTGTCCCTGCCTCCCTAACCTGTCCTTCCTCCCACCTATCCCCGCCTCCCAAATCAAGCCCAACCCCCATCTCCTACCTACTAACCTCATCCTGCCCCCTTGACCTGTCTGTCCTCCCTGGACTGACCTATCTCCTCCCTAGCTCCCCACCTACACTCATCTTTACTGGCTCCATCCCCGCCTCTTTGACCTGTCTGTCTCCTCTCCACCTATCCTCTCCTCTTTCCATCTTCTATCCGCCTGCCCCTCTCTCCCTATTTATTTCAGAACCCCCTTCCCCTCCCCCATTTCTGAAGAAGGGTCTAGGCCCGAAACGTCAGCCTTCCTGCTCCTCTGATGCTGCTTGGCCTGCTGTGTTCATCCAGCTCTACACCTTGTTATCTAAGTGTTTTGTTCTGCTTGTTTACTATGTTGAGATAATACTGCAGTATGGAAAGGGTTAAACCTCTTTACATGATAAGAAGGCAAAATAAACATACATGAAATTATTTGTGATGAAAAGTGTCTTTCAAAACTGCATTTGTGATTTAAAATTGATCTTTTATTTATCTTAAGAAGCGATCTCAGAAATAGGATGAAGGCATTGATTGCCATAGTAACATCATCACATGACACTCATCTTTAACCTTAGCAAATCAAATAGACCTCTATGCCCCAAGTTTCAATCTCATTCTGTGCAGTGTTAGACAATTTCAGTTAGGAAAACTGGCCCTCAATGCCCTTGAAATAACATCAGCAAGGATATCCACTCTTGAAATCTATGCATTGGCCCTTGCTCGTAATATGATGATTTCAGGTGAGAACACATTTAGGGTCAGTCGTGATGGTTGAGCAGACAATTTGCACTCTTTGGGAGGATTGTGATGCCCTGTGGTGCGTTCAGGGATGGGGGGATTTAATCATGTGGGATACTAACAGGTAGAGTGTGTTCCACCTTCCTACCTCCACCCAATGAAGTGTGCAATGGAAATCAAGTGGGGCAACTTTTCTCCCCTGTTGCCAATAGAGGCATTTAACTGGACAATTAATGCTCGCTTAAGTGCATCCATCCGCAACACCGGGGCCCCACAAGAATGCGTACTCAGCCCCCTACTGTACTTCCTGTACACTCAGTACTGTGTGGTCAAATTTCATTCAAACTCCTTCTACAAGTTTTGCTGACGACACCACTGTTGTAGGTCGAGTGTCATTATTTGAGAAAACAGGAACAAGATAGAATGCCTGGTAGTATACTGCAATGATAACAATCTATCCCTCAATGTCAGTAAAACTAAAAAGCTGATCATCAACTTCGGGAAGCAAGGACAGGGACATGCCTCTATCTACGTCACTGGAGGGGAGGCAGAGATGGTCGAGAGCATCAAGTTTCTATGAGTGACGATCACCAACAATCTGTCCTGGATCACCCACGTTGATACGATGGTCAAGAAGGAAGAACAATGCCTCTACTTCCTCAGGAGGCTAAGGAAATTTGGCATGTCCATTAGGACCCACACCAACTTTTACAGATGTGCCACAGAAAGCATACCATCTGGATGCATCATGGCTTGGTACAGCAACTGCTTTGCCCAGGACCGTAAGAAACCACAGAGTTGTGAACACAGACCGGACCACTATCCAAGCCAACCTTCCACCCATTGACTCCATCTATACTGCTCGTTGCCATGAAAAGGCAACCAACATCGTCAAAGACCCCTCCCACCCCAGTCATAATCTCTTCCAACCTCTTCCATCAGGCAGAATATACGAAAACTCAACACATGTACCAACAAGTTCAAGATCAGCTTCTTTCCTATTATTATTAGACTGCTGAATAGATCTCTCAAATTTCAAATCTGACGTTGATCTTGCTTTTTGTACACCTTCTTTTTACATTCCTCACACTGTTCAATCATCATACTATCTTTGTGTTTGTATGTTATGATCTGCTGTACTGAACATAAAACAAAACTTTTCTCTGTACTTAGGTACATATGACAATAATAAATCAAATCAAATCATCCCACTTGCACTGGTATTAACCCAGCTGTGGCCAAGGGTTCACCATAAGAGTAGCACAACAGGTAAAGCCTTTGGCACTGAGAACCTTACCTGTGAACTGACCCAAGACCCTGCTGCCACCTTCATTCACTTTGGCCTGGGATCCAGTGCTGGCACTGGGTCTGGAGTGGGCAATATACCAAAAACATGCCACTGCCTCCCTGGTGGCAGTCATTCAATGCAGCTAACAGCCTCTGATTAGCTGGTAGGTGGATGTTTACTCCTGATATCCTGGATCCCTGAAAGGGCTTGCCATTGTTCAATTATGTGCCTGAGAGGCATTTAATTCAATTTACCTTCCCAGAAGTAGTCCATGAGGGGCTTCTGCTGGCGAGACCCTTTTGCCTTTATTAAATACCCTCATTTTCTGCACTGGTGGCACAGTGGTTAGCACTGCTGCCTAACAGGGCTAGGGACCCTGGTTCAATTCCAGTCTCAGGCAACTGTCTGTGTGGAGTTTGCTCAGTCTGCGTGGGTTTCCTCCAGGAGGTCCAGTTTCCTCCCACAGTCCAAAGATGTGCAGGCTAGGTGGATTGGCTGTGCTAAATTGTCCATAATGTTCAGGGATGTGTAGTTTAGGTGGGTTATTGGGGGATGGGTCTGGGTGGAATGCTCTAAGAGTCAGTGTGGACTTGTTGGGCCAAAGGGCCTGTTTTCACACTGTAGGGATTCTATGAATGCCTCATTTTATGAACTATCAAAATGTTGTCAAAGCCTGTGAAGTAGTATGGCAAAATGAATCAGGAAGTAAGAACAAAATTGGAGAAGGTTAATATATGATTTGTTTTGTATAATTTATTCAACTGTTAGTTATAGAATCATTCAGCATAGAAACAGACCCTTCGTTCCAACTAATTCCCACCAATCAAGTTTCCAAAATAAAGTAGACCCACCTTCCATGCATTTGGCCCATATCCCTCCAAACCTCTCTTGTTTATGTACTTATCCAGATGTCTTTTAAATGTTGTAACTGTACCTACATCAACCACTTCCTCTGGCAATTCATTCCACACACTAGGCACTCTCTGTCTTTAAAGTTGCCCCTCGTGTCCTTTTTAAATCTTTCTCCTCTCACCTTAGAAATATGTCCCTTAGTTTTGAACTCCTACACCTTAGAGAAAAGACCTTTGCTATTCGTTTTATCTATGCTCCTGTTAGTATTTGAGATGTGGAGTAAAAATTTGATAGCCCCCTAAAAATGGGCACAGAGATCACATTATGCAATTAACCTGCATATGTTGCTTCCAAAGCAAGCAATATCCCAGAGCCTCAATGGTGCTTATTGTCACATGGCATGATTGTAATGTGCAGCCAGTATGAACTGCAATGTTTAGCAGCTGCATGTCCTTGCAGGGTATCCAGTCTGTGCAAGGCTACCACGAAATAAAGCTATCTTGCATTACTTAAAAGGAAGTGCCTTCATGCTGTATCAAATGCGGGAACTGGTGGTGGAAGAGAATCTGAGCAGGGAAATCAATAATTTTTTTAAGATGTAGAGGTGCTGGTGTTAGACTGGGGTAGACAAAGTCAGAAGTCACCTGGCACCAGGTTAGAGTTCAACAAGTTTATTTGAAATCACCCAAGCTTTGGAGCGCAGCCCCTTCGTCAGGTGCAGTACGCCTGAAGACAGATGTCAGGTGGAGGTGGGTGGGTGGGTGGCTAAAGGAGGAAGCGATAGGTGGAGTCAGACCCAGAGGAGGAGAAAGACATTAGGCAGAAAAAGGGAGGGATCATGGTAAACCTGCGTGAAAGAAAAGATGCTAATAGGCAAAAAAGTAGCTGAATATAGGTTGGCTGTCCTGAAAGCAGCCCATGTGATGACAGGGCCTGGGTGTGGGGGTGAGTAAAGGACATGAAAGAAGGTGTTCAAACCGTAACAACGCCAACTATGGTGCTGGAGAATCCATTGTTCAGGAAGAAGGTAAACATTCCTGAGCCCCCTCCATATGGACAGTTTCATCATTGGAACAGACGTGACAGATTTGGAGAAACTGGGAGAACAGAATAGAGTTTTTATAGGAAGCAGCATGTGAGAATGTATAGTCAAGGTAACTGTGGAAGTCAGTGGGTTGTCTTGGAAATTGGTGGCCAAACAATCCCCAAGAATGGAATCAAAGATGTCGAAGAAGGTGTCAATGTCAGAGATGACCAGATGATGGTGAGAGCAGGTTGGAAATACGAAGCAAAATTGATAGATTTTTTCAATTCTGGATAAGAAAGGCAAACAACAGTGATGATATCATTGATGTACTGGAAAAAGAGTCGTGGGTGGCAACCCGAGTCAGACTGGAACAAGGAATGTTCCACTTATCCCACAAAGAGACAGGCATAACTGTGGAGGCCCTGCGGGTACCCCAGCCAAACCTTGGACCTGAAGAAAGTGGGAGGAGTTAAAAGAGAAGATTTTCAAAGTGAGTACAAGCTCGGTCAGGAAGAGGAGAGTGTGGTGGATGGGGACGGTTCAGGCCATTTTTTTCAGGAAAAAGCGGAAAGCCCTGAGCCCTGAGACCATCCAGATGGGGGGAGTGAATGCGTAATGGGATTGCACACCCCTGGTGAAGAGAAGGCAGCTGGAGCCCATGAACTCGAAATTGTGAAACTGACATGAAATGTCAGAAGAATTGCAGATGTAAGTGGGAAGGGAATGGATAAGATGGGAAGAAATCGGGTCAAGGTAGGAAGAGATGAGTTCTGTGGGGGAGAAGTAGGCAGAAAGGAAGGCTCTGCCCAGGCAGTCCTGCTTGGAGGTAGGAGTGGGCTGCATGGGTTGGAGGACTATGAGCTGGGAGGCTTTGGAGGGCAGATCTCCAGATAAGATGAATTTAGTGTACATTGTGGATATAAAAGCCTGTTGTTTGATGGTAGGATCATGTATCGGGACATATAGGAGGAAATGTCTGAGAGCTGGCATGCAGCATCTGCAGTGTAGAGATCAGTAGGCCACACAACAACAGCACTTCCTTTGTTTACAGGCTTAATTTCAAAGTCAAGGTTGAATCTGACAGCATAGTGTGCAGTCAGTTCAGAGGGAGATAGTTTTGTTAGAGTGAGGGGAAAGAGAAATTAAGGTGACCAATGTCACATTGACAGTTCTCAGTGAACAAGTCGAGTGCAGGTAAAAGGTGGGTCCAGGTGGAGGGGCAGTGTTGGAGGCGGATGAAGGGGTCTGCAAGATGGGAAGAGGACAGTTCACAGAGACAAAAGTGATGGAAGAAGAGTTCAATGTTATGTCATGCCCAAAATAATTGAAGTGGGGGTGCAAAGTTCAGAGAATGTATTTTCAAATTGTTTATCCCAGCAACTGTTCCATTCGCCTTACAAACAGCTCAATACACCATATCCCAATCACACAATTACCAACAATCTCCACCAATCCCAACACAAATCTAACATTCAAGGCTTCCCCTTAGCTTCATACACCTGACAATCTTCAGATGGTGCTGCATCAATGCAACTGCTGCTGGTTTCCTTCCAGATGTTGGTAAAGGAGGTTGCTCATTTAGATGGTGCTGGCTGAAACATGGTAATTCATTTCTACAGTGTGTCTTGTAGACGATATGCACTGATGTCATTTTGCATTCATCAGAATATTTTACCTTCCATAACATAAGACACTGGAGATGGTTATTGTGGTATCGAAGAATGTAACAGATATTTATACAAATATCGTACATAAACATTAGATTATACAAAGCAGCATTGAGCAGCATGCTTCCAGTAGTGTGTCTTGCTTCAAGTAATCTTAGGGTAGGATACAGTTTGAGACCTTGATACCATGCTGTGATACAGTGACGATATCAGGAGCACGTGTCTTAAAGGTATCTTTACGTACCGATTGTGAGACATACAACATGCTCTGATGTCACTGTGCACTGGTGTGAAGGGAGTAATGCTTAAGGTGATGGATTGGCTGCCAGTCAATTGGCTACGTTGTCTGGATTTTGTCAAGTTTCTTGAGCGTTGTTGGAGTTGCACACATCAAGGCAAGTGTTGATATTCTATCATACACCTCACCTCTGCCTTTTACTGGAGGACAATTGTTGAAGAAATACTAAGTGAGTTACTCACTGCAGAATTCCCAATCTCTGACTTCTTCATGTCACCAAAAGATTGGTACAGTTTTTCAAGGTAAGTTTACAGTAAATGACATGCCCCCAGAATGTTGATGGTGAGTGAATTCAGGTAATACCATTGAATCTCAAGGGTACATGATCGACCTCTGTCTTGTTGATGATGGTTTTTGTGTGGTGTGAAAGTGGTTTATCACTTACCAGCCCAAACCTGAATATAATCTAAGTCTTACTGCACAGAGGCAGAGACAACTTCAGTATCTTCTGCAACACCACCAACTATTCAAATCATGACAGCCACATCATCTAATGATATTGCATTACACTGCCTAACACCTTTCCTCCCTGTCACAGGGCAAGATTGTGCATAACCACAGTTAGAGTGTGATGTATTCAGTTCTCTTTGAGTTCTGAGGAAGAGTTACCGGACCCAAAACACTAACTCTGATTTCTTCTTCACAGATGCTGCCAGACCTGCTGAGCTTTTCCAACAACTTTGTTTTTGACTCTTTGAGTACAGTTTTACTGACTTCCCTTGTATAACAATGACCTGGAAACTGGGAGATGCCGCAAGTATCACATTGTCCAGTCTTGAAGGAGACCGATGCAGTAGGTCTTAGCCATGATCACTATTGATAAAGCTGTTCTTGCCCTTCCCTGATGGTACAGTGCTGGCTGGTTGCAGTGAGGATATCTTTACTGAAGCTTAGATATCTGTTTCTGCCTGATGCTTAGGTTGGAAAGCTGCTCCTTGAACACCTGAATAGATAGAGCTGTTTCAGAGATCCCTCCTTCCTATCCTCCTTCTGGGAGTAATGGTTTGCGCAGAATTTTTTAAGTCACAACAGCATCTTCACGTTGCCACAACACATCTTCTTTACTTCAACAAACTATCTGGAACTTGAAAAAACACTTCTTTAATTGCAACAATAGCCAGTGAAAATCAACCAGCAACTAACCTGAAAATAGTTGGTTGTTCCTTTAAATAGCATTGGGTAGTAGTGTCCTTCCTGCTGCTGAACACGTTCAACTTTATGAGTTTACAAGACACCATAAACTGGAGTTTGGTGCTCTAAAATGGTAGTGTTGGGCGTCAAATCACCTGCTGAGCATCGCAATCCGACTACTTGTCTTACACATGGCACACGCTCCTTACATTACCTTTAATGCAAATGGTCTCGGTTGTAGCAGAAGTATGCATGCTAATATATGCCCTATTGTGGAGATGAAACCGTCATAACGCTGAAAACCGAGTCTCTATGAAGCTGAATTTTGCAGCTGTTATTTTAAATGTCAAAAGTACTGTAAAAGTTTAACACTAAATTTTTTCTTAAACTGTTATCACATGAAAAGTAAACCACCTAACTCATCTTTTACTGTTGTGAAAGGAAAAATTTTACATATTACTTAGCTATATGATAAAATCGCTGACAGCAGTTTTTACCTTCAGGAATTCACTGTGGAAGGTTGATGAGTGTAGAAATATCGGGCACACCTTGTGACCATTATTTATGACTAGGACCATGTTTTCAATAATATGTTTAGATTCTTCAAATATTTACTGTACCAGTGAGCCATTAATAATGAAATATCAATTAATATATAACTATAATACAGCTGTACTTATTTGTAATCTTTCTCTTTGATTCATATGTGGACAATTTTAATTATTCAGGCAACACTTCACTCGTGTCTTTGTTGCTGGTAGTATTATTTTTTCTCCATTACTAACAGAATAAATTTTATATTTACTGGTTTACTATCATGCATTAGTAACTTAATTTTCACTTTCCCTTATCACAACCAATTTCTCATAATAAATAACAGGACTCCCTTCCACATGAAAACCTGCAATGAATTAAATTTGGAATAAATCCCATCCACCCAAATTTAGAATGTCTTTTAATCTATAACCAAACAAAATGTAGTTTGCCACTTTTTGAGCCTGTGCATGTCATTTGCTGATCTTTATCCAGAATGTTAATCACATCCATATCATTCTTGGCTTTAGGAAAATTACTCTCGAGATTTTTTGTTTGGCAAACCACAGATGCTTCACATACACAAATTGGTAGTTATTGCCAAATATGGCAAGGGACTGGGGGTTTCTGCAATCTTCTGATTATACTAAAGAGGACACTAACTATGTACTAAAGCCAATGGGATAAAACACGGAAATTAGAAAACCAGAGAAAGGCACATAGCCAGATATATGTAAGGCACTTTAGTGCTTAAATGATGATGGGGAGGGCGGAAGTGGTTTCTTTCAGTAGAATTTTAGTTTCATTTTAATATCTTAATGCATTTAAACAAAGCTTAGCATCATTTTTCAGCTGCAAAGGATAGGTTCATGCTGAGTTCTTCTGTTTGTTATCTGGAATGAGCCTGAAGAATTACTGAAGAGGTTGATAAAGAGTTTCAGGTCTTCTAGCCTTTTTTTTATTTTCTAGTTTTAAGTATTTTTATTGCTGGCCTTGGTCAATGATATTTGACTGTACAATATAATTTTCCTTTCCATTTCTTTTCACACTTTGAATTTCTTTTAACATAATGGTTTGTACAACCTAGAAAAGTTGAATATTGTCTGTTAATTCATGAAATTCTCAATGTAATTGATGCTACTTCAAGGTTTTGATGGAATTAATGCAGAAGAAGCAGGAAATTGACAAGAAGTTATTATGGTACAAGTGTTCACGGAAACTCCGGAAACAACAATGCAACTAGAAACACAGAAATCTGGCACCAACTATCGGGCACAGGCTCTGGATTAATCTAGGTTAGTGTGAGCTTGGTAATTAGTTTACATTTTCTGCTGTAAGGAAAATGCTTCACTTGTATAATAGAGTCATAATTGAACATACAGCCCTCCAAGTCTGCTGTTCCATTCATTATGATCAAAGTTGATATTCACCTTTTATGTGTTTTCTTTATGTCATAGCTGTTTAGAAATCTGTCAATCTCTACTTTAAACATACTTAATGACTGAGCATCCACAGCCATCTGGGATAGAGAATTCTGAAGTTCACAATCCTTTGAGTAAAAGATTTCCTCCTCACTTTGGTCCTAAATGGTTTCCTCCTAATTTTAAAATTATGTCCTCTGGTTCTCGAATTCGGACGCGGAGGGAACAATTTAACTTGAACCTACCTTGTTGGATCCCTTTAATTACACTGTAGGTATTTATGAGCATACTGGTCCAGTATTCCCAAATGCTTTTCACTGGACAGTATCCCATTCCATCCCACAAACCTGGTGCTGCTTTGATGCACATCCTTACGGTAATCACATCTTTCCTGAGGTAAGGGGACTAAAATTGTGTACAGTACCCAAGTTGTGGATTAACCAAGGTTATAGACAATTTAAGCAAAGTTTTGTTACTCCTGTACTCAAATCCTCTTGCAATAAAGGCTGACATGCCATTAGTCTTCCGAATTACCCACTGCACCTGTTAACTGTTGTTTTGCCAGATTGTCACCTTTAACATTTGGGAAGACTGAAATATGCTTCAAATTCCGTGCATGGCTAATTCCTTGCACATTTTTTCTGCAGAACTTTGCAAGGATTGCCGCATAACAGTTTCCTCCCTCTTTGTCTGTATCCATTGTCAGGCTCAATATGACTGGGCACATTAATGAATCTTAACTGGAACCAACATTGAAAAATGTTGAAAGTTCAGTACACCCTTGAAGCAAGCAAATATTGTGCTGGCCATTATCTGGTCCCATTGTTTAAACAATAGGACTAAGGAATTTTTCCTTACGTAGCAATGTTCATTTAAAATAAATGTGTCCAAACATATTTTTAGTGTGTACTTTTTCATTGATATTTGTGCAATTACTGTAATAATTAAGTTGCAAAGAGTGCCATTATATTTGGAGAAATACAAAAGGCTCTTGTTTCTGTTATTTTTCCCCACATAGAAAATAAGCTGCTAAGAAATATTTTTAATGGCATCAGATATCCTTTGAATTCTTCAAAATTAATATCACCTTCAGTCACTGGCGTGTCTGGCAATGTTCTTCCTTTCATAACAACTTAAACTGATAATATAGTTATTTTTGTCACACTCTTTCCACTGGAATGGTAAAGCCCCTTTAACTGACCGTCAGCACTAACATCAGTATTGATTCCATTACAAATGGAGATTGTTGTGAAAAGAAATGCCTGTGTTTCTTCTAAACAATGGTGTGTTTGAATGGTCCACAAGGTTCCAACAGATTTTGTGGATAAGAAATACAAAAATATTTGTATTTGGCTAATTATACTTAAGATATTTTTGAACCAGCTGTAACCTATCTGGGATTCGACCTCTGCTATTGTTTTGAAACCCATCTTCAGCACACAAGAAGTTGCACTAAGCAGCTAATGAGAATGCATCATGACAGAATATCTCAGTCAACTTCATAAGAGGTAGTCTTGAGGATAAATGGTTGTGCAGAGATAAGAAGTGACAGCTGTTCACATTCAAGTGTTATGTGGAAATGTCATCAATGATAGTGGTTGCTCTGTGTGGGAGTACGACACTACATCTTCTTCATAACAATACAAACAGGCAGCCTCAAACAACATGAATGGAACTATGAGAGCCATTTAAACACAAATTGCAAATAACAGAACGCAGCTTATTCTCACCTAAAGTTTTACATCACACTTTTTCATTAAACGTGACTCATAAAAATATGATTTTGAAGTACTAAAGTGGAGAACACAGCATACATGCTTTTAATTTACTTTTGTTAAAAACATTCTCAGAATTGCATTGTACATAATAGAGGAGCATAAGTCATTTCAAAAAATGCTCAATGATTCATAGAATAGATGAAGTAAACAGGAAGCAAAAAATGAATATTTAATATGCTTAATGATGTATTGCACTAATTCTAAATCTTTTGGGGAATAACAAAGACTAGAATATTGCCTGGAGGCATTTAATCTAATTATATGATTTTGATTATTTTTCTTCAAAAACAATTTAAAGTACATTAGCACCAGTTTGTGTTCTGATGGTTCCCACTTATTTTTCAGAGAGCTTGCAGTATTTTGAAGAAAAACAAACTGATAGGTGGAGGTTATCTTAAATTACTTGTCTTGGGCTAAAACCATTATCACACACTAGAGGTCACTCCGGTAAACCATGCAAAAATCACAGTGGAAATGTGATAATAAAAACATGTACTTGTTTCATTATATAGTCATGTTTTTGGGGCTGTTCAGTCTTCATAAAGAATAGTGCTTGAGTCAGTGATATTTTGTGCACAACTTCTTTAGTTACAGCTAAATATGTACATACAGTAGAACTTCACATGAGGTTGGATCTGTTTTGTTATATCTCATTGTGAATATTTCAGTACACCTTTAAGAGACACGCTCATTATATCATCACTACATTGTAGACTCAATGGACTGAATGGCCTACTTCTGCTCCTACCTCTTATAGCATTTGATCTGAGTCGATCAAGATCCCATCCTCTATCTTACTTCAGATAACTTGAAGCACAATGCTCTACTGAAAGCATGCTTATTTATTGTAAATTATTAGCTTAATATTTGCCCAGACATGATTGAGGAACATATTTTGTATGTAATAGTTATTTATGATAAATGTCTGTTAGATTCTTCAAGTCACAATATCTATGTTCAGTTTCTTATCTTATCGGAGAATACATAAGCATTGCCACATTGGGTCAAACACCCTGTTGGATGCAAATTTCCAACATGTCCTCCTGCTTTCTTCTAGTTCTGTCTATCTATTCATGTGACATATCATGATTGTTACATCATCATTGTCTGTATTTGCCCAGTTGACTGGATGACTAGTTTCTGATGTAGAGTCATGCCAACAGTGTGGGTTCAATTCCCACATCAGGCTGAGGTTACTACAAAGGACTCTCCTTCTCAATCTCTCCCCTCACCTCATGGTGACCCTCAACTTAAACCACCACCAGTCATCTCTCTCTAATGAGACAGCAGATCAAAAATCCATTAGGGCTATAGTGATTTCTCTATAGCATTCTCCATTTCTTATAATTGGCTACTTTTACTCAGCCAAAATTGCCAAGAAAAACATGGCAGCGAAGACTGTAAATTAAGCAATAAAAGACAGTCACAGCAGGTTGGGAATTATGTGGACATGTTTTATTTGCCAATTTTCTTCTCTTCTTGACTAAAGGAGATAAGTTTTATTGGGATTCAATTCTGTACTGATATCTTAATAATGTGTGAACTTAAACGCCTGTTGCTGATGGTTACACCACATGCACACACATTTAGCCAGCTTAAAATTCTGGATAACAAAAACTTTAGGTGTTTGAGGAGAAATTTCTTCACCCAGAGAATAGTGAACCAGTAGGATTCTCTGCTAGAGAAAACATTTGAAGCCAATACATTGAATATTCTCAAGAAGGAGTTAGATATAATTCTTAGGGCAAAAGGGCTCAAAGGATATAAGGCAAAAACAAGAACAGGGTACTGAGTTGGATGATCAGCCATCATCATATTGAATGATGCAGCAAGCTCAAAGGGCTGAATGGCCTACTCCTGTTCTCTTTTTCTATGCTTCTGTTTATTTTTCCTATCTTTAATACATCATCACTGAAAACAATAGTAATGCTTTTAATGATGTCCCGTATCAACTGTCCAATATATGTAAGCTATTTGATCTGCACCGCTTATTGTAGTGGAACTTTATCAAGTCAACCACTGGCAAAATTGATAAATACACTTCCAAATGTAATCTGTCCCTTACAAGTTCACATAACCATCCATGAAAATTATACTATAATTGTACCGGGTCAACAGACCCCTCAAAATTGACATCCTTTCCAGTCAACACCCTGAATGTCACTGTCATCAGCTGACCATCAATTTGAGGATGATGCATACTCAGAATCATAGGTTTCTTCACATGATTGGGCAGGATAGTTCTAACCCCATAGATCTTTGAGCACATGGTGCAAGATGTCCCATAAGATAATGAGATCTAGGGGAAGAATTTACTTCCTATACTTCCTTGGTGCATCAATTCACAAAACAGCAGATGTGGAGATTGTAAACTGGACAGCCAAGAGGTGCATCAATTTTTGTATTAGAAAACACTTTGGCATATGACTGTCATTTGAAGGGAGATGTTGGATGTTTTCAAAAAATAAATCCAGCACCATCACATTCCCTTTCTGTCGAAGAAGGCCATTCTTTAGCCTTGCTTTCTATACTCTTTTTTTACAATCAGGCATCAATGTAGCCCTCATATAAGAGCCTGATATTATAGTGCCAGCTTTGGTGAGATCCCATGTGGATGCAAAATGCCACTTCATCTTCACTTCAGAATAAGCTTTAAGACATTATTTATCATTCCAAAATGTAAAGACAACTAGATATTTATACACAGACTCAGCTGAATTTGAAATATATCAGCACCTTACAAGAAACATTGGATGTGAATAAGCTGAAACGACTTGGTATCAGTTTTTGGCTGCAACTAAAATTTTCTTTATTTCTGAGAAATTTTGCTGAATTAGTCCAAACTGGCCTCAAAAACAATGAGTTGAGCCAATGTCATCCTCAGTTTTCAATCAAAGCCATTCAATCGGCTTACACCAGTGCCCAATGACACCTGTTCTCTTCTTTTTGAGCAGAACAAACCCTAAGGGGAATTCTGTGATTCACACTGTGAATGACCAATTGTGCATAGCATTCAGGCATCACTCCAATTCTCAGCTTTAGTGAAGTGAAAGGATGGGCCACCCATAGGAAAATACTTCAGAGTGAAACAATAAATTTGATGAGCTTTAAAAGGGGCAGCATAGTTTGTACTGGAGACAAAGCTAATAGCTACTTGGCTCCAGCTATGATTCACATTACCCATCACAGTATGAAGGTATCTTGATAACCTAGTTTATTTGAATAGCTTTTCTCAAACTGAATGATTATGTACATCTCAAGGCAGTCTGTCAATCAGAATGCCTGCTCGTCTGTGCTGGGAAAGAGGACATAGAATTATTTTGTTAAGCAAAAATGTGAAACATTTTCGAGTTATGTTTCAGAGCTATTATCAAAATAATATTTCTAATATATACAGTCTTAAAAAATGATCAGGATGAACAAGGTGACAGACAACAGAAAATAAAAGCCCCTGAGAACCTATTGGGATATTTACACATAACCAGTAGATGCAGAATTGCAAACAATATTAAAACTCACATTTCGATGATGTTACCTTAAATAATCAAAATATCATGGAATTTTTAATCTTTCTTGTAGGATCTTGTGGGGTAGAAAATAAATTTTTGTTCTAATTAGACTTATTTCTCCAAAATCTTTGATAAACCCTTTGCAAAGTCAGGCCTTGTGACTTGCATCAAACTGAGAAACCAGGACAGATGGGATTTGTGACCTTTAGCACAAGAAATACAACACATGCCACTGGGATCAGGCACAGATTCTGACAGACTTTAGGAATAAGTGTATAGGAGCATTATTAAGGTTTCTATTTTGCCATTCAGAAATCACTAGCAGGTGACTGACAGACAATATTATGGAAAAGCTTTGTCTATATGAATTAAAAATGTAATTGCATCAATGTTCAGGACTGACATGTGTATTTTAATAAATATGAATTCAAGTCAATCCAATTCTAATCCAGATCTGCTGATACCACCCACTGGACATGAGGCTGGTGAAAATCTTCGAAAATGTGCTGGAAAACGCTGGAAGTAAGGATTGAAATTCAGCTTTTCTGTTTGCCAAAATGGGTATTTCAAATGCACTTATTTATGAAGCCTGCCTCAAAAAATAACTGAAAGAGGTAGAACTCCTACCTAAACCACAGTGTAAATGGACCCCTCAGACATGTTGTCTTTCTTCCGACTCAGAAAATTAATTGCACAGAATTGATCATACATAAGTGGGAATATTGGGCTCAACAGGTTCAAAGTGATGTTTACGCTTCATACAAGCCTCATCTCACTTTATTTACCTCCTCTTGTCCAATCCTTCTATTCCTTTCCTCCTTAAGAATTCAGCTAGCTTCCACTGAAGTGAAAACCAATAGATTCATGAGATGATTAAAGAAAACGAGTTAAATTTTTAATGAGGCGCTGGGAATTGAACGTTTTTTCCGAATCCTCCACAGTGTGCTTCAGTCAAGCTCAGTATGAATTCCAAAAGTTCAGTCAGCTAAAGGCCAAACAGTGGGTTTGCCCGCCAGTCCATGTTGGTGTATGGCATTGTGCTATGTCTATGTCATACCTAAGGCATGTGGCAGCAGCCTACACAGCTAAGACACTGTATATGCTTCAACCAAATGGCTTACATCTGAAAATAAAAGGGGAGTAATAGCTAATTCCTGGTGCTGAAGACCCTCCTGCGTTGGAGATTGGCAGTGCCAGTGGCTGAGATGGATGCAGACAATAAGGGACAAGAGGAGCTATATTTACATTTTTATAATGCTCAATGCCTTTCCAGAAGAACAGCCAGAGATTGCTGCTGTGCTCCAGCAGTTATTATACACATAACAGGGAATGTGTTTCCAACACCTATTCCATGTGTCAACTTGCATCATAAGTGTGAATTTTCCCATATTTTGGCGAAGTGCCAATTTTGGGTTTCCCTTCATGAGTCCCAGCAACTTTTCTCACACAATTCTCTGCAGCTCATTTCATTAATGATGCAAGCAGCCTCCAGGGCACCACTATCGTGCAATCTAATGCTCAGTGGAGGTAAAGAAAAATGCTGCAGCACCTTCAAACATTCAAACAGTGGATGTCATACTTAAGTAACAGCCCCACATTTCTTCAAATGCTGGAAACCAGGTCTGAAATAGCCACCTAGGTCAGTGCAGTGCTCACAATCCAGAGAAATGTCCAACAATGGCATAAGGTATTGATGACCTTCTGCATTTTGCAAAACTAATTGCCACCATATTCTGTCTTCTATCTCACACTCACTTTAACTTCACTGCTGTACTCAACTTCCACCAAAGCTCATGGTATTCCTTCACACTATTGCACATAGCATCTTCCCACAAAGACTCCCACATACGCCATCCCACCCCAAGCTGATCATCCTCCCTGTTCTTTGTACTTCATACTCACTCAAGTCACCTCACCAACTGTTTAACTCTGAGAGACCACAGTGCCCCTCAACTGAATTGAATATTGCTCCCCTAATACTTTCAGACATGACCCATTTGTTTGAAGCATACACAGTGTCTTAGCTGTGGGCTGCTGCCACATGCCTTAGGTGTGACATTGACATAGCGCAATGCCATGCACCGTGTCCAACACATTGGTTGATCAGTGCTGACAGGCAGGATGAGCTACCGGATTTTCTGTCCATGCAGAAAGGTAAAGCAAGACAGGGATGCTGTGAGCATCCAAAGTAAGTGAGTGTTAAGAAAGCAAGCAAAGCGCCCTAAGATGTAATGTTCTGATGCATGAGATGTGCCAATCCTGTTCACAAAGCAGCCTAACAGTGGTATCCCAATGTAAGATGTCCAAAATACAGTTTTGAATCTGTAGTGTAAGTTCGTCTAATATGTGCCAAGATGATGTGGTGAGGCTGTTGCTTTGCTGGTGCCTCTTTTGTGGAGAAAGGGTGCAGGTAGTCACTGCCCATGTGGCATGCCCTGAGATGTTTGGAAATGCTGGCCAAGATAAATGCCCAGAGAAGATGCTAGAGAGTTACTGCCCTAACTCTAAACTCGGGATTGGCGACATCTAATTTCTCACTGGTATCTGGGAGAATAGAAACCTGCATGTAAATGAGGCAAGATTAGCTAATAATAGGATGTTAATTCTTGCCCTCAGCACTTACTTGCAAAATTTTTACCTAGCCATTGAAATCTGAAGGAGAAAGGCGGGCTCTATTCTTCTCAAAATGTCACAAATCTCATAATTTGCTGCTTGCCATGTTCTTACAACATTCTCACAATTGCCCACATTGTTCACACAGAGAGAAAATTCTACCCATTTGGCTGAATGTTACCAAAAACGAAGCTAGATGTCAATTTCAGAGAACTTCATGGATGGTTTCTCTCTATGATCTTGCTTGGGGTATCTCAAACAACCTTATATTGCTCACCTCACTAAGTATAGACTATGGCTTGAAAGCCCTGCATTAACACTGTCTTCTGCTCATCAGCAGCAGAAATATTTGCCACTTCTGGGGTCTTGAAGGATTTCTGCTGCTGGCATCATGCTAAAAGTCCATCTGCAGACTAGGTCAATCACTGTCAGCAATAAATAGACCTTTACTGTACACATAGTGGGAAGGAATTGAAAAGGAAAGCTTCTAAGGGCACATAGGTGGCACAGGAGACACTTCATTAGAAATTGAAGCTCACATTCAGAAATGTATTGCCACTTTACATCACCACCTGTCTGCCTAACTGTAACAGTAACTGCAGCTACCCGAATGAAGCTACACAAGCTTCCCATCTTAGCGCCATGCAATGTCAGAACACTATCTAAGGGAATGATAACAATTCCTCAACACCCAGTGCAACCTAACAGCTTGTCAAAGATCATCAGACAGCACCTTCCAAACCTACAACTACTTCCATCTAGAAGGACAAGGACAACAGACTAATGGGAATTCACCCACCATCACCTTCAAGCTCCCCTCCAAATCACTCACCATCCTGACTTGGAAAGATATCACTTTTCCTTCTCTGTTGCTGGGTCACAATCCTGGAATTCCCTCCCTAATGACATTGTGAGTCAAACATGGACTGCAGCGGTTCAAGAAGGCAGCTCACCACCACTTTCTCAAGGGCAACTAGGGACGAGCAATAAATGCTGGCTAGCCAATGATGCCCACATCCGACAAATGACTTTTTTTAAACAAGATTCTTCGATGCTCAATTCTCCAAAAAGATTCATCACATACTGCAAAGCCTTCAAAGAGTGTAAAATGTTCACTTTTATTCAGTGACAGAATGAAAAAAAAAACAAATAAAGCTGTATTTGCTTCTGGGAACAGAGACAGTGTGCCTTTACACCAACGAAAATAAATTTACAGTCAATGAGTGACAGCTTCACCCAAGTGCTATTAAGTCCTGTCTTGTTGTGCCTGATGCTGTAGTGCTCATCTTTCTCCTCAGAAGACTTCTGCCACTCTCCCAACTCTTCAATGTAATTCACATCCAGGTAAGGATGGCAGTTTCCCTCCCTACAGCACATTAGTGAACCAGTTAGGTTTTTCCCAACAATCGACAATGGATTCATGGCCATCATTAGGCTCTTAATTCCAGATATTTATTGAATTCAAATTCTACCATCTGCTGGGGTGGGATTTGAACCTGGGTCCCTGGAATGTTATCTGGGTCTCTGGATTAACAGTCCAGCAATAATACCACTGGGCTATCATCCCCTTCTGCTCCAGTTGAGCAGGACATAGCATGCTAGGATAAGATGGCACACTTTGTCTGGAGTATACTGCATGATCCTACCTAAACCAAGGTGAGCTTCAGAACCTCCTCGTCAGGAGTCCTATTGTCTGTTCTGCAATTGTTCCAGTTGAAGAATAGGCTGCATGCTATTTACGCTTGGCTTCAGTCAGGGGGTTGTGTAACAGATTCATCAAGTATGGTCACAGAGCGTGACTCTTGTCTGCCAGTAGCCATCCTTATATGACATAAAGCCCATAACTGTTTTGCATCCTCCTTCATACAATGGGACATGGGAGGATTCTGCCAAGGAGAGCCAAAGAATCCCTGTTAAGGATTGATAAGTCTCAGGGTATGCATCCCAGGGTACTAAAAGAGATGGCGGGAGAAATAGCACGTGCACTGGCGATAATTTTCCATAATTCGCTGGACTCTGGGGCAGTTCCAGCAGATTGGAGAACAGCAAATGTGACGCCACTGTTTAAAAAGGGAAGTAGACAAAAGATGGGGAATTATAGACCAGTTAGCTTAACCTCTGTAGTGCGGAAGATGCTTGAGTCTATTATCAAGGAAGAAATAGCAAGGCATCTTGATAGAAATTGTCCCGTTGGGCAGACGCAGCATGGGTTCATGAAGGGCAGGTCATGCTTGACAAATCTTTTGGAATTCTATGAAGACGTTACAAGCGAGGTGGACAATGGGGACCCAGTGGATGTGGTGTACCTAGATTTCCAAAAGGCCTTTGACAAGGTGCCGCACAAGAGGCTACTGCATAAGATAAGGATGCATGGCATTAAGGGTAAAGTATTAGCATGGATAGAGGATTGGTTGACTAACAGGAAGCAAAGAGTGGGGATAAATGAGTGCTATTCTAGCTGGCAGTCAGTGACTAGTGGTGTGCCTCAGGGATCGGTGTTGGGACTGCAATTATTTACAATTTATATAGATGATTTGGAGTTGGGGGCCACGTGTAGTGTGTCAAAGTTTGCAGATGACACTAAGATGAGTGGCAAAGCAAAGTGTGCAGAGGACTGTGAAACTTTGCAGAGGAACATAGATACATTGAGTGAGTGGGCAAAGGTCTGGCAGATGGAATACAATGTAAATAAATGTGAAGTCATACATTTTGGTAGGAGTAATAGTAAAAAGGATTATTACTTGAATGGTAAAAAGTTGCAGCATGCTGCTATGCAGAGGGACCTGGGTGTCCTTGTGCATGAATCACAGAAGGTAGGTCTCAGGTACAACAAGTAATTAGGAAGGCAAATGGAATTTTGTCCTTCATTGCTAAAGGGATTGAAATAAAAAGCAGAGAGGTTATGTTGCAGCTGTACAAGGTGCTGGTGAGCCCACACCTGGAGTGCTGTGTGCAGTTTTGGTCTCCTTACTTGGGAAAGGATGTACTGGCACTGGAGGGGGTGCAAAGGAGGTTCACTAGCTTGATTCCAGAGTTGATGGGGTTGGCTTATGAGGAGAGACTGAGTAGATTGGGATTATATTCATTGGAATTCAGAAGATTGAGGGGGAATCTTATAGAAACATATAAAATTATGAAGGGAATAGATAAGATAGAAGTAGAGAGGATGTTTCCACTGGCAGGTGAAGCTAGGACAAGAGGGCATAGCCTCAAGATTAGAGGGAGCAGATTTAGGACTGAACTGAGAAGGAATTTCTTCACCCAGAGGGTTGTTAATCTATGGAATTCCTTGCCCAGTGAAGTAGTTGACGCTACTTCAGTAAATGCTTTTAAAAAAAAGGTAGATTTTTTTTGAACAATAAAGGAATTAAGGGATATGGTGAGAACGCGGGTAAGTGGATCTGAGTCCACGAAAGGATCAGCCATGATCTTATTGAATGGCAGAGCAGGCTCGAAGGGCCAGATGGCCTACTCCTGCTCCTAGTTCTTATGTTCTTATGTTCTTATATCGACCATTGACAGAGGGGATGTTATTCTGATGTTTGCACGATAAGCCATGCCACTTCTGTCACTTGTAAAAAGTGTCCCAGGAAAACCAATAGGGCTGAAGACCAATCGGTTACTTGGACCTGATGGGTTGCATCTTAACATTTTAACGGAAATAACTACAGAGGTTGGGGATGCACTGTGAGAAATCTTATAAGAATCATTAGATTCTGGAAAAAAATCCTAGACAATTAACAAACTGCCAATGTTACATCTTTATTCAAAAAGGGAAGGAGACAAAAAGACTGGTAACTTCAGCCAAATGAGCTGGACACTTGTTGTTGTAAAAATATTAGAGTCTATTAGAAAGGATGTAATAGCAGAGTATTTAGAATGCATAATACAATCAAGCAGGGTCAGCATGGCTTCATGAATAGGAAATCAAGCCTGAAAATTTTATTAGAATTCTTTGAGCACATAGCAACAGAATAAATAAAGAGGAGCTTGTAGCTGTAATTTATTTGGATTTCCAAAAGGCCTTCAAAAAGGTACTGCATGTTTGACCAAATAATTAGAGCCCATGGTGTTGGTGTGGCATTTTTGCATGGATAGGAAATTAGCTAACTGATATCAGACAATGAGTTGAGATAAAGGGGCCACTTCAGGATTGCAACTTGTAATTATTTGAGTGTCACAGGAATCAGTGCTGGAGCCATAATTAAATATAATTTATATATATAAAGGAGCTGAGTATTGCTTAAATGGAGAAAGATTGCAAAAAGCTACAGCTCAGAAGGAGTTAGGAGTTCTCATACATGAATCACAAAAACCGAGCATCCAAGTTCAACAGGGAATGGGGAAAGCAAATGGAATGTTGGCCTGTATTTCTAGGGAATGGAATATAAAAGTAGGAATGTTTCTAAAACTATACAAAGCATTGCCAGACCACAGGCTGGAATATTATTAAAAGCTTAGAGCCCCTTATCTAAAAGGAGACATACTGGCGTTGGAGGCAGTCCAAAGAATGTTAACCAAGTTGATATGGGACGGAGTGATGAAGTAGGCCTAAATTTTCATCTGCCCACTTTACCTCACAGTCCGGAGTATATTGAGTAAACATGCCTGACATAATAGTCCATTGACCCTCCCTGCGACCCACACAATTAAGTTCTGCACTTCCTTCCTGGCTGCTGATAATCAACTCACCCCTTGATGTTTAATGGATGAATCCCCAGGACTGACCCCGGTGGATCCCCTTGAGCACTTAGTCGGATAGCCCTGAATGATGACTGCCCAAATTCCTGAACACTGACTGCCCAAATTCATGAATGAATTTGTACAGCTACCCAACTGTTTTCCCATGTCTTCCCAGACTGGTGTACTTGATCCACAGTGCAGACCGTAGCCCACTCCCTTGACTGCACAGGTACAAACCCTTGACTTTGACCATCTTGAGCAACTGATTGATCCTGCCGAAGCCTCTGGACTGATATCAATGGTTGCTGATGACCTACTGTGTCAGGACTCCTGACCTGAAGAGTGTCTCCCTGAACTTGACTGAAGACAACACTTAGACTTTGAGATATGGCCATTTTCTTGAAGCATATGCAATGAGTTTGCCTTGCTTGTGGCCTGGACATTGTGTAGTTATAACTCTGCTGTAATAGCATGATGCCATTTGGTAGCATGTCCATCCCTTTGATCCATCACTGATGATAACTATGACAATCTGCTTGGGTTTATGTCAGCACTAAAATGCAGGCCAGATATAAATACCACGAGCATTTAAGATGTGGCTAAGGGGCCAAACTGCAAAACGGCAAGGCAAGAGAGCAATGCTGTGAACATCAAAGTATACACAAATTGAATTAGCGCCTAGAGAGTGGGTGACCAATCCTGAGATTCTCACTGGTCCAATCAGTGGGCTGGGTGTTGTCTGTATATGTAGCATTCCAATGAGAGGTACTGGTGTGTTCCAAAGTGCAGCACTGAAGTGCAGACTTGTCCTGTAATTGAATTGGAGATGTGCCATGATCATGCAGTGATGCCAAGGTTCCTGGACATGGAAGAAAGCAGACACTGCTTATGCACTGCACCCTGAGATATTGGTGAGAGGCATCCCGGCTAGAAATCCAGAGGAACACACAGTGAGCCATTATTTCTACGTACCTGTTCAGTCTTTCCTGTCAGGAATTCTCAATGTCCAGTGTCTACCTGGCATGTTGGAGAATATGAAACTGCATAGTAATGAGGCAAGATTAGGTAGCTATGTGGGCAGTGATGAGCTATAATCCGTTTTAATAGACCTCTTGTCTTGACATTCAGCACTTAGTTGGAAAGTGTAACTTTTTGGTCTCAATATTGAGGAACTTGCTCAACATTGCACCTGATTTTCACAAATGTTTTGCCATAGCCAACATCATTCAAGGCCTGGGAAGATTCCACCCTTGGGTTGGACATAGGTTAATGATAAATCTACCTTAATTAACTGAAACAGTTATATAAAAAGTTTAATTATCAGAAAAAGTCTTGGGGTGAGATGAATGAGGCAGTTAGGACCTCACAATGTCAATAACATCACAGCTTAAGCTCTGCCCATCAGAATATTAAGGACTACTCCTGTGAGGAGCTGACCAGAGTGTTCATGTATCTTTACCAGTGTTTGGTGGTTGTTGTTCTAGTGCTAAATCAATGTAGCTGACAATAATGTGAACTTGCTCTTAAGCTGTGCCTAATGTCACACAAGAGACAACTGTGTGTCTCAGGTGTAGAGCAATTTGCTATAAAGTACTATGTAATAAAGCTTTGCTGTTTATCAAAATTGATCTAATCTTTCACTGCAGACTTTGTGCATTCTTCCCCATTTGGGTAACTAAGACTAATACTAATATGAAGAATCAGTGGCAATGAATCTACCCAAGTCTTCTCAGTCGCACCATTGTAGCATGCTAGCACATGACAATATACCGGAGAACAGGGCCTTAGCCCACAGCTAATGCACACTGCGTGCAATGTCCTGTAGTTAGTGCAAGTTCTTACAGACCCCATGGTCAATAATGATTCCTGGATTTTAGGCAGCTATGCAACATAAATAGATTGTCCATTCTAAGGAGAAAAGACATTTCATACCTCTGACTACTATATGTTGAATAATTGCAGATATTTCTGAACTAAAGCCATGAAAATTCAGAGCATTGAGTAAGGCTAATTATTTTGAAACAGCTTTTCCTGTGATTATGGCTATCTGCATGTTAGATTCCAAAAGCCTACTATAAAAAAGTTCATGAAACATTTACAGGTTAGTGTGCCTGTGTCTGTATACCAAGCAAGCTGCGTAGTTCTTCTAGACGATAACAGAACTGATGACTATTCCTAACAACCACTGCCTACCAAAGAATTGACAATTAATCATACCAAGGCCCATGAATCCTTGAGAAACCAGTGGACACTTTTCAGGGAATCCATAAAATAATGTGAGAGTGCTTAACAAACAGAACTACCCATAGGAATGTATTATCTCGCAGAGAACTGTGTCAGGAAAGTGCTATGGTGAAGAGTAAATGAATGAGCCAGAGATAGGTTTTGAGCGTGCCAGGTAAAAGAAGCCAATTGCAGCAAATATCACACCAGGTGGTGGAGTTATATCTGGATAAATGGGAGGTATTGCATTTTAGTGCAACAAAAAAGGGGTAGGACTTATGCTTATATAATGGTAGGGCCTTGGGTAGTGTTGCAGAACAGATGGACTTAGGGGTTCAGGTACATAATTCTTTGAAGTTTGCGTTATGTGTTAAAAAGGCATTTAGCACACTTGCCTTCATTGTTCAGTCGTTTGAGTATAGGAGGTTGTACATGTTCAGGTTGTACGGGATACTGGTGAGGCCTCTTCTGGAATACTGTATCCAGTTCTGGTCGACTAGTTATAGGAAGGATATTATTAAGTTGGAGAGGGTTCTGATGAAATTTACCAGGATGTTGCCAGGTATGGAAGGTTTTAGTTATAAAGAAAGGCTGGATAGGCTGGGAGATTTTTCACTGGAGCATAAGAGGTTGAGAGGCGACCTTATAGAAGTTTATAAAATAATGAGGGCTAAAGATAGGGTTAGTGGAAGTTGTTTTTTCCCTAGGATGGGGATTTCAAAACTAGCAGGCACATTTTCAAGGTGAGAGGAGAGAGATTTAAAAAAAATATGAAGGGCAATTCTTTTACACAGAAGGTGGTTTGCATGTTGAATGAACTTCCTGAGGAAGTGGTGGATGTGGGTACAATTACAACGTTTAAAGGACATTTGGAGAAGTACATGAAGAGGGAAGGTTTGGAGGGATATGGGCCAGGAGCAGACAGGTAGGAATAGTTTAGTTTGGGATTATGTCGGCTTGGACTGGTTGAACTGAAGGGTCTGTTTCCATGTTGTATGACTTTATGATTATGTTAGGCTGTTGCTTGACTGGTCTGTGGGACAGCTATTCCAATTTTGGAACAAACCCTCACATGTTAACAAGGAGAACCTTCACGGGTTGAAAGGCCTGAGTGTGGCATTGTCATTTCTGCAATCTAGGTTGATGCCTGTTTGCCGGTCTAATTTCTTTTCTTTCCTGGAGAGTCTTATTAGACTTAAAACATTAACACTGTTTCTCTCTCCACAAATGCTGCAGACTTTCTGAGTTTCTCCAGCACTTATTAATTTTATGTGAAATCACCAGCATCCATCTTACTTTGCTTTTTTTTTTACTTTAGTGACTTTGATGTGATTTGGGTATGTTCTCTGATGACTGCACAATATTCAGTACCATTTCCAACTGAAACTGAAGCAGTCTGAGTCCATCCAAGTTGCAAGCGACATTCATGCCACATAGATACCAGGCAATGACCATCTACAAGAGAGAATCTAACCACGTTGCTTTGGCATTCAGTGGTATTAGTATTGTTGAAACCATCAGTGTCAACATCCTGGGGGTTAACATTGACCAGAAACTAAACTGGCCTTACCAAACAAATGGCTGCAAGAACAGATCTGAAGGCAGGAAAACCAGTGACCAACTCAGCTCATGTCTCCGAAAAGTCTGTCCATCATCTAAAATTGATAAGTCAACCATGTAATGGAATATTTTTCACTTGCTTGAATGAGTGCAGCTTTAATAGCACTCAGGAAGTATGAGTCTGCTTAATTTGAATCAGCCATCTTACATAGCAGTTCTACTACCTCCAATGATCAATAGCAACAGTGTGCCATACACCAATGCAACACACCAAAGATTTCTGTACAGCACCTTCCCAATCCATGCCCACTTCAAAGGACAAGGGCAACAGATATAGCCAACTCCACCACCTGCAAGATCTCCCCTAAGACACATACGATCTTGATTTGAAAATATATCACAGTTCCATCCCTGCTACTGAGCCAAAATCTTGGAACGTACTTCCGAAAAGCACTGTGGATGTCCCTATACCACATGGAGTGCAGCAATTCAAGAAAGTTCACCTTTCCCAAGGCCAGTGTTGGCCTTATGCTCATATCTCATGAAAGAGTAAAAGTACCCATCCAACTCATTGATGTCTGTAAGTAAATTTAAGTTTACATAAGAGCATAATTAAAAAACATTCTTTGCATGCAGCTTTTACATATTCTGATTACAAGGTACTATGTTTTAGACTGGGATGCGGGACTGGAATTTTGTGAATCGTCAGTCCAGTGTCATAATTTTTCCTCCAAGCATGCTGTATTTGCTGCTTTTTATGTCCAATATTTCTTATATACTGCATTCCAAGATGTCATTGTTTGTAATTAATTGATGTATTTTGTTAACTCTGGTGTCTGCTCATCTCTCCAGCAAATATTCCAATCACCAATGTTTTTTAATTGTATAAAAAATTCAATTAGCAAGAAGAACTAAATGTAGTATATATTTGGTTATTTTTATTAGAGGAGTCAAAATATCTTAGCTTTAAGAAATCTTTACCTCTTTCATGGATTCTCTCAACATTGTGCAGCATTTCATGCTCTCGGATATTTTGATGCACCTTTTATTCAATGGCACACTTGTTGTCATGCCAAATAAGAAAGCAAAATTTAGGAATGCTGTTGCCACTTTTCCCTGAGTCAACAATTTTTTCCTCAGCTTGTAATGCAAGAAAACAAAACATTCTGGAGAATTTCTCCAGCAGAGCCACAAGGGAGATCACACCAATCAGAAATTTCTGGTTCCAAATAGCTACAAAATTTTCATCATTGCATTTGCCAACCTAGGATTTTTTTGGGACATTACTCATTGCTCTTTGTAGCATGGAAGAGCCAGTCAATTCAGGTTGGAGTTGGCCACATTCCTATTTAAAATAGGTTTGGACCAGGGTATTTTTGCAAATGATAAATAGATTTGATAAAAGAAAATTGTAATCCTAACTTCAAACAAAAAGCACAAAGTGAAGTTTATACCTATGTTGTGGACACCAATCCAGCAGTTTGACTGGCATGAGTTCAGGTCAGGCTGACCAAAAATCAAATCTGTTTGGCGGCTTTGCTTAACCAAGTTTAACTAGAATGGAATGTTCTAAGCTGAATGGAAATACAAATAATGTCGTAACTTTTAGACTGAAGGAGCATATAGTTTGAAATGCAAGCGAGAGAGGGCTAACAATGACAAAAAATGTGAATACTTCAACCTGTCAACTTCCGCATCTAACTCAAGTAGATTTGTGACTTTCTTGCAGTGCATCTTTTAAAAGGTACACGCTGCTACACAATAAAACCAAGCCCTAAGTTAAATTATAGCTGGTCACACTAAAGTGTGCACTGAACTTATTTCCAGGTTTCCCTCTCAATATCAGACCCTCATCTCCTCCACTCACCATCCAATCCCTCACCACCACTGCTTCCAACATAAATATAAGTTAATTTTGGGACCAAGGAAAGAATATTGTTGGTGCTTGAATAATGTTGGCTTATCTCATAAGCTGGGACATTGCATTGAGTTCAATGTCCCTGAGATAAAGAGGGCAAAGTCAAGCCTAGTTTTATGCTCCCAGTTTGCTGTCAAATGTCTTCAGCTAAAAAGTGCATGTATGTAGGAAACAGTTCAAAAGCTGGACAGGAAACTTAATGTGACAAAATTCAGTGATTCCAGCAATGCCCAATAGTTGGTTAGCTAACTACTTACTGATAGCTTAGGTCTTTGAAACAGGTTAAGAACATTCTTCACCTTGCATCCTCGTCCTGACTGACCCAACAGACATGTATTCACAATTTGCAAGAACATACCAACTCCTCGCTTCTGGAGTGCGTGATATCCCATGCCCACCTGTTAATTTTGCTGCAGGTCTAACTTCTAATTTCATTGATGAAGACACAAGATTTTCCCAAGTGACTGGTCGTTAATAAGAAGGCTGTACTGGAGAAATTAGTGGGCTGAAAATTGATATATCCCCCAGGTGGCTATAGAAATTATTGATACACTGGTGATCATTTTCCAGAATTCTATAGATTCTGACATGATTCCTGTGTTAGAAGTAGCCAGATGCCACCTTCTTATTTAAAAAGAGAATGAGAGGGAAAACATGGAACTACAGACCTGTTAGACTTACATCAGTAGCAGAGAAAATGGTAGAAACTATTATAAAAGATGTGATAAATGAATTCTTCGATAAAAAATGATCTGTTTGGGCATAATCAACATGAATTTGCAAAAGGAAAACCCATTTTAATGAACGTATAGTTTTTTGAGGATATTACTCACAAAATTGAGAAAGAGGGGTGAATGCATATTGTGTATTTGGATTTTCAGAAGTCTTCTGACAAGGTCATTCACAGTAAATTGGGAAAACAATTGAAGCACATGGAATAGGTAGTAATCACTTATGGATTAAGGATTAGCTAACAGATATAAAACAAGAGAGTGGGAATAAATGGGTCATTGTCACATCGGCTGATTGTGACTAATGGGGTATTTAGCCTCAGATTTCGACAATATATGACTTGGATGTGGACAGCAAACTTATGGATGATACAAATTTAAGTGGGAATGTGTGCTATGAGGTAGATGTAAAGTGACTTTGGGGGAATTTGGACAGGCTTAGTACATGAGTAAGAACGTGGCACATGGAATTTAACGTGAAAAAAACATAAGGTTATCATTTTGAGAATGAAAACAAATATGCAGAGTATTTCTTAAATGGTAAGAGTTTGGGAAGTGCAGATGTAAAAAGGGATCTATGTTTCCTTGTCAATGAATCACTGAAAATTAACATGCAGGTGAAACAAACTATTTGGAATCTAATGGAATGTTAGTCTTTATTACAAGAGAATTTGAGTAAGGGAGTAGTGAAGTCTTGCTTCAATTATATAGGAGCTTGGTTAGACTACACATGGAGTACTGTAAGCAGTTTTGGTCCTCTTACCCCAGAAAAGATATTATTTCCATAGAGAAAGTGCAACAAATGTTCACCAGACCTATTCCCAAAATGGGGGACTGACCTATGAAGAGAGATTGGCAAACTTGGCCTATTTTCCATAGAATTTTGAAGAATGAGAGGTGATTTCATTGAAATGTATAAGATACGTAAAGGATTAGACAGGATAAATTCAAATAAGATGTTTCCCCTAGTGTTGAAGTCCAATATCAGGAAGCATAAATTAAAAATACCACTTAGTACTGAGTTAAGGAGAAATTATTTTACTCGGAGAATTGTGAATCTTTGAATTGTCTACTCCAGAGGACTTTGGAAGCTTAGAATTTGATCATGTTTAAAGTATAAATTGATAGAATTCTGATTACCCATGATATTAGAAGTTATAGGGACAATGTGTTTAATCAGCCATGATTGTATTAAATGGTAGAGCTGGGCTGATGGGTTAAATGGTCTATTCCTATTCCTTGAACCAGTTAGAACATGGCCTCCTTCCTTTCTGCCCTCCCAGTCCTAATTAATAAGTTGCAAGAATCAAATAAGACAGCAGCATTACCTTCATTTTGGCAGTACAAATTCGATGGGCCAAAGGGCCGCTTCTGTGCTGAATGATTCTATGATTCAAATGAATGAATGTTTTCTTTGTTTTAAGACTTTATAAAAGCAAACTGCGTATCATAATGACCGAAAAAGAAAGAAATTCTCTGTCCAAGTATCTCAGAACAATTATTGAGGTCACTTATTGTTCCTTAACTTCAAAAGATTCCAGTTAAAACGAGCTGACAAGCAATATAAAGGTTCACCTACATAGAACTCAACAATTAGATACGGACTGTTTCTATTTTTCATAATATTGAAAATATGAGTTGTACAATGTGTTGAAATTTGCAGAAAGATTTATGTATTTTTAGAATATCTGGACAAAATCTAAATGTTTGGTTGTTCAATGGTCAGTATGTTGCATGACGGCTTCTAGTAGTTGCATTACAGACAGACTTTAGAAAATGAATGATTAATATGTTCATAATACTACTAACTGACATTTTCTGCAAAACAACTCACTTTCATGTGAGTCTTTGAAATGTATTGGGTCTTTGATGTGGTATATTTTCTGTTGCCATTGTGAAGATGAAAGAACTTGCGTATAATATTTGACTAATATTGTTGATTGTGACGTACACATCAAACTGTAAACATCAGATGGCACTACATTTCACTTGCTCGTCAAGAATTCACAGTGAAACATAACTAAACACTTAGTGGAGCAAAACATCTTACATACTCCTGATTGCAATGGAAGATATTAGCAATATAGTTTTTGTTATTATTTCACAAGATGTGGCTTTTGGAATATTGTGAGCAGTTTTGTGCCCCATATCTCAGGAAGGATGTGCTGGCATTGGAGGGATTCCGGAGGGTTTGCAACAATGATCTTGGGGATAAAGGTCTTGTCACATGAGGCATGATGAGGACTGTGGGTCTGTACTCAATGAAGTTTAGAAGGACAAGGGAGGATCTCATCGAAACTTATAGAATACTGAGAGGCCTGGATAGAGTGGACATGGAGGAGTTGTTTCCAATAGTAGGAGAGACTAGGACTAGAGGGCACAGCCTGAGTGAAGGAATGACCCTTTAGAACTGAGATAAGGAGGAATTTCTTCAGCCAAGGGGTGGTTAATCTGTGGAATTCATTGCCACAGAAGGCTATGGAGGCCAAGTCATTGAGTGTATTTAAGACAGAGATAGGCAAGTTCTTGCTTAGTAAGAGGATTAAGGGTTACATAGAAAAGGCAGGAGAATGGGGTTGAAAAACACATCTGCCATGATCAAATGGTGGAGCAGACTGAAAGGCCAAATGGCTTAATTGTTCTCCTATTTCTTATGGTCTTATTGGCTCGGCCAGCATTTGTTGCCCAGTTGGTTGTTATACAAGGTAGTAGTTCTGAAAGGGTTAAGGTTAGAGGCTGCATTAAGCTCCGCCCAATCTGATGTCAGACTGACATATGTGTGTACAAAGGAGGATTTCCTATATCCACTTTTTATTCTCAGTAACAACGTTATCTTACTAATGTAACTTGCAACTGATTGTTATCATGCAATAAACTAGACTTTGTCCATGGGTTTGTAGGTGAACCCACCGTCCTGTTAGGAAGCAAATTCTGGGATTTTGATGCAGCTACGTGAAGAAGCATTGATAAAATTCCAAGTTGGGGACGGTTTGGGGCTGAGGTGTGAACTTGTAGGTGGTGGCACTCCCATGTGCTACCCTTATCTTCTAGGTAATAACAGTCATGAGTTTGGAAGATGCTGTCAAAGAACGGTAGATGAATTGCTGCAGGAGATTCAGAACCTGGTACACACTGCTGTCATTGTGCATCAGTGAGACAGGGAAAAAATGTTGAAGGTGTTGGAAGAGGTGCCAATAAAAGGGATTGTTTTGTCCCAATGGTGTTGACATTCCAGACCATTACAGCTGTACTCTTCTAGACAAGTGGAAGATATTCCATCACAATCCCAAGCTGTGCCTTGTAAATGCTAGGTAGACTTTGGTGAGTCAGGAAGTGGGTTAATGACCACAGAATTCTCAGGTTCTGACTTGCTCTTATGGCAATACTGTTTATGCAGCTGGTCTAGGTCTCCCTGGTTTCGAAACTGTTATCATCAACTTCTGCCCTAAAACCCACATTTTGACCCTTATAATCATGCTATTGACCTCTAGCGTCTCTTCTCTAAGAGATTATTTTTCTTTTATTTCCGTCTTTCCTATCCATTGTCTCTATGGTTTATTGCCCAATCTCATGGCATTACGTCTGGAGATCCCTTGTATCCTTTTTCTTCCTTACTTGCATCCTGCCACTGGATGACATCTTTTGCAGATATAAGATCAGCTTGCAAAGAGACATTTAATGGCACCCAGATCAATTTCTCCACCATTGAACTTTCAATCGAGGGTGAGCTGAATAATGGAATGTTATAAATCATCTTCTTCAGAGCACTGCAAATTTTGTTCAGTTGAATGAAAAGTGGTGTTATTGAAACACATAAGTTCTTGAGAGGACTTGAAGGGGTGACTATTGGGAGGATGTTTCCCCTTGTAGAGGAAATAGAGCTCAGGGGCATATTTTAAGAATAAAGGGTTCCCCTTTCAAACTAGAGATAAGGAGAAATTCATTATGTCTGAGTGTGACCAAATGTAAACAAATATTTTGAAAATGCAGGATAATAATTGTGGGAATAATGTTGTGCCTTTTCCTAGGCAAGTTGCAAGGTTCTTTGTTTTGGAAACATTATTAGAAATAGCCAAGGAAGCATATTATACTACATACTATCCTGGAAAACTGGTGAAAATGGATTTGCTTTAGGTGCAGCTGGACTGATAGGCAGCGAGATCAGGTGAACTGCACTGAAAAATCCAAACCAATCAAGTGAACAGGCCCTTATCTTTAGTGATCACGCTAACAGCCCTATAATTTTGGGTTCTGATTTACTGCCTTTAATGACTACTGAAACACATTTGATCTCCTAGATTCTCAGGCCTAGAACCTAGACACTAATGTTCTGTTTAATGGATGAGCAAAAGGTTCACTGAGTATAATTTCCATTTATTTGACCATTCTTGAGTGACTGAAATCAGGATTAGATACCAGATCTGTCCTGAGAGTATTTGTTTTATCTAGGACTATAACTGATATGTTAGGTCTCATGACCTGTATATCGGTATGTCTTTAAGAGGCATGCTGATGGTATCCTCACTGTATCATCGACTGGTTATAAATGTTCTCTACACCATCTTACCTCAGGTCACTTGAAACATGAACAAATACTGAACACTCTCTTTTGTGAATTGGTAGCATAAAATTAGTTCAGTCACTTAGATGCCTGATGAATGGAATGCTTGTACATAACTGAAGACGATCAGAGAGGTTAACTAAGTAGATGAATGGAATCAGTGGGTTGTATTATGATGATGGGCTTATTTCCTTTGGAGTTCAGAACCGTGAAAGGTGACTTCATTGATGTGTTTAAGGTCCTGAATGGTCTTGACAAGGTGAATGTGAAAAGAATGTTTACTGTTGTGGGTCAGTCCAGAACTAAGAGGCACTGGTTTTAAATTAGGTATCGCCTTTTTAGGATAGAGAGAAGGAGATTCTTTTTCTTCTCGGGGGATTGTACATGGAAACATTGAAAATAGAAGCAGGATTAGGCTATTTGATCATTCCAGCCTGCTCCACCATTCAATTTGATCATGGCTGATCATCCAACTCAGGATGGTGTTCCTGCTTTCTCCTCATACCCTTTGATTCCTTCAGCCCTAATAACTATATTTATCTCCTCTTGAAAAACATTCAATGTTTTGGTCTCAATCACGTTTGCTGGCGGAGAATTCCACAAGCTCACCCCTCTCTGGGCAAAGAAACATCACCTCATCACAGTTCTAAATGGCCCGCCCCATATCCTTTGACTGTGACTCCTGTTTCTAGACTCCCCAGACAATGGCAACATCCTTACTGCATTTACTCTGTCTAATCCTGTTAAAATTTTATAGGTTTCTATGAGATGACCCCTCATTCTTCTAAACTCTAGTGAATATAGTCATAACTGACCCAGTCTCTCTTCATACATCTATCCTGCCATCTCAGCAATCAGGCTGATAAACCTTTGTTGTATTCCTTCTGTAGCCAGGACATTGTTCTTTTCAGATAAGATAACCAAAACTGAACATAATGGTCCAGATGTGGTCTCACCAAGGCCCTGTACAATTGCAGCAAGACATCCCTGCTCTTGAAATTGAATCCTCTCACTATGAAGCCTACCATATCATTTGTCTTCTGCACCACCGGTGATTGGTGTAAAAGGACACCCAGGTATTGTTCCATCTCCCCTTTCCCAATTTATTGCCATTCAGATAATAATCCACCTTCTTGTTTTTTAATCAAAGTGGGTAAGTGTGAAGTTATCACATTATTCTTCATCTGCCATGTACTTCTCCACTCATTTAACTTGTCCAAATCACACTGAAGCATCCTTCTTATAGTTCACCCTCCCAGCCACCATTGTGTTGTTTGCAAACTTAGAGATATTTCATATAATTTCCTCATTTAAATCAATGTATATATATTGTGAATAGCTCGTGTCTAAGCACTGATCCCTCAATACCCCACTGGTCACTGACTGCCACTTAGAAAGTGACCTGTTTACTCCTTACTTTTGCTTTCTGTCTGCCAGCCTGCTCTCTATCTATGACAGCATATTGCCCTCAATGCAATGCAGTTTAACTTTATGTGCTAATCTCTCATGTGAAACCTTATCGAATGCCTTATGAAAGTCCAACTAAACCATATCCACCAGTTGTCCCTTATCAACACTACTAGTTACACCCTTGAAAAAATTCCAAAAGATTTGTTAAACACGATTTCTCTATCATAAATCCATGTTGACTCTGTCCAACCTTGTCACCATTTTCCAAGTCCCCTGTTCGTAAACCTCTAAAATGGACTCAGGCAATTTCCCGATATCGATGTCAGGGTAATGGGTCTATAATTCCATTTTTTCTCTCTACCTCCTTTTGTAAACAATGGGATTACATTAGCCATCCTTCAACTCATAGGAACTGTTCCAGCATGTGTAGAAACTTGAAAGATGATTACAAATGCATCCTCTATTTCCGGCCCACTTCCTTAAGTCATTTGAGATGTTGGTTATAGGACCCTGGGGATTTGTGACCCTTGAATCCTATCAATTTCCCCGACACCATTTCCCTACTAATAGTGACTCCTGCACAATAGCTCTGTTTGGGATCTCCTTTCTAAATCCCCTACTCTGACCACTTGTTAACTTATTATTCCGCCTGCTAGTGCTAGCTGTAAACCCAAGTATTTTGCAAGCCCTGGCATTCTCCTGTACCATCTTTTCTTGGTCCCCACACCCCTGCCAAGTTTAAAGCCCTCCCAATGGCATCAGCAAAACATCCTATAATGAGCTCAGTCCTGGCTTTGTTCAGTTGTAACCTATCCAGCTTGTCCAGGTTCCCCAAAGCCAGTCCCAGTGTCCCAGAAATCTGAAGTTGTGCCTTGTGTACCATCTTTCCAGTCATGTATTCATCTGCCTTATCCTTCTATTTCTGTACCCTCTTGCACGTGGCACTGGTAATAATCTGAATACTACTATATTTGAGATCCTGCTTGCTAACCTTCCCTGAATTCTGATTTCAGGACCACATTCTCCTTCCTACCCAAATTATTGGTACTAACATCAACCACAATCTCTGGCTGTTCACCCTCCCCTCAAAGAATGTCTTGTAGCTGGTCTGTGACATCCTTGCCCCTGGCACCCTGGGGGGAAGGCTGTTCAGAGGGTGGTTGAGGACTCTGGGCCAAATGGACTGCTTCCACACTGTAGGGATTCTATAACTGTCACTAACACAGGTTTGAAGAGATTTTTAAGGAGACCCTACCAGAGGAAAATTTCCACTTTTGTTGCATCGTTCATGTCTATAATTTTTTAATCAATCCAAAATCTCCTTTAACATTCTGGAATTCTGGAAGTCATAATAGTGATTTTTCTGTTTTCAGGCGCATTAATGTTTTAATACATTAAAATTTGTTTTCAAATATTTCCTTCTGGTAGGGTCTCCTTAAAAATCTCTTCAAACCAGTCTTAGTGACAGTTATAGAATCCCTACAGTGTGGAAGCAGTCCATTTGGCCCAGAGTCCTCAACCACCCTCTGGACAGCCATCCCCCCAGTCTCACCCCCTACCATATCCCTATAACCCTGCATTTATCATGGCTGATCCACCTACCCTGCACATCCCTGGGTACTATGAGCAGTTTAGCATGGCGAATCCACCTAACCTGCATACCTTTGGACAATGGGAGGAAACCAGAGCACCCAGGGGAAACCCATGCAGACTCGGGAGAATGTGCAAACTCTACACAGACAGTCATCCGAGGGTGGAATCAAACCCAGGTCCCTGGCGCTGTGAGGCAGCAGTGCTAACCACTGAGCCACCATGCCACCCCGGTGCTCTGGTGCTTCACTCCAATGCAGGTCTTGCAACAGAGATCTGGTATGTGCTACAAATCATCACTATAATAGGGACAACTCTTTATGTGATGATTGCATGTATTTTGCCACAACTCCACAGTATGCTTCTAGGTAACTGAAAAGATACCATAAAAAGAAGTCACACTAGTTCTACTAGACCATACAGATGCATTACAGAGAGATGACTGGTGGTACTTTAACCTGAGGGTCCCCATGCCTCAGGCAAGAGGGAGAGGTTGAGAAGCAGAATAACCTCAGCCAGTGCAGGAATTGAACCTATGTTATTGGGATGGGCTCAATGACAGCCACAAAATGCTGTACTGTCAACTGAGCTAACTGACCTCTACGTTGTACTGTACCAGGCAATGCACAGATGTAATGGATATCCAGGAAAATCATTTATTTTGCACAGTAAAAGGAAGATGGGAATAGAAGAATGCCCATTATAATTGTTTAACGGGGGATCAGTTTCAATTTCCATTTGACAACTGGATTCGTTGGAATGAGTTTGGATTCCTGGACATGAAGCTGCAGGACATCAAAGGTCTCAGCACCACATTCCTTCTATTTTTTTTAATGTATGGGTGATATGATTTAATTTGCAATCTGTTTTTCTTTGCATGGCCATGCACACATGGTAATTTGAAGGGACTAACTTATATGTGGTGGGTGACTTGCGGGTTGCTGTGCAGTCAAAAGTCGCAACGTTTGGGAACAGGTCTTAGCACTAAGTTTGTCAATGCTTCCCCCCTACTGCTGCTCCTTCCAGGCATGATTCTCAAGTTTCAATATTGCTGCACACAACCGAAAAGCAATTCCACTTTACAGGCCGGAATCCTCTTTTTTAAGTGTGGCTGGCTGGGTTTGATGATTGCTGGTCAATCAGCCTACTGGCTGACTATGACTACAAATTTACCCTCTGCAGAGTGACAAAGCAAATGTGTAGTAAGCCTTATACCACAAGATTACAAATGGCTTGCCTCTTACCCTACAGCACAGCAGCCTGTAGTTATGTTTGCAAATTGAGGTTTGTATTTCAAACCAATGTATCATCCGAACAATTAAGAAATGCGTCTTTTCTTTTCAATCTTGCATTAAGTAGATTAAGATATTGTAAAATTATTTCTACCTCAAGGTCTGTAGTGCTCTGGCAACAAGGATAGTTTGGAAAGGGTCACTGCTGAATGAATAATCAGGTAGTTGCTGAATTGAGTTTTTAAGATCATTTTTGTTTTAAAACCATGTCGCAGATGAGCTGCCTTGACTTCTTTACACCTCATGCTGTCAACTTTCTGAAATCAAAACGTGGTTATTTTAGTGTGGTTGTAACCTGTCCTTATTTCTGCATAACAACGCAATATCTCTGTAGCTTTTCACCAACACAGTGAAGCATTTTCTGGATTATGTTTAGCTGACATGTTCTGAGGAATTTAAAGCAGTGAAGTGATTGATCTATGATGCATAATTCATTTGCTTTCAACCCATTCTTATCCAATAATTGCTCCAGTTTCTTACTGGCAGTTGGTTGGTTCCTTTGAAATTTTAATTGATCTCTTAGCACTACACTGCTGGGATTTTAGCACAGAAATGAAGGCAATTCCCATAGGATCTAAAAATAAATATTGGATGGGATCTCAGAAAGACTCCTTTATATAGATCTGCATGGGATGTATAATCAATTCCCCTTAAGAGTAAATATAATGTCCAACAGGATATTAACTGTTCACTGAAATTGAAGTTAACCTTTTGACCTATGCTGGTGCCAGCATAGAAGCAAGTTGTAAATTATACTTGCAACACTGCTTTGACTTGAGTTAATACGTAAGATACAAAGGGCTTAACATGTGTGTTTCTTTCCATCGTGATGACCACTGTTTGGGGGCTTCTCTAAGTCAAAAACAAATCAGAATGTAACTGATCTGCCAGGGATTGTTGTTTCTCACCTAGCCTGACACTATAAGTACAGTTGCTGAGCCATCAAGCAACACATATATCTTTCCAACATATAAATACATGCAAAGGCACAAACATGTATCAAGTATGAATATTGGACTGATAGGTGAAAATGGACCAGTGTCAAGGAACATAAATGAATTCAACACACTAAACCATCTACAATTAAGTGTGCATGGTCTATGTAACATCAGATACACTCTCCCAGTTTCCAGGTCATTGTATCCCACAAGATAGGCAATGAACTCTTTGCAAGTCCCAATGCATTGACTATGAGTAAACTTCCATGAATTCTAAGCTACAGGCAGGCAATTACCTGGCATCCAGAAGCTCCACAAAATTCTCCAACTCAGAACTAGAATTGGAGACTGCAGAGGGTATCAACTCACTTGTTTAGATAGTTACCCAGGAAACGTTAGAAGTATTACAAAGACTTCTAACACCTTGGTAACAGTATAACCATCGCCCACCCCCAATCCTGACTTACTCCTTGGCCCTCTGACTCCACTGCAGACCTCCTGACCCGCTCCCCGGATTCTCTGAAATTCCTCCAACTCAACCTTCCTACTACCACACCCTTTGAACCTGACCTAAACTACCTCTCAATTACCCACACTTCCCACATATCACTCCTAGCTCTCTGACCAAACCTGCCTGCCTACTTTATCTACCACCTCACCTCCCCGCCAACGCCGTCACCCTATTCATTTATTCACTTGCTACATATCTTCTCTCCGTGGCTTCCCAAAGAGTCTTTGGTATTTATAGTCTTTAATTACCATAGTGCAGTAGCTAGTGCCATGAAAAGGGGCAGGGATGCTATTAAGACACACTCCCCTCTCTTTGCGTGAATTCCTGTGTTGCATAAGTTCTGCAGTGTCCTACATTGGAAGATGGGCCTGAAAAATTGAAATTAGGTAAGCATGCAACTTTTTGACTGATTTGGATCGAAAATTAGGATTCCAACCCATAGCAGAAGATTTGGCCGACATGTATGGTAATGAAAAGACAGCATTATATTTTTCAAAAATGCAGGTACTCCCATCCAAATCTGGGTTTTACTCAAAGGCAGATAGTGTGAAACTTTTTTCTCTTTATAAGAATGATAAAAAGAGACCAGTGATATTATTACGGAGTAACTTCTCCTTACATGTGTTAGAACAATGTTGTAAGTTTGGCATTGTGTTGATTTTTTAGTCTGAAAGATTGAGGAAATATCAGATTAAGTAACTTACTTCCATATGCTTTACAACAATTTTGCAAAACGTGGTTCAAAACCTTTGGTTTAACAATAAGAGGCTCCTTTTTAAGACAAAGATGACAAATTTCTTTTCTCTCAAATGTTGCCTAGCTTGTGAAATTCACTCCCCCAGAAGGTAGTAGAGGCTACATATTTAAATTTATTCAAGGCTGATTTAGATAGCTGTTTTGATACACAAGGGAGTCAAGGATTACAGGGTTCAGACAGGAAAGCGGAGATAAGACAACAACCAAACCAACCACATTGAATGGTGGGGCAGGCTCAAAGGGCCTACTCCTGCTCCTAGAGCCTAGAATCAGTTCACCTAAAGCAGATCCCAGTCACAGAAGTGGCCACATTTCCCAGGTCAGAATGGAACTTTCCACTAATTGTGTCCATTTGATGCTGATCATCACATTGCACCCCGAATCTTGGACATCTATGGTGACGTCAATTTGCTGTCAGGGGCCTCAGGTTGCAGTGATCAGCAGTTCATTAAAACCTCACTCAGGTGTGTTTCTCATATTGATGCTATAATGACTTTTTTTTTAAAGCTTCTTTAAATTCAATTTCAAATTCTGTCAGCTGATCTAACACCATCAGTAGATTTAAGGTATTAATTGACCCAATTCACGAACTGCAATATTTTTTTCTTCTCATATGGCTGTATTATACAGAAACAGCAATGAGACGAATGGTCAGTTGAAGAGTTTTGATACAGTTGGCCAAGGAAGTGGCATGGAGCAAATCACCAGATAAATTTCCTGATCTAATTTCAAAGCTGACCTCCTTGAACCAGAAGAGCAAGAAATTACGAATCTGCGAATGGAAATAGGCCATTCAGCCCATTAAGCCTACTTTATTATGTCCTGGTTGATCATCTATCTCAACACCACTTTCCCAATTGTTGCCATATCCATTGATGTCATGAGTCTTCAGAGGTCTATTGATTTCTGTTTTGAACATAAACAATTGTTGAACACCTTCAGCCCTCTGGGTTGAAAGATTTCCAAAGATTCACCACCATCTAAGTGAAGAAATGACTCTAATCTCTCTTAAATAGCCTATCCCTTATACCAAGACTGTTCTCCTGGTTTTCAACTCACTTGCCCCATGAAACGTCCTTTCTTTACCCAACTTGTAAGAATTTTGGATGTTTTACAAAATCTAGGAAGTACAGATCCAGTCACCTCAATCTCTCCTCATAAGACAATCCCGCCATCACTGGGATTAATCAGGTTAAATTACGTTGCACTCTCTTCTGCGGCAAATTTATCCCTCCTTAGAAAAGTGGAACAAAATTATAACCATTAGGATAATATTTCAATCTGAGGATGAGCTCTGACAATTATATCTGCTTTCGTACTACTCTAGCTGCTTTAGTATTAAACAGAAACATGGTATGCTGAAGCTTTGAAATAAAGCTTGAACTGACTAATTTCTGATTCTGTGAAATAAGCGCTACCAACTGAGCCTAACTGGTACTAAAACTCTCACCAATGTGGTTGTAATGATTCCAGTTGCAAAGAAGGAATAGTTCCCTTTCAATATCTCAAGCAATAGGAACCCACTTTATTCTCATATATTTGTTAATGACAGATTGTATTCTTCACTCCTGCTGAAAACTATATGGCATAAATGCTGTACTGCTGACTCTTTTGAAACAAAGCCAGAAAATACTTTTGTCTGGCTGTCCAATTTCCATCAGGTCAAAGAACCAAAGCGTTGCCTGCAAGCTTCAATGAACTGATGCAGTTAACTTCTCATTGACTGCTGAATGTTTTCTGGCAGTAACGCAAGGACATGTCCTCTAAGATCGGAAATGACCTTTAGTATTTACTTACTGTCTCTGAATGGTATCTTATGGCTCATCGCATTTTGATTTTCTATTTCAGCAAACAGCCTTCAGTATAAGTCTTCTGATACACTAAATGACTTTGTGTACTTCTAATTAAAATGCACAGTAGTTGCTAAGTAGCATGCTAATGCCAAATAATTCAATTTCATTTAAAATTAAACTGCTACATTCTGTGATTTGACTGTGAAGTTAACCTAATTGTTTGCACAAAGTTATAGAGTGTATAATATAGTATGCATAATGAATAACGTTTGAATCACCAAATAGCATATATTAAAGAATTACTATTCACATCATCACTGTTTGATCAATAGATGGTTAAAGTTCAGATGATTCAGTTGTTCAATATACATAGGGATCATGAAAATTCTTGTATTAAAATGAATTATCTGTGCTGTTTACCAAAGGCAGTAATTCAGCAGTGATCAGTCTATGTATTGCTGTGCAACATGGATGTTAATACTTCTTGTCCTTGTCTTTCTATTTCATTGCTCCTATCTGTTACTGCTGCTGTATGGGCCCCATGGGTACATTAGCAGTCAACCCAGGAAGTGTGTTTAAGTAATGGACATAATGTTCACATTTGCTAGACTAGCCTCATCCCTAATCATAAATTATTCTTCCCCAAGGCTCAAGCAGAACATTACCTGGAAGCTGAAGATTTAATCCTTTTCAGCTGACTGAAGGAAATGATCACAGCCTTATTTTCTTGAACACGCTGTCTGCTGAAGGTGCCTTTCTGTCCCCAAACTTAATAGACAGTGAATTTTATTTCCTTTGAGGCAATTGACTCTGAATTTCAAATAAGATAAATCTTTGGAATGCGGTTGAGAGTCAGTTGTTTATTGGTCAGGCAATTGTATCTCTAATAAATGTACCATGCACAAAACTGTCATTGCTCATGTGATCAAAACATTATGAAGTGTGTCCAGAGGTAACAGTGAAAACAGACAAAATTGAAGTGCAAATGAAAGAATCTGCAACAGGAGTAGTACATTTTGACTTTTTTAACAGCTGGAAAGACACATCAGGATGAATTTATGCAGGGGCTCTGCTCCTTACCTGCTGTAACTTTGGAAGACACATTTACCCTGATAGTCTACAAAAGTTAAAATGCACAAATGGGAAAGCACCATAGCAAATAATGTCACCGGCTGCATTTGCAAACCAAATCAATGGACATCAAAGATGTAGGCTCTCAGGACCATTAAATGGTACAATGTACAAACATTTGAACAAGTTGCAGAAATAGGCCAATCAACCCATTGAGTCTGTTTGCTTTTAGTAAAAATTATTGCTGATCTCATTGTAACCTTAATAACACATTCCCATTTATCCAGAAAACTTTCAACAACTTGCTTAAGAAAAATCTATCCACCTCCGCTTCAAAAATATTTGAGGACTCTGCTTCCACCACCTTTTCCAAATTTCCAAAGACTTATGACCCTCTGTAAAATAAAAACTTTGCCTCATCTCTGCTTTAAATGGTGATCCCTTAATTTTCAACAGTGAGCACTAGTTCTCCATTCTCCCATACCAGGAAACATCCTCTCCAAAGTCAAACTGTCAAGGCCTCTCAGCATGTTTCAATCAAGTTGCACTTGCCTCTTACTGTTCTAAATGCTAGCAGATAAAGCCTGTGTTTTCTTCATAAAACAATCTGGCCATTCTGGATATTAGGCTGGCAAACTTTCTCTGAATTTTTTCAAACACACTTGCGTCTTTCCTTAAATAAGGTGACAAATATTGTGTACAGTACTCGATATATGGTCTCACAAATATCCTGTGTAACTAAAGCATAACCTTTGTACTTCTGTATTCAATTCTATTCACAATAAATGATAATATGCCGTTAACTGTCTTAATTACTTGCTGTGCTTGCAGAATAACTTTTTATGATCCATGCACTGAGTCATCCAGATCCCTCTTCATCTCAGAGTTCTTCAATCTCTCACCATTAAGAAGATATGCTTCTTTATTATTTTTCTTACCAAATTAAACAATTTTATGTTTTTTCCACATTATAATTCATTTGCCAGATCTTTGTTCACTCACCTAATCTATCTATATCGTCCTTAGACTCCTTATGACCTCTTCACAATTTACATTCCTACATACCTTTGAGTCATCTACAAATGTAACAGCCACAAGCTTCTGTCTCTTCATGCAAGACATATGCATCAACTGTCAATGGCTAAAGTTCTTCTCTACTGAACATGGCCTACCCTTCTTGAGTGATGTGCCCAGACCCCTAAATGGTGCCTATACATCTCCCTGACTGTGTTAGACATGCCTCTGGCCTGGCAACAACATTGCCACAGTATTGGTTGTGACCTACTTCTTGGACACCCTGACCAAGAACACCCCCACCAGGCTGTGCCTGATTGTGGCGATTTCCCTAGCCCAGTACCGGATGCTGCCCCTTGACTTGCTGTGCTGTGGCCCACCGACTGATGGACACCTTCGTGGACTTCAATGAGGATTACTCCCCTGAGACTTTTGGACAGGGCTGCCTGCTTCCTGAGCATGCAATGTGTTTGCCATATAAGCTGCTGGCATATGGAGCAGGCATGAGAATGACACAGGACTCTGCAATATAGCAAGGTGTATGCCCCCTTGACTGAGGACTACTGACCAGCAAGGCAAGCTGCCCGATGTGTAACCGTGCTAGTAAGTGTGGCCAGGCAGACATACTGTGAGCGTGCAGGTAGCTGCTAAATGTGATCTGGCATCAATCTGATAAAGCTTCACTGCACTCGCTCTATGGCAAGTATATCCTTTTTGTTTATAAGGAGAAAAAAATTATACAAATTACTCCTGGAATGAAAACAGAAAGGCTCAGAAAGTCTGTCAGCATCTGTGGAGAGAAATCAGAGTTAACGTTTCAGGTCCAGTGATCCTTCCTCAGAACTCCCTATTTGCATATTCTCCCTGCATCTGTGTGGGTTTCCTCCCGATGCTCCAGTTTCCTCCCACAGTCCAAAGATTTGCAGGTTAGGTGGATTGGATATGCTACATTGTCGCATATTGTCCAGGGATGTGTCAGATGGATTAGCCATGGGAATTCAGGGTAACAGGGATAGTGTGGGGTGTGGGATCTGGGTGGGATGCTCTTCGGAGGGTTGGTGTGGATTTGATGGACTGAATGGCCTACTTCCACACTGTAGGGATTCTATGGTTTAGAACAATAACTTATTGCTTGCTCCAATTGTGCAGAACACAGCACACCAGGATAATATGGCGCACACCATCCAGACTATACTGACTCGCATCTAGAGAGTTGCAAGTGGTGGCAGGGAGCACTGCACTCAGTAGACATCATCAGCGCCGAGCTCTGTCTGGTTGCCAAGTAGAGTCTCCATGTCTTCCTTCATGTCACACGACCCCCAATAACCCATTTCCATCCATTCCCCATACCCCATGTGGCAACCCACCCCCGCACTTTGCTGAATTTTGCCTCCAGCTGTTGTCCTCGCTCCCTAAGCCCCGACATTACCTTAATGATGCCCACTCCGGTTCTCTGCACTCCCCCTGTGGATGCCACAGTGGGCGTCACTGCCAATAACCTTCTCCCCACAGCCTCTCCCTGATTCTGTCCTGCCTGACCTCCTTAAACCTCACATATCCTCCCAAAACTGACCTTGGCTGCACCTCAACACAAGCCTCTGCATTTCCCCCACAGCCTTGACTTCCTCATCCCAATGATGCCCCCCAACCCACAACCCTACAGTGCTCCTTTACTCCCTCCTCAAGGATCAACACATGAACCACCCCCCCAAGACTGCATTAACCCCAGATCTCTGACCAAGTTTAAGCAGCGCTGAGAAATGACTGCCAAAATCCCTGACCACTGTCTCTACACCTAACAGGCCAATGATAATTATTCTCCTGACTGACTGTGATGGAGTTGTCCACTCCCCAGACTGTAGTTAAGCATATCCCCTGACAGTGACTGACTTGTGGATGAATGATCATGGCAAAACCTGGTGCCCATGACTGATGGTTACTAGTAACTCCTGACTAACTGCAGCCCTACCGTAACTGGTTACAGGATTAACCCCCAGTCAGTTTCTGACACGGCCATTTGGTTGAATGAACCTGCAGCGTATTTCCACACAAACAGTTGACAAATGCTGTAATTGTTAAGTTGGTGTCTCAGTGTTCTGTATAGCAAGATGCCCACCCTCCACACAGATCCCTGTTGACAAGTATGACAAGCAGCCTACCTGGGTATCTGTCAAAGCAGAAGTTCTGATAGCCTTTAGGCTCTGGCTGAAGTATCAAAGTCTAACAGGCAACGCAAGGCAAGGCCTGATGCAGTTAGCATGCAGGTTGGCACTAACTAAGTAAACAATAAGACAACAACTGAGTAGCCCTGAGATGCAGCGAGGTCCAACTGGGGAGCTAAGTGCTGTCTCTGTGTGCAAAGTGTCCTTGCTGCAGCCTATCAATGTCGGTTGCTGGTGTGCCCTGCAATACAGGTCTGTGCTTCTTAAGCATCCTGCAAGTAGATCTGAGGGGCATCATGACATTTGCAAGAGGTTGGTAAATGTCAGATGACAATGTCTGTGGGCGAGGGTTACATGTGCATGCTGGCTGTGTGCGTGCCCCTGAGATGCTGTTGCACGTTGAGCAACATGGAGGTTCCAAAAGCCAGCAGCAAGTGGAGTCATCAAGTACCACCCTGAAGTCCATGTCGAGAATTCCTGAATGTGCGACATCTAGTTTTATCTGTGTGTTTGGTCAAATTGTCAGGTGCGTATTAATGAGATGAGATGTGCAGTTTATACAAAGTCTTACAAGCAATAGTCCCTGTTAATTGGCAACTTGCCACTGACTAGCAAGAATCTCACCTCGATGTCCTCATGCACAAAAGACACAGTGAGTTGCTCCCAAAATCAAGATTGACCTCGCCAACTTCTCTTATGATTCAGCCACAAATCTTACCATAGTCCATCCACAGCTTTCAGACTCCTATAAGATTCCACCCAGTAAACACATTATACATTTTGGAGCAGATGTGGCAGCACAACAATTAATTTTTTTATGTGCATAGTGATTTTACAAAGCATACAAATATCCAGGCACAGGCAAATTATCGTATACACAGAGATTGTGGAGTCCTTAAAGGGAAGCTTTCTTAAAAGCAAGGCATATTAAAAACAAGCATTCCCCTCCTCTCCAAAAGAAAGGTTAAAAATTTACAGTAACAAGTAAGCGAATGAGTCTCTCTAACATATAGGTTTCTGGAGAGGGGGAGGGGAGGAATTATAAAAATTACTGGAGGTTATACAAACACAGGGCTGTGGGTTATATAAGCACTGGGCGGGGGAGGTTATAAAAATTACATGGCTGGCGGAAGTTATGACATTATTGGGGGTCACGAAAACACTGGGCTGGGGCGTTGTTATAAAATTATTGGGTTGGGGGTTATGAAAACACTGGACTGGGGTGTTATTATAAAAATTATTGGGGGTTATATAAAAAAAACCACTGGGGGGGGGCTACAGACAGGGGCGGTTTGTAGGCTGTGCAGCTACTGCCATGCACTATTCCAAGCGCCAGAGAATCCAGTTCAGAGGCAACCAGAAGACGGGAGAAGTGGTGCTTGGGTCTTGGTTCCCAGAACTCTGTGAGCAGGAGAGGTCGAGCAAGATATGCGAAGGTAAGGACATGTGAGGGAGGGGAGGTAAGGGAGAGAGGACAGGTAAGTAGTTGTGGACCAGGTTACCGCCACTATCTTGATCCCACACAACTTTAAGATTTTATCACTGTAATTTTGTAACACCCTACCAGTCCAATGATCCTTCATTTTTTTTATTAACAACACCTGAGAGTCCAGTGTTTTATAAAAGACCCCACCCAGTTTGTGCTTTCATAAACGCCTCCAGCCCAATAATCTCATAATACCGTCCCAACCCAGTGCTTATATAAACTCCTTACAGTCCAGCAATTTTATAAACTAATCACCCACCAGTTCAGTGATTTTATAAGCCCCCCCAACCCAGTTTAATTTTTTTAATATAAATTCCCCCAGTTCAGTGATTTTTACATCCATGCCCCCCCGCCTCAGTGATCTTGCAAACCCCCACCCCTAGCCCAGTGATTTCACAATCACAGACTGAGAATGACCAGCAGAATAGCAGCAACCGCACTGTCCATTTCATTCTCTCCCCTTCCTCCTACTCTCCTCACCTTGGACCTCGCACTAACTCAGCATGAGGTGCTGCCCAGCACCGAACTGTTTGTCTGCACTCGACCGCAGGCAATCTAAAGCCAAACAGCAGTGCTAAGACCTTGTGCTGCTAAGCCCGTGTGGTAACTGGTGTGAAACTGTTTCCCCACATCAAAAGAAATCTCGCACAGGCACCTTCCACAGCCTCAGGATGGAGTCTGTGACCTGGAATGTCAGGATCCTTATGGGCAGTCCTGCCAGAGACAGGCCGGGTCACTGCACTGCCATCATAGCTCAGGAACTCAGGCACTATGGGTGAATGCCAGCGGGCAGGGGAAGCACAGCTCTGACAGCTAGAAGGTGACTACACATTTTTATGGAAAGACAAGGCCAAAGAAGAGCGCCACATCCATGAAGTCAGCTTCACACTATCGAAACTGATCAGATGGACTAACTCAAAGACTCCCCCTGCAGAATAAGTGAATACCACATGGCATTCCAACTCACCCTTGCTCAGAACCAGTATGTCAGAGTACCCAGCGCATGTGCACAAACGGTCAATGCAACAGCTGAGGAGGAGGAAAAATTCTATTCCAGCCTTGACCAATCTCTCTCATGGGTCCCTGAAGTGGATAAACTAATCGTCCTCGGCAACTTCAGCACCACAGTCTGTAAAAATGCAGCCCTTTGGGGCAATTTAATCAGGAAAGAGGGTGTAGGGCAGCAAAACTCCAATGGAAACCCTTCTTCTAACCAAATGCTGCGAACACAACCTCCTCATCACCAAAACACTATTCTGCCAAAGGGACAAATACAAGGCAACATGGCAGCACCTGTGCTCCAAATACTAGCACCTCCTTGACTACATCATCATCAGAACGAAGAATCAGAAAGACATTAAAATCACACGTGCCATGACAGCACCCAACAACTGCTGGATGGACCATCACCTGATTCGAGCCAGGATCAACATAAATTTAGCCCTGCCATAGCGGTGATAACAGAAGCAGTGCCACAAAACTTCAACATTTAAAGTTGAAAAAATAGCCTCATAAAGCCAGCTCCTCTCCACAAACCTAACGACTCTTGACGACATCAAGTCAAGGGATCCCAACAGTCTCTGGCCTGCCCTCAATGCCTGGAAAAACCCAGTCAGCCACTCAACCAGGAAACAGCAAGACTGGTTTGATGAGAATGATCATGAGATTCAGGAGCTATTGAGCCAGAAATGCATGGCATTTCTGAGTATAAAACAACAACTGCACTTGTAGGAGAAAAGGCGGGCCCAGAGGGGACTAAAGGCAGAGGTACAAAAACAAAGCTGTGATATAAACAACAGATGGTGAGCGGAGAAAACATTGGAGATCCAATGAATGGCCGACGGCCATGACGCACATGATTCATTCTGTGCAGTCAAGACCACAAATGCACCAAACACTCCAGGCCTCACACTACTTCTGGCCAAGGATGGAATGACTCTTATCAAAGATAAAAAACGCTGAGGGGAGCACTTCAGACACTTCCTCAACCAGAGATCTCTTATTTATCCGAATGTTCATGAACACATCCAGCAGCATACTACACGCCTTGAGCTCAGCAACACCCCAGCCTTACATGAAGCAGAGAAGGCCGTCCACCAGCTTAAGAACAACAAGACTGCTGGAGCAGACAGTATCCCCACTGAAGCACTGAAATGTGGAGGCAAACAGCTCCTGTTGCAGCTCCACGCTCTTGTCTGCCTTATCTGGAAGGAGGAGAGCATCCTGGTAGAGCTCCAAGAAGTCACAGTTGTGAGTATTTTCAAAAAAGAGAACAAGTCCAACTGTGGTAACTACAGAGAAATATTCCTGCTGTCGACCATTGGAAAAATAACATTGACAAGGTCCTCCTCAACTGTCTCCTCTCTGTAGCTGAGGAAGTCCTCCTGGAGTCTCACTGTGGCTTTCAGCCATGGAGAGGCACAACGGAGGTGATTTTCACCATGCAACAGCTGCAGAAGTAATGCAGAAAAAAAAACCTAGTCCTGTAAATGGCCTCCTTCAATCTTACAAAGGCCTTTGACACCACCAATCAGGAAGCATTATGGAGCGTCCTTCTCCGCTTTGGTTGTACCATGAAGTTCATACAAGATGATCAGGAGATTAGATAGGGCGGACAGTGAGAGCCTTTTTCCTCGGATGGTGATGGCTAGCATGAGGGGACATAGCTTTAAATTGAGGGGTGATAAGTATAGGACAGATGTCAGAAGTAGGTTCTTTACTCAGAGAGTAGTAAGAGCGTGGAATGCCCTGCCTGGAACAGTAGTAGACTCACCAACTTTAAGGACATTTAAATGGTCATTGGATAAACATATGGATGATAATGGAATAGTGTAGGTTAGATGGGCTTCAGATTGGTTTCACAGGTCGGCGCAACGTCGAGGGCCGAAGGACCTGTACTGCGCTGTAATGTTCTATGTTCTATGTTCATCACCATCCTTCACCTGTTCTACAATGACATGGAAGTCATGTTATGGAGAAATGACTCTACCATCACCATAACTTACACAACCTGTGGGAAATTATTCAACCTCTGCCAACTTCAAGCCAAAAGCAAAGTCACCCCAACCAATGTCATCAAGCTGCAGTACACAGATGAGGCTTGTGTATTGTGCAATCTCCAAGGACGTACTCCAGAACATCATCAGCACTTTACGGAGGCATATGAGAGCATGGGTCTCACTCTGAACATCCACAAGATGAATGTCCTTCATCAAATTGGCTGGCATTGTGGAGCAAACCCCAATCATCAAGGTCCATGGGGAGGCATTAGAGAACATTGACCACTACCAATATGTCGAAAGTGGCCTGTCAGCCAAAGCGTGCTAGCACAGCCTTTGGCTGCCTGAGGAAAAAGGTGTTCGAAAATAACAACATCAGATCTGACACCAAGATCATGGTTTACAGAGCTGTGGTGGTTCCCGCTGTCCTACATGGGTCTGCGACATGGACTGTCTACAGCAGGCACCTCAAGGCAAGGGAGCAGTGCCACCAATGCTGTCTACGCAAGATCCTGTGAATCCACTGGGTTGAAAGACGCAGCAACACCAACGTCCTCAACCAAGCCAACATCTCTACCATCAAGGCACTGACAACCCTTGGTCGGCTATGATAGGCTGGGCACGTCGACCACACGACTGACACAAGACTCCCCAAGCAGATTCTGGTGCTCCCAGCTTTGAAAGGCAGGAGAGCCCCAGATGGACAGAGGAAGCGCTTCAGTGATGCCCTCAAAGCCCCAGTAACAAAGTGCAACATTCTCACAGACGCCTGGGAATCACTGGCCCAAGGTCATCCAAAGTGGAGGAGGAGCATCCAGGAAGGCGTCAAGCAGTTCAAGACTTGTCATCAGGAAGAAATGGAAGCTAGGCGAAAACAGCAAAAGCAGTGTGCTGCTATACCAATGCCCCACCCACCCCTTCCTATGATCAGCACCTGCCCCAAGTGGTAACAGGCCTGTGGCAGCCATATTGGTCTGTACAGCCACGTATGGATTCACCCTGAAAGTGAAAAAGAGTCATCCTCGTCTGCAAGAGACTGCCGGTGATGCTGATGATGTAACATATAGATAAGTTATTAAGTCCATATCTTATTATGATTACTTCTTCTGTAAGTGCCATTGATGGTCCACAGACACCAGCGATCTTGTCACTCAATCTTTTGCATTGCCAAGATTTTCTTTCAAGGGTTAGAGTTGCTGTTCTAGAATTTGTTGTTTCTGACAGACAGCAGTCAGGCATTAAACAATAAAACACAACTGCAGATACTAGAAATCTGAAACAAAAACAGAAATTACTGGAGAAACTTAGCAGATCTGGCAACATCTGTGCAGAGAAAGCACAGTCAATATTTTGGGTCCATTGACGCTTCAGAAGAAGGGTCTAGAGAAAGGTTACTGGACCTGAAATGTTGACTCTGCTTTCTCTCCCCAGATGCTGCATGACCTGCTAAGTTTTTCCAGCTATTTCAATTCTGTGTAACTCCAGTCAGTTCTGATTTTGCTTTCCAGGCTGTTTTGAGTGGATTAAATCTTCTTGGCATTTTCTATTTTGTTCCTCAAGAACTTCTAGATTGTTTTGAAGCTCCAAGTTTTACATCCCGGATTCTTTTAATTCTATCAAAGTTTTAACATTCTGTTGGTCCAGTGTATTTTCTCCATTACAAACTGCTCTAATAACTATTCAGTCTCTCCTTTTTTTGTTTGCTGTTTGAAGTCTGGACCATTTCCACTTGCTGCTTCAGTGGTTATTTAGTTTCCTCTATGTCTTGTTTGAATTCTTTTAATAAAGTGTTATTGCTGGTATTTATTTATGAAAATGCTGCCTCATGAGTGGCTTGGAGCTCCTTTTGTACCTCTCCATTTGTTTTTGCAGGTCTGTAATTTTCCTGAGCATTGCTTTGAGCACAAGCTGACATTTCTGTATGTGCAAGTTGCTCCAGAAATTCTAACAAAACAGCAATCGTTTAATTGGATTGAAGATAAAGAGTTTGTAGTTCATCTTTCTTCCTTTCTTTCTCTATCAGCTTTTCTTTCATCTTTGTTAGCTGAGCTGATTTGTCCTCTAAAGAATTGAATCATCATCTTAGAGATGTTATTTTCAACCTTGAACTTATTCTGAGTTAGATGTTCAATTTTTTTTCCTATTGAACCTTACTTGCCCTGCTTCAATTTTAGTCAATACCAAACAATCAGCAATTTTCTGAAAACAGATCATTTGAGTTTTTGCAAAAAGTGTAGAGGTGTGATGACATTGTATCCTATGAAATGGAGTGTGAAACATATGTTCAAAACATCAGTTTCTGGCTTATTGATCACTTCATGTTCACACTTCCAGCAGCATACCAGATATTCTTTATTGTTGTTTGAAGGTACTACTTATGAATGGTCCATTTGGGTAAGTGCATAGTTCTTTTTAGGTGCTTCGGCCTTTGGTCTCGTGCACAGCCTCAGCCATGGCTTTTTCATAGAATCATAGAATGCCTACAGTGTGGAAGATTGAGGCCCATTGAGTCCACACCATCCCGCCAAAGGACATCCCACCCACACAAACAGATGCCCGAGTGTGGAATCAAACCTGGTCCTAGTGCTGTGAGGTGGCAGTGCTAACCATGGAGCCACAGATGCCTGATAAAATTGTTGAAAGCTGAGCATTTCCTTGGTACATGCAGAAGGCCACACCTTCCATGTGCCTTGCTATATTTGGGCATTCTCAAAACTATACTCACAGATTATCAGTACAAACTTATAAGTTGACATTGTCGACTTAGGAGGATGACTTCACACTTATGTCCTTTCTTCAGTAAATCTTTCATGCTATAAATTGTTGGTTTGTCAAATAAATCTTTCCGAAAAGCTTATATGGGGATGGATACAATCACCAATTCAATTGTTTGTTTACTAGTAGTTCCTCATTTTTAAAATATCACATGAAGAGTCCTATTCCCTGCATTTGTTCATGAAGAGATTGATGGATTCTATAGCATACAAACATATGTGCAAAGAACAAGAGTAAGCCATTCAGCCCTTCAAGCCTACTTTACCATTCAATAAGATAATGGTTAATCTGATTTTAACCAAAACTCTACATTCCTACATATCCCTGATAATCTTTTAGCCCCTTGGTAATCAAGAATCTATCTACCTCTGCCTTAAAAATATTTAAAAATTCTGACTCCAGTGCTATTTAAGGAAAAGAAATTGGAAGGTGTGAGAGAACAAAATGTTTCCTCACCTCTGTTTTAAATGGGCACTCCCTTATTTCTAAACAATGATCTCCTAGTTCTGAATTCTCACACAAGAGGAAATGTCTTTCAACATCCACCCAGTTAAGTCCCCTCAGGATCTTGCATCAAGTGTACGTAGCCATTTTGTACCTGTAACAATTTTGGGCCCCATACCTCTGGGAGGATGTACTGGCCTTAGAGTGGGTCCAGAGAAGTTTCACAAGAATGGTCACAGGAATGAAAGTCTTAACATATGAGGAATGTTTGAGGTCTCTGAGTCTATACTCAATGGAGAGACTAGGACCTGAGGGCACAGCTTTAAAGTAAAGGGAAGACTCTTTACAATGGAGATAAGGAGAAACGTCTTCAGCCAGAGAGTGTTGAATCTGTGGAATTCATTGCCACAAGAGGCTGTGGAGGCCAGGTCATTGAGCATATTTAAGACAGAGATAGATAGGTTCTTGATTGTCAAGGGGATCAAGGATTATGGGGAGAAAGCTTGCAAATGGAGTTCAGAAACTTATCAGCCATAATTGAATGGCAGAGGAGACTCAATGGGTTGAATGGCCTAGTTTCTGTTCCTATGTCATGTGGTCTTATGGTCTAAACTGTTCTGGAGTCACAGGTATGCACAACCAGCTCCAAATAGCAGATTTCCTTCTCTTAAGTGATTTCAATGTTATGAAGCGGAGATTGATCACCCTCTGATAATTAAAATCAAAACACCTGGAGAAGCTCACCTCACTTCATAATCTGTTAAAGGAAGTATGAAAAGTGTTATAGCCTACTTCTCATCTCTCAATCTGTTATAAAAGGCAGGTTAAATGTAACAAACTGACAGTCACTCTATAATCAACAAGTAACAAATTATTTTATCTAACTCTAACAGTGAACAAATTAATAGAATGCTTAAAACTTAGTCTCTCAAAATTACAGCCAGGATACATCTTCCAGAATGCTTGGTGCCTTCTCCACTGCTCTTCAGTCAGGAACGCCTTTCCCTCTGAAATTCTTGTATCGGGAATATTAGCTAAGAGGACTGCTGTACCTTTAGTCAGATGGTGGTTTTCTGAGAGCTTAAAGAATTCTGTGAGAGCCAGTGATTTTCTCTTTAGGACTGCTGGTTTTAACTCTTAACAGATGGCAGTTACTCTTAAACTGATTTTCAAATAGCCTCAGAGATAGCAGGAACTGCAGATGCTGGAGAATCTGAGATAACAAGGTGTAGAGCTGAATGAACACAGCAGGCCAAGCAGCATCAGAGGAGCAGGATAGCCTCTTCTTTTATACCCTTGATGACCTATCACTTTCTTACAATAGGATTGGACTTAGGTTGTCAAAACCATCAGATTTAAATTTAATTGGTATTCAATCTCTAAGGGCTTGATTTAAATTAATTAGCTGATATTCAAACTGTTTGCCTTAATAACAAAACAAGACTACTGTCTGGGTTGCTAACCATACAGCCTTTTGATACAATTGTTTCAATTTCAGGGACTTTCTATCCCTGCTGCTGCTCAGATTTTTTTTTCATCTCCAAGCCTAACAAAAGCACATCATCTTTTAAAGGGACCACACACTCTTCCCCACTAGCAGTTTACAAATAAATTCTAACATCCTGCCTTCCAACCCACAAGAACTCTACCAACTTCACAATATCAACAATTATTGATGTTCACAGACATGCTTTTAATAAACTTTCAATAAACTATTACTTGTTACAATTTTTAAAAATATCTATTTAATTTAATTTCTATCAGGTGCTTTGGGAAGATTCCAAACTGTTCCCAAACCGTTGGCCTGAGCCTTTTGTAGTCGAACGACCATCTGCCAAAATTGGACATTCTATATTGACCCACAGCCGGAGAAATCAGGTCTGACAGAACATTGGCCAAACTAAATTAAACAGCAGCCAGCAGCTGAGAACAGTGGAAACCAAGGTCAAAGTTGTTACAAAAGGTTCGGGGAGAACTAGTTGCAACCAACCCAATGGCTGTGTTTTGGTGGAGTATCAGTCAGATTTTCTGGCACCTTGACTTCCAGCTAGTGCCTAAGGACATGCACTTTTACACTTCCCTGGCTTGCCAACAGTGTTGGTGTGACCACATTTGATGCTTTGAACTATGCTCATGACCCCATTGGCTAAAAGCCACAAAACATTTTGGAAGGTCCAGGGCAAGGGTGGATAAAAACACACACCTGGAAGCCACATCCTCAGCGAAGACCCGCAACAAGACTAATGGTGGAAGACCTTGAAGCATCCCAAGGAGACCCAGGAGAAGATACGCCCTGACTCCTGAGACCCACCTTCATGGAAGAGAGCCAGCCTGATGTCAAGAGAGGAAGTAGATTCCAATGGCCCAGCTCAAACATGTGGATTATTGTGGGTAATTTCCTTTCTCAGAAGGATCAAGTTAGGTAGAGAGTAAATATTGTGGGAATTTGGGAAGTGGTCATTTTGTTAACAAGATTGAGTAGAACTGCAAACCAAATTCTGTGTCCTGTTTTGGACTTAAGAACAAGAGAACTTTGGTGAATTGTTTTTGGTACTTAAACTGGTTGAAGTGTCCAAAGCAATAAACCAATTGAATTCCACATGCATCTTGCAAGTCCAAAACAGGCTAACTGTTGGCAAAGTTGCTACAATGTATACAAACAGCACATGGAGTCCTAAAATGGTGAACTCTCTTAAAGACAAGGTATGAATTGTACAACGCCTTGGTCTAAACCATTTCATTGTGAAGGTCAGCACAAACTGGAAGAACAACACCTCATTTTCTGCTTGGGGACCCTGCAGCCTTCTAAACTCAATATCGAATTCAATAATTTTAGGGCCTGAACTCTCCCATGTCCTAGCCTCCTCCCCCACACACCATGCCTCATTGTCACATTATCTGCCATTACATACTACCTATTGTTGGGTCACTAACAGTCCCCATTAACAGCCAATCACTCTTCTAGCCAGATCATTATCTACTCCTTTGTCTATCCAACTGTTCTTCTCTCTCTTTGGGCTCTATTCCCGCCTAACATTTACTCCTTACCCCCTCCCTCCTCTATATAAACCGACAATTTCCTCGCCAGTCTGTTCTGAGGAAAGGTCACCAGACCCAAAACATTAACTCTGATTTCTCTTCACAGATGCTGCCAGACCTGCTGAGCTTTTCTAGAAACTTCTGTTTTTGTTTCTGATTACACCATCCGCAGTTCTTTCAGTTTTTGATTTTATTCCTTTTCTGATTTTGTTTTTTGTTTGATGCAATCGAATGTCTTGCTCGGTTATTTCAAAGATTTAAGAGTCATCCATGTAACTATTGCTCTGGAGTCACAGGTATGCCCATCCAACTCAAAATGTTAAGTGAATCAGAAGTTCTTTTTTCAACAATTAATGATGTTTCACAGACTGGTTTTTAGTGAACTATTATTGATTCCAATTTATTTTAATCAATTAATCAGATGCAATGCTATGTCGCCAAACCATTAGCCTGAGCCTTTGAATTGCAATGACATGGACACTAAGCCATCTCCTCCCTCATAGGTCGAAAGCTCTCCATTTGCCTGGATGGGTGCAGATCCATGAAAACACTGAAGAATGGCAATGAAGAAGCTTAACAATTTCCAACACAAGAAGTCTGGTTGATTGGCACTCCTCCACTACTATCAGGAGTTCAATTGCAATCATTGGGAAAATGGTTAACTAACAACATGAAAACTTTGGGAATATGCCAGGAGAGATGTAACAGATCAATATGATAGGTTCTTGGTCAATCATTAGTTAAATTTTAATGAAATGGAACGTTTAAAATTCATTAAGTGGCAGCAATGTTTAAGACCGTGCAGATTGACGTGAATGCAGTGAATAATACTCTGCACTTGAGAAAATCCTACGAACAATTGGAAGCATGGAACTCTGTCTTATTGCTTCAAGGCTGTTCAAAAGGTAAGCGATGAATCTAGCAAGCAAACCATTAGTGGACTGAAGATTAATAAACATTCCTGATATTTCCTGTGGCAGTTTTCAAGAAGCCAAAAGCAAAGAAGGGATGCAGTGACCTTGGCTGTAACAGGCTATTCTTATCAACTTGGTTTAAGAATTCTTGAGTCAATAAAATGCATGGAGAGGGCAAGGAATACATTGTTCTATTTGATTTTCCTTCTGCTCCAATCACACCGCAACTCAAAATGGGATGCGTAGAAACACCCCAAGAAAGGACTGCAATGTCGGTCCAGAATTGAGAACCCTTACTAGCTTTAAGGAAGGATGATTTCCCATTCCTAAATCCATGCTAATTATGCCCAATGAGAACATTATCATCCAGGTGTCTATCATTCCCATCCTTCATAATATATTCTAACATTTACGTTACTGTTGATGCAGGGGAACAGATCTGTGTTCTCTCTCACTCTCTTTGTAACTATGCTACATTTGGAATCTGAAGGAATCATTCCAGAATCTTTAACATTTTGCAAGATAATCACCAATTATAAACCCTACTGACTTTCCCTGAAATGGACCCACATTCATTTTAGTCAAATGCTTCCTTTTTGCATTCCTAGAGCAGCTTTTACGGTCTATTTTTGTTTCATGATTGGATTGCATTCATATTCTATTTTCCTTTTCCCTATTAGTTTTTTTATTCTCTTTTATTGTATTCTATAAAACCCCTATTCCTCGGAATTACTGCTATTTCTGGCAACTTCACAGTCCTTTCCTTTCAAACTTACATAATCTTGAACTTCCATTGCAAGCCACAGGTGAATGACCTTTTATGAGAATTTACACATTGAAGGAATGCATCGTTGCTGTAAGTCATGCAATTGCTCTTCAAAGACTATCCACTGCCTATTTGCTGTAATGCATTTTAGGATATTTTCCTTAGCTACCTCAGCCAATTTATGTCTCATGCCATCATAATTGAATTCTTATTCAAATTTAACACTCTTTCTTCAGAATAAATGCCTCACTTTCAAGTATAATATAAAATTCTCTTATATTGTGATCACCTAATCCCTTGTTCTTCTACAGGAAGATTGTTCATTAACCTCTTTTTATTACATAATCCTAGATTTAAAATAGCATGTCCACTTGTTGGCTCCTCAACACACTACTCTAAAAAAATTGTTACAGAGATAGTAGGAACTGCCGATGCTGGAGAATCTGAGATAACACGGTGTAGAGCTGGATGAACACAGCAGGCCAAGCAGCATCAGA
>NC_063334.1:57576149-57599265 GCF_021869965.1 Rhincodon typus
TCTGATGCTGCTTGGCCTGCTGTGTTCATCCAGCTCTACACCGTGTTTACTCTAAAAAAATCATCTTTTACGCACTTCAGAAAGTCATCCTTTACAACTCCTCCGTTGGTTTACTTAGACTATGTATGGATTGAGGTCACCCATGATAACTGTGTTTTCCCTCCTCCATACCTGCGGTGCTATGGTCTTTGCTCTTGTTGTACTTCCATAAAGAATCACAAGACCCACTCGTTTCCAAAATGGAATATTGGTTAGAAAGCATGATAGACTCAGGGAATTCCAGCACTACCTGTCTAGCTTCCTTTGACTGCCTGGCAGTCACCCATTCCCTCACTGCCTGTACATGTCTAATCTGTGGTGTGACCACCTTCCTATACACAATATCGATGTAATCCACTGTGAAATAACCAATTTACAACATCAATTACTCATGCACCATCAGAGAGTGGAAGAGGTGGTATTAGACAAATGTTAAATCTAGGAAATTACAGCATTGTCCCAATTTCCATGGCACACCTGCTTGTTACATATAAGCATTTTACCCACAAGAACCATCCTGTTCCTCTCAGGAATATCATGCGAGTATGGTGGCTTATTTAAATGTGTAAGATAAACGAACATCCCTTTTTGCTTCCTCTTAGCAGAGATCTGAAAACATAATGAATGGTCAGGAAACCAAAATCACCTTCTATATTTAAATCGTTGAGAAGCTGTTGGGGCACAAGAGTCATAGAGTCATACAGCACAGATACAGATCCTTTGGCCCAACTCATCTATGCTGACTAGATTTCCTAAATTGAACAGTCCCATTTTCCCATATTTGGCCCATATCCTCTGAAACTTTCCTAATCATGTACCTTCCAAATATCTTTTAATTGTTGTAATTGTACCTGCCTCTATCACTTCCTCTGGCAGCTCGTTCTTTATATGCACCCCTTCTGTTTGAAAAAATTGCCCCTCCTGTCCCTTTTAAATCTTTCCCCTCTCATCTTAAGCCTATTTCTTCTAGTTTTGGACTTGTCTACCCTGGGGAAAAGACCTTGGCTGTTCACCTAATCTCTGGCCCTCATGATTTTATAAACCTCTATTAGGTCATCCATCAGCCTCCTACGCTAAAGGGAAAAAAAAATTTCCAGCCTATCCAGCCTCTCCTTATAACTAAAACCTTCCAGTTCATTAATAACCTTGTGAATTCTTTCTGCACACTTTCCAGCTAAATAACATCCTTCCTATAGCAGGACGACAAGAATTGTACACAGTACTCCAAAGGTGGCCTAACCATTGTGTTTTACAGCTGGAACACGACATCCCAACCACTGTACTCGATGAAGGCAAGTCTGTCAAATGCCTTCCTCACCACCCTGTCTACCTGTGACACCACTTTCAAGTAACTTTTTATCTTCACCCCTAGGTCTCTCTATTCGACAACACCCCCCAGGGACCTACCTTTAACTGTATAAGTCCTGCCCTGGTTTGTCTTACCGAAATGCCCACCTTTCATGATACCACCAATTTTGGGATCATCTGCAAACTTTCTAAGCATGCCTCCTATATTCTCATCCAAATCGGTTATATAAATGACAAATAAAAGTGGACCCAACACTGATCCTTGTGGAACACCGTTGGTCACATGCCTGAAGTCTGAGCAACAACCCTCTACCACCACCCTCTGATTCCTACCGTCGAGCCAATTTTGTATCCACATACAGATAACTCCTTAATTTTAATTACTCTATGCCAATTTGCCCATGGCACAAGTAGTAATCCAGAGATTACTACCATGAGTGTTCTTTATTTTAATTATTATTTTTGAATAATTATTTTTAATTTAGCTCCTAAGTGTTCAAAGACTTTCAACAAAACGCCCTTTCTAGTGGTACCAATGTAAACGATGACTATTGGATCCCTCCTCTCCCCCTCAAAATTCTTCTCCAACCTTGAAGAGATTACCTTAACCCTTGCAACAGACATGCAATACTACCTTCGGGACTCCCGCTCACGGCTGATCAGGTCCTAGCTCAAAAAGGAGTGCCTGGGTACTAAACATCTCATTATGCACATGTAACAGTGCAGGAGTCCTTTTATACCACTTTGGGAAGGCCAGTCTCAAATATGTTTATATTTCCATTCTAATAGATAACGGAGTGAAAAACTACAAGCAGGCAAATTGACAAGAAATTAAAAATATTACTTTCAACTTATTATAAAGGCATTGCGGAGATCCTCAGTTTCATGAGAAACTTGGTAAATGTACAGGACATATGGAATCTGAGATTTTCTTCATACATGGAACTGTTCATCAAATATCTTTGTGTATGTCCCTTATCCATAACACTCCACCGGTACAAAAGAGATCACATAATAAATCAGGCATCATGACATAGGACAAGCTTTTTACTCAATCTCAGCAGTGACAAGATTGTCAGTGACAATGAGAAAAGGCATGTTTTAAAAACAGAGCAAATACATCAGGCCATTAATCCCATCAAGCCTGTGATTTAGCATCAGAGTTTCCTTCTTTCCATAAAATGATTGGGAAAAGTCATTCATTTTTGGCAAAAATACTCTGAACTGAATGGGTTCATGCTCTTTTTTCATGCTAAAAAAGATCTCTGAAGTGAAAGAGTGTGAAATTGGTCTTCAAGGAATTTGCAAGATGGCAGAAAGCAAAACGGCAAGCCATCTTATACCATGCTGAATTGTCTTTTATTCATTTTCACCCACAAAAAATCTTTATATCGGCCATAAGATTTGAATGTTGTGCAATTCATGCAGCAAATCATGCATTGAGGGCATATTTGCACATTGGAATTTTTTTTTTCAAAAAGGCATATTTATTTTCAATGCAGTTTTATTACAGAAAGAAATTTGACTGTGGCAAATAGATGTAAAATAATACTCTACTGAGACTAGCACCATGTCCACTTCAAATAAACTGCATCATTTTGAATAAATTTAAACATGTGGATTTGAACATTCGAAGCTGGGCCTATTGAGGTTCTAAAACAAAATTTTCAAACAGAAATAGAGGACATGACAAAAATAGTGAATGTTTAACAGGAAGTCTTGCAGAGCATTGGTAGTGTCCTTACTTGCAGGCTTGAACTTCAAACCTTTAATTCAAACCACAGGACCTGATAACCATCGAAGGTGTGTCATATGCCAGCCAAATAGTTTATCAATTTGTACATCCTTATGATATGGCCAAGGCGGGTGATTCAAGTGGGACAGTTTCTTGGTCAGACAGGACCACTTGATAGCTGCAGTACAAGAGCATCCTCATGTTGAAAGATTCCTTGTTCTGAGAGACTATCACACATTAATAAGTAACTTTTGTCTGGCCTCACAAAGGAAGCAAGAGGAGAAACAAGACAGAAGTTTGTAATAATTACTGGAAGTTGGTGAATTGCCTGCTCTCAACAGAATACACCCTAAAAAAGCCACTGAAAGAAGATAGACAGAAATATTAGATTAACTCGTCACAATTCCTCACTGGGTACAAGTGTGGTATCAGAATCCTGAAGACTCTTTAATGACTATAGGACTGTTTAAAGTTGAGAAATAAATTAGGAAACTGCAGCTCAGTCAGCTTATCAGTAAAGGATTTTTTTTTTATCATTGTAGGCACAGATCTTGCAATAAGTGGGAATTCCTGACAGACCTACATGAGAATTGCTCAGGTGCAGCTTGGTGGCTCAGTGGTTAGCACTGTTACTCCATGCCAGGGACCCGAGTTCAAGTCCACCCTTGAGCGATTGTGTGGAGTTTGCACCTTATCCCCGTGCCTGCATGGGTTTCCTCCCACGGTCCACAGATGTGCAGGTTAGGTACATTCGCCATGCTAAATTGCCCATCATGTCCAGGGATGTGCAGGCTAGGTGGATTAGCCATGGGAAATGTAGGGTTACAGGCTAGGGTAGGGAGGCAAGTCTGGGTAAAATGGTCTTCGAAGGGTTGGTGTGGACTGGATGGGCCGAATGGCCTACTCTACACGGTGGGGATTCTATTCTACTCTGAAAGTTAAAGTTTCTGAACTAAAGACAAGAACTTGGGTTAGATCCACAATACTTACTTGGATAGTTGCCGACAAAATGTTAAAAAATTTAAAACTTGATCCAGCTCTTGGGTAACTCCATTATAGACCTATCAATCCTGCACTTCATGGCCCCCAACCCTTCACTACTACTCCCTGACCTGTCTACCGCCAAGCACCTCCTTCCTGACCAGAAACTACAACCACCCCGAACCAGATTTGACTAAACTTCAGGCAAAACCATCTAACCTATCAACTAACGCACCCCCCAACCCCTGTCCTTACCATACTCCAACCCGACCATCTCCAGTTATAGAAAGGTGCAAGTGCCTGAAAGGGTTAATACTGAGGAGTGCTTCAAGCACAACTCACTGAGATGATTTCATAAGGACTTGGTGGGAGAACAATGTAAGATCTTGAACGCCTAACATGACACCTAACATTGAAGTCCTCCTCAGTCTGTGTAACAATGTCTACAATATCAGCATAACTTCTACATAGTTACTAACATGTGATAAAGTGCATCTTCTTTAAGACAACAGCCTCCTCTCATTAGAATAGCAAATAGTTTTCTTCTACAACACCAGACCATGACCCCATACATCCCTGTCTAGGAGAGGACAATAACCCCAAACTGAAAAATAGTGCAGACAGCCTCACAGAACAACGTGGTCAATGATAAGGTTCCTCATGAAACACTGCTGACCATCTGACAACCTCCCTGACCTACGAACTCATCTCACCCACCTACCCTACCATTCACTCACAATCACAAAAATTGCACCTTTAAATTTACCAGACTGAATATGGCAGCTAGTGCCATAATAAAAAGGGCTGTATCCCATCTTGCATGACTCTATTCTACGCTGACAGATTTCTTGACAAATTCTGGCCTGACCATTCTTCCTTAGCTGGGATTATAAATTCTCAGAAGAACTGAGCTGCAGCATCATCTTGGAAGAATCCTTGTGCATAGATAATGGCCCCTGAATCTTCTTTGGTCATAGGCTGCAGTGGTAACTTGCTTCCTGGGCTGTATTTGGAGGCATTCACGAGGTAACGCAGAAGTGATGATAAAACTCATTCCAAATGAAGCCTAACCCCAATTGGTATAATTAGCTGAAGACGGGCCCCTTCAGATGTCTTTTGCTCAATGACAGTCTCTGAATTAAGTGACCATAGAACCATAGACACTTAGAAAAGTTATACAGAAAAGCACAAAAGAGGCCATTAAGCCCATTTTGTCTGCATTTTCTGAATAAATTAGCAGTCCATTCTAATCCCACTTTTCGGTGCCTGGTTGTAATCTTGCAAGTTAGTGCTTCAGGTACAGATCCAGGTTCTTTTTTAATTAATTGAGGCTGTCCACCTCCATCACCAAACTGGACAGCAAATTCCAGACACTGATCAACTTCTAGGTGAAAAGGTTTTTCCTTATGTCCCCCTCTATTCTTTCTATCTGTCACCTTAAATTGTGAACTCTAGTAGTTGAAATTTCTGCTAGTGAAATAGAACTTTCCTGTCCACTCTATCCAAGTGCCTCATTATTTTGTTTACCTCAATTAAGTCACCTCTCAGCCTTCTAGTTCTATCAAAAACAACACAAGCTTTTCAATTTTTCGTCAAAACTGTAATTTCTAATCCCTGGCAACATTCTTGTAAATTGCTTCCTTGCTCTCTCTATATTTTATTCCTGATTAATGCATGCCTTTCCAAGTAACAGTTAATCCTCTTTCCCAATCTTGATTCTAGAAATTTGCTCACCACCTAGATCAGACTGACTAACTTATACTTATTTGGCCTGTTCCTTGCATTGTTTTTGAATAATGGTACGACATGCATGGACCTCCAAGCCTCTGGTATCTCACCTGCATTTAGTGAAGATTGAAAAATGATCCTCAGAGCATCTATTATTTCTTCCCTGGCTTAGGATGGAATTCATCCAGCTCTGATGATTTATCTACCTTTAAAGAGGTAGTTCCTCAAGCATTTTACTTCTCCTAATTCTTATTTTATCTAGTATTTCACATTCTTGCTCTTTAACTAGAATATCTGCATCACCCCTTTGTGAACACAATCTAATCATTAAGAATCCTGTCCACATAGTCTGCCTCAATGCATAAGTTACCACGTACATACTCATTTATCCTCTTGGTCTTCATGTACTGAAAATATCTTTGGATTTTCCTTTATTTTACTGGCCAATTTATTATTGTACCTTGACTTTGTTTTCTTAATTTCTTTTTTACTTCATTCCTATACTTTCTCTATACTCCTCTAAGCTTCCTAAAGTATTGTTTTTGAGATTGCCATAAGCTCTACATTTCTGCTTTATCCTCCCTTATATACTTCTGGATAACCAGGTGGCTCTAGATTTAGCATATCACCCTTTGTTTATGTGGGGAATGTCTACGCTGTGCCTGCAGAATCTCGCTTTTGAATGGCTCCCACTGATTACCAGATTTTCCTTTAAGTAGCTATAGCCAGTCCATGTTTGCCAGGTCATTGCTTAGCTGTGTAAAAATTGTTCAGTTTAGTAGGGTTTGCCATCCTCTAAGTTAGAATTTTTATTCATGTCCTATGTTTGCCCCATTCCATAATAGCATGAAATCTGATTATATTGGAATAACTGTCTTCAAAATGAGCACTAATTGCTACTTCATTCAACTGCTCAGTTTCATTTCCAAAGACTAAGTATAGAATTGCACCTTTTTACTTGGTATGTACTGACTATTCCAGAATTTTCTGCCCTCTGAGCTCTTCATACTGTATGTATCCTAGTTGATATTTGGGTAATTGAAATCCCCAACTATTATTGGCCCATTGTTTTTATACTCAGAAATTTGCCTACATTTTTGGTCTGCTAACTCTTTTCCACTATGGCGGTGGTGTTCGGGTGGTGTGAGAGGTGCTTCTACATGGCCAGGACTATCGTTTTTTTCCGCTTCTAAGCTCAACCGATTTGTTGTTTCATTTAGTTCATCATTCCTCTTCACTGCTATAATTGATTCCTTAATCAATAATGTTATGCCACCACATTTTCCAAATTCCCAACCCTATCCTGCCTGAAAACTCTATATCTACAGATGCTAACTTACTATTTTTGCATCTCTTCAAACCAGTTTTCTGTTATTGCAATATCATGTTTTCATGTGTCTTCCTCTGCTCTCAGGTCATCAGCTTTGTTTGCTCCATTCCTTGTGCTTACGTATTTGTCTTTTAATTTCATTAAATTTGTATGTTTTACATTTTTATACCTTAATTACTTTGACTTTCAAAGAAAATCGCTACTTTTCTGTCTCCTGTTTCATGTTCTGAATTTTCCTTCGTGCTCACATCATCGTACACATCTAGTTCCTTCTAGCGGAACGAGCAAATCTCCCTCTCAGTTCTGTTCAGGTATAATCCATCCAGCTTTTATATGTCACATCTTCCTGAGAATTAGCCCCAATGCCCCAGAAATCTGATGCCCACCCTTACACACCAGCTTCCCAGTTACATGTTTAATTATTCAAGTCTGTCATTTCTATTGGCACGAGCGCATGGTACTGGAAGAGATTCTGAGGCTATTGCTTTACAGTTCTGCCTTTCAGTTTTCTACCTAGTTCCCTGAAATCTTTCAGAACGTCATCCCCATTTCTACTTAAGTCATTAGTACCAACATTGACTAAAGCCTCTGGCTGATTACTCTCCCACAGCAGAATGACTTGCAGTTTTCCTATAATATTCTTCGCAATGTACCACCATGGAGTCATGAACCACTTGTCTGAACATCTGATTATGAAATCTTCAATCACTATTGCTCTTCCATTCTTCTTCCTCATCCTCCACTACTGCCATATAGCTGAGTAAACCAAAATGAACCAAGCAAGGTAGACCCAGGGGACTACTATATTGCCTATCTGGTCTTCTTAGACTGGCTGGATCATTCCCTCACTGTTTGGACATTTCTAACTATGGAATAACCAGCTGGGTAAATATGCTATCCACATGGTGTGCCTTTGCCTCAAGGATGCAAAACTATGACTCCAGTTGCCTGTCAAATTCCAAAACCTAGCGCTCAAGTAACTTCATGCATACTGCAGGATGTACATTCTACTTTGTCAAGCTGACCTGCCATCCTGTAAGTTTAAGAACTTTTTGTTACAATTAAAATGGTGGAAAATTCACCAGTACCCACCATTCAGCACCTTTATCTATACTGAAGAACCAACTCCTCTTGGAGGCAGAAAATATCCGAAGATGAAATGAGCACCTCCTCCACTGCCACCTGCTTGAACTGATCAAACTCGTACATAACCCTAACCTTAATTCTGCATAAGCAGACAAGGCAGGACTGAGAGAGGCCTCTATTTATACTTCATGAAAGGAACTTATTCAAGCTTCTAAAAACAAGATTAAACCAGCCATTAATTAACTAGCTACAGCTTTTCCAAGAGCTTGTATGTCTCTAATTTAAGGCTATAATAAAACTTAACTTCTCTTAACCCAAACAGTAATGCGTAGTTAATTGCTACATTAAAGGATAAACTAGATTTTACTTAAAAATTACCCCTGAAGAGGCTCATACCCAGCAGTTCCAAGTCTAGTTGTTGACAATGGTCGTTCTGAAGTCAGTCTATTTATTTAGAGGATTTATGATCATTGGATGCAGATTCGCAGAAGGAAGTAACTGCACAGTTACACGCAGAAGGAGGTCATTTGGACCACTGTGTTTGTACAAGTTCTGCAAATGAGCACTGTCTTTTTGCCATCCTCCACCTCAATATTTTCACATATCAGAAAATAATCAATTTCTTCTTGAATTACACCTGTCTCTACCACCATCTCATGCAGCACATCAGAGATCCAAATCATTTGCTGCATGAAAAGTTTCTCCTCACGTCACCAATGATGCTTTTGCCAATTACCTTAATTCCGTGCATTATCTCTCCCAATCCTTTCACCAGCAGGAACAGCTTTTCTCTATCTACTGTATCCAATATCCTCTTGTTTCTTGATCCTTTCAAGTGTTGACAAACATATTACAAGGCTATAATGTATCCAAGAGCCCATAACACTCTCAAATAAACTATACAACTATTATCTGCAGCTGTATAAAATGTCTTATTATGATCATGATGAAAATGGACTATCAATTTTTACTTTCATCATTTAACTTTAATTCCTAAGACTTTCATAGACTGAAAATGGTATTTAAAAAAAGATACTGCTAGTCTAAAATAACTGCAGTGATCACTTGACAAGCCTACACAACCCCACGGAAAGCATGAAACCAGCTGCCACAGAAGAACCATGTTAATCAAAACGCAGTGAAACTCAGGAAGAAGTCACATCTCTTGCTTACCCACACTTGCCTGATGACTGCAAATACTATGAAATGAAAGCCTGCAGCTACCCAGCCTAAAATGAAACAGTGACACAGACATCAGAATCCACAAATGAACAGTATATCAACAAAAGCTTTTGAGCAAAGAGAAATAGCAATATGAACTGATAACAGCAATGATACTAAAAGTTCTTCTCTCTCTCCCTCTTCCTAACCTTCCTATTCATTCTTTCACTGAATCACAGAAACCAGTGCTAATCCAAAGGAACTTAGAGAAATTCCAGCCATGGAGAACTCAAGTTCTGCAAACTTAACTGCTGCTAAAGAAACAGAACAACAGCTCAACAGCTGGACTCAGATCTTTTTATTCTTGCAACCCAAGGGGCCCTTAGCATTTGTAACTGCCTCTGTCTTTAATGTCTGATCTGTAAAGTGAGATTGAATGTGGAATGAGATGTAAGTTGGGTGAGGGGGTGAGTAGTAGAGGGTTATGGGATTCATGGATGACAACTACATTTTAAATGTTAATACTGCCTTTTGTGATAGTATTAAAATCTTTAAAGTTAATATAAATACATTTTGAGGCCTTTCAAGATATGATACAACTTTGGATGTCTGTGTTTGAAGATCCTTACTGAGGTATTTGTGAATGTGAATGGACAAGAGTGGAGATAAACCTTTTAACCTGTTCTGTCCAGCTAGCCCATTTCTACTCCTGCCTTGGATCTGCCAAAGTGGATACCAAACCTGCCTTGAGGCCAGTTAAGACCCCAGGGTTGCCACAATCATGCTCCCCAGCAGCCTTGTAAAAAGCAGGAACCCAAATCTAGTTAAATCCCAATTCTTGAATCCCAATTCCTAACTGCCATGATAAAATTGGCCCATGTCCACTTGCATGCAAAAATCACCCTTGTGCATTTCCTTAGTGTCTGCATTCCCTGTGCCTTTTACATACTAATACTGCATGCAATTAGTTGTAGCATTGCAAGTGAATGACTGCTGATTCAGTAGGAAGTAGACTTGCAGGAATTCAAGCTGCACTGGACATGGAAGGTATGGCTGCAGACTGCACCAGTGCACTAACAGACTGGGCTGGCTGACAAGGAACAGTAAGGGCACTGGCAGGATGGAAAGATCACAAGAATGAGTACTGACTTGAGAAAGGATAGCAGATTCATACACCATGGAAATGTTAACTTGGACCGTACTGCAGTAAATCTAGAAATCTGTCTCAAGAAATATTGCTGGACTGCTGTGACACCCTAAAGCCTTTTTATAAAGAATAACCTACTGCCATGATGATAGCAATCTGAACATGCATGGCAGCAAACTGACTTTAAGTGACAGCAACCTAAGCTTTCAATGCAACACTCAGACATTGGGTGAGTGCTGTTTGCGCTGAGACTCAAGGTGCATCTTTGGTCAGGTGTTCCATCATGCTTGGATGCTTACATATGAAAACAAAATTGGCTGCCATTTCCACAGTGGAAAGGGTGGCTCCCAAACTCTGTGCAGGTCTGAGCAGCTGCTGGAATCCTCCTTGTTCCTTGATGTTGACAACAGGCTTCCCAATGCAGCAAACATTTGCCTGTGCATTTTTGTTAGCCTTCTTCTGCAAATTGTTCTATGGATTTGTTCATCTGAATTCTCTGCAACAGAAGTCACATCCAATGTCCCCTCCCAATTGGATGGGGGTTTGTCAGGGAAGAACAGGCACAAGAGATGCATACTTACACAATCTATAGCTTGCAAATCAGAACAGTATGAAATGAGAGGAATTTGGATACAAGGAGAAGGATTAGTTATGAAAATTCTACCAACTTCAATGGTTTCACTACTACCATTGGCACTGACCTTAGTGCTGACTCTCCCAATAACGTCCAGCAACATGTTGTCCTGCAAAAGTGGTAAGTGTGTCAGTAATTGTGGTGTAATTTGTTTTTATGTCTGAGTGAGTTATAACCCCACTGCGAAGCCTCTTCTAGGGATGGCCACCTTGAAGAAGTTAACGTCCTCCCTCCAGAAACACAAGAGTTTCTGTAACTTGTTTTAAAACTGTTCTTTTTCCATTTTAATCAACACTAACAAATACAGAAAATAATATGATATAGTCTTTAGAAAAGCTCTGCTTCTGCCACAACTAGCATACTGAGTCTCGTTTTAGTCACCAACCTTTAGGAGGGCGCAGAGGAGTTTTGCCAGATGGTTCTTGCAATTGCAGGGGTTGGGGTATAGTACAAGGTTGGAGGGGCTGGTCATGTTCTCCTTGGAGCAACTATAAGATAATAATAGATTTAGTTAAGGTGGACAAAAAAGGCAGCAGTTTCCATTAGCTGATTGTACAAGGACTAGGGGGGTGCAGGATTAAAGTTTTAAGCAAGAGAGGCAGGTGGGATATGAGGAAGAACATTTTGTAATGCAGAGAAGGATGGGACAGAGATGATCAACAATTTTGCCAGAAATTTGCATTGATGCTTGTGAGAAATGAAATTGCAAGGATAGAACAGGGGAATAGAACTGGTAATAGTGGGACGGTTTTCAGCAATGTGCTTCTGGCACTGAATGGACAGGCATGGGAAGATTTGGAGCAAGGCAACAGAATATTGACATGAAGAAATGCTGCAAAGCTAAATATTAACTAGTAATTGCATTGAGCTTGGTGTCTGATCAAAATTATCTTGAAGGTCTTCTGTGTGAACTCTTCATGAAGCACTTACTGTTTGGGATGGACAGGAGCCACGATCAACCAACCCAATTACATTTACAAACAAGGAAGTATTGGTACTGTAGACATAGCTTGTAGATTATTTGCATTTATAGCTGACATCCATGTGGTGGGTATGCAACTAGACAAAAGTGACCTAGGACAGACTCCAATTTTAAAATATATCCAAACCAATTGTTCGAAATTGAGAGCAGTACGGTAGCTCAGCAGTTAGCTCTGCTGCCTCACAGCGCCGGGAACCCGGGATCGATTCCACATTTGGGTGACTGTGCAAACTCCGCACAGACATTCTCCCTGCATCTGAGTGGGTTTCCTCCGGGTGCTCCGGTTTCCTCCCACAGTCCAAAATGCGCAGGCTAGGTGGATTGGCCATGCTAAATTGCCCGTAGTGTTCAGGGATTTGTAGATTAGGTGGGTTATAGGGGGATAGGTTTGGGTGGGATGCTCTGAGGGTCGGTGTGGACTTGTTGGGCCAAAGGCTGTAGGGATTCTGTGAATGTCTGTGACTGTGAGGTGAGCATTGTGTTCAGTCTGTGAGATGTGAATATCAGGCTGACAGCTATTTTAAACGTGTGACACATATGGCTGTTAGACGCAGAACTTGATTAATAAAAGACATCAGTAGTTGAGTAATGGGTGTGGTGATTTGAGCGATGACTTACTGGTGCAGTTGGTAGGATACAGACTTTGAAGATGCATTCCCTAATATTAGTAACAGATCTGACATTATTGAACTTATTGCTGGACCGTAACCAAATTCTCAAGCCTAGTTCTCCCAGTAATAACATCCACAGGTTCTAGTTTCTGATCCCACTGTCTTTTGACCAATGTGTCCACAGACCATCTTTTCTTCCACAGACATGTAATTTGACCTCCTCATTTCCACCTCCTCCATCAAGACCTCTGTTTTTTTATAAATTCGCTCAAGGGATGTAGGCTGGCTGAACTAGCAATTATTGCTTGTCGCTTGTTAGGCCATTTCAGAGGGTGTGGAGTTACATGTAGGCCAGATCAGGTAAGGATGGTAAGTTTTCTTCCCTAAAAGACATTCATGAACCAAGTGGGCATTAATAAGAATCAACAATGGTTAGTAGTTATTAATTCAAAATTTTATTGAATTCAAACTTCACCATCTGCCATGCTGAAATTCAAACCCATGTCCCAAGAACATTAGTCTGGGACTTGAGATGATTTGTCCAGTGGCATTATCACCACATCACCACCTCCTCAATGAAAGCATCTAGAGTCCTTGGAGCATACCCTCCCCTCTTTTACCAGTGTTTACATTCCCCTTGGCACATTCTTTTCAACTGTGGCTCTTAGCTCCTGCTGTTTCAAAAGGGGCAACCTTGCTTTAACTGGTAATTGCCATTCTCATATTTATGCCTCTGCTGATGTATCAAGAAAAGGAACAGCATGGTTAGCTCTGGCTGGCTGTGATGTCTGAATAGAAGCAAGTGGCACAAAACTGGCATGGTGCCCATGTTGCAATCATGGGGCACAGATGAATCATATATCATAATTCCCACACATAGGCACAGGTTCTGTCGAATGTAGTCCCCAGCATGTTTATCTAAACACAATTCATTGCGCAATCAGTATACCAATTGACTTTGCATTTTCACTAGATTCTACTGTCTCAAAGGATCATTTCCCTCGGTCCAGTCCTTGCGAAATACAAGTTCCAAACATTTTTCTTAATGCACACAATGCAAAGCGACATCACACAGTTCCTCATGGTGTTGCTCTTCAAATATCAGCTTCTTTCAGGGTCTACTTCACTATAAAACATTTATGCTTGGTTGGTTGGAAGTCTCCCCAGGAGCAATCAAAGTGTAAATGAAGGTCTTAAACAGTCCACAATTTTATACAACATAATACAATACAGCACAGGAACAGGCCCTTCAACCCACCAAGCCTGCACCAATTCCTAGTCCTTATTTAGACCCGCTACTTATTGTCCATGCATGGTCCCTATCCCTCTGTTCGCCTCATATTCATGTGTCAATCAAGACAGATTTTAAACATTGCTGAAATGCCTGCTTCCTCCACCTCCACTGGCAGTTCATTCCAGGCACCGAGCACTCTCTGTATGAAAAATTTTCCCTGCACTTCTCCTCTAAACTTTCCCCCTCTCACCCTGAACCTGTGCCCTGTTGTAGTTTGACCTTTCCAACCTGGGAAAAAGCTTCTGACTATCTATTGATACCTCTCTAATTTTGTAGACCCCTATCAAGTTGCCCCTCAGCCTCTGTTTTTCCAATGAAAGCAATCCACATTTATCCAACCTCTCCTCATAACTAAAACCATCCAGATCAGGCAACATTCTGGTAAATATTCTCTGCACCCTCTTCAAAGCATCCATATTCTTCTGGTAGTGTGGCAACTAATGCACGCAATATTCCAAACATGGCCTAACTAAAGTTTTGTACAGCTGTAACATAACTTGCCAACATTTATATTTGATGTCCCAGTCAATGAAGGGAAGCATGCTGTATGCCTTATTAACCACCTTATCCACCTGTGTTGCTACTTTCAGGGATCTATGGACCTGTATGGCCAGATCCCTATGTTTTTCTGGGAACTAGAATTCCAGAGGTGAGATGAGAGTGACAGCCCTTGACATCAAGGTTGCATTCAAACAAGTGTGGCATCAAGGAGCCCTAGTAAAACTGGAATCAATGGGTATCAGGGGGCAAAGTCTCCAGTGGTTGGAGTCATACCTGACACATAGGAAGATGGTCGTGGTTGTTGGCGGTCAATCATCTCAGCTCCAGGTTATCTCTGCAGAAGTTCCTCAGGGTAGTGTCCTAGACCCAACCATTGTCAGCTGCTTTATCAATGACCTTCCCTCCATCATAAGATCAGAAGTGGGGATATTCGCTAATGATTGCACAATGTTCAGCACCATTCATGATTCACCACATCATCAGATACTGAAGCAGTCTGTGTTCAAATGCAACAAGATCTAGACAATATCCAGGCTTGGGCTGATAAGTAGCAAGTGACATTTGCACCACACAAATGCCAGGCATAACCATCACCAACAAGAGACAACCTAACCACCACTCCTTGACATTGAATGGTGTTACCATCACTGAATCCCCCACTATCAACATCCTAGGGGTTATCATTGACCAGAAACTCAACTGGACTCACCACATAAACACAGTGGCTACAAGAGCAGGTCAGAGCTAGGAATACTGTGATGGGTAACTCACCTCCTGACTCCTCAAAGCTGGTTCACCATCTACAAAGCAAAAATCAGGAGTGTGATGGAATACTCCCCACTTGCCTGGATGAGTGCAGGCCCAAACACACTTAAGAAGTTTGACACCATGCAGGACAAAGCAGCCCACTTGATTGACACTACATCCACAAGCATCCACTCCCTCCACCACCAATGCCCAGTAGCAGCAGTGCGTACTATCTACAAGTTGCCCTGCAGAAATTGACCAAAGATCCTCAAACAGCACCTTCCAAGCTCATGACCACTTCCATCTAGAAGGACAAGGACAGCAGACATGTGAGAACACCACCACATCCAAGTTCCCCTCCAAGGCAGTGACCATCCTGACTTGGAAATATATCACTGTTTCTTCACTGTTGCTGGGTCAAAATCCTAGAATTCCTTCCCTAATGGCATTGTGGGTCAACCTACAGCATGAGGACAGCAGCAGTTCAAGAAAGCAGCTCACCACCATTTTCTCAAGGGCAATTAGGGACAGGCAAGAAATGCTGGCCAGTCAGCCTGCAACTTCCATAATGGCTTTCAATCATTCTATTTTGAGACATATACTAAATAAATAAATATATTGACAAGGGTAAGATCAGCCTCCCTCCAAACATCAATCAGTATTGTACCATAAGCTTTGCTGTTTGTATTCAAATCTCAACAAAGATGCAGCCAGAACCTTCTTCAAGCATCACTGTTCACTTAATATCAAGAAATTATGCTCACCCATTTTATATTATTCCTTTTTTCCTTTCAGAATTATCATAATAATGGGAGTGCAATGATAAGATGGAGGACGGAAAAATGATTTTGATAGACTCTAAAAATAACATTGATAATTAAGATAATTTTAAAAATGAGGATGAGGTTGAAGATTAGACCAAATAAAAACCTGAAACAAGACAATGGTTCTCATTCTTCTATCCAAGTCCTCTACAAGTTAGCCCTGTGTAGCTTTCTTCTTTGATCCTATTCACCAAGTCAGATACTTTCACCTAGGCAAAAAATAATAGCATGAATGGGGTTCTGGGGGAGTCATGGAGCACAAAGGAACCAGAGGAGTAGGCAACTGGTGAGGATGAGCAAGATCACCAGCGGATATTGTGGAAATTGTTGTCACTGAGTTTGGAATTTGGGATCCTGATCTTTTGGATAGAATATTTAAAGAAAGATTATCAGTTAACGCTATTCCTGTATATAATTCTGATTGAGAACAAGCAACAACTTTCTGCATATGGTCACTCCGCAGTTTAAGAAACAATAAGATGTAGGAGCAGAAGTAGGCCATTCAGCCCATCAAATCACCTCTGACTTTCAATGAATTCACGACTGACCGCAATACTCTAGGAATGCCTTCTACAGTATTAGTAAGTCTTCAGTTATTTTTAGATTCTATCCCCTCTTGAAATAAAAGCCAGCATTGCAATTGCATTCCGTTTTCCTGCTTAGCTTAGAGTCATAGAGTCAACAACATGGAAACAGACCCTTCAGTCCACCTTGTCCACACTGACTAGACATTCCAATCTGACCTAGCCCCATTTGCCACCATCAGCCCTTATCTCTATAAATCCTTCCTATTCATGTACCCATCCAGATTCTTTTTAAATGTTGTAATTGTACCCGTTTGCAACACTTCTTCTGGCAACTTGTTCCATACATGTACCACCCTCTGCGTGAAAAAATTACCTCTTAGGTCCTTTTCAAATCTTTCTTCTCTCACCTTAAATCTATGCCCTCTAGATTTGGGCTTCCCACACCCAAGGAAAATTACTTTGGCTATTCACCCTATCCATGCCCATCATGATTTTATAAACCTCTATAAGGTCATCCCTCAGCTTCCGATGCTCCACAGAAAAAAGCCCCAGCCTATCCAGCCTTTCCGTATAAATCAAACCTTCCAGTGCCGGCAACATCCTTGTAAATCTTTTCTGCACACTCTCAACTTTAACAACATCCTCCCTATAGAAGAGCGACCAGAATTGTACGCAAAAGTGGCCTCACCAGTGTCCTATACAGCTGCAAGATGATAACCCAACTCCTTTATTCAGTGTTCTGACCAATGAAGACAAGCCTGACAATCACCTTCTTCACCACCCCATCTACCTGCAACTCCACTTTCAAGGATCTATGCACTTGCACCCCTAGGTCTCTTTGCTCGGCAACATTCCCCAGAGACCCACCATTAATTGTATAAGTCCTGCCCTGGTTTGCCTTACCAAAATGCAACACTTCACATTTATCTAAAGTAAATTCAATTTGCCACTGCTTGACCCATTGGCCCATCTGATCAAGATCTCGCTGTATGCTGAGATAATCTTCTTTACCATCCACTACACCATCTAATTTGGTGTCATCTGCAAACTTACTAACCATACCTCCTATATTCACATCCAAATCATTAATATAAATGATGAAAAGCAGTGGCCCCTGCATGATCTTTGTGGAACACAGGCCTCTGGTATGAAAAGCAACCCTCTACTACTACCCTCTGTCCCTTACCTCAAGCTAATTTTGTATCCAACTGGCTAGCTTCCTGGATCCCATCAGATCTAACCTTACTAACCAGTGTACCATGCAGAACATTGTCAAACACTACCCTGTGAATGTCAGCTTTTTGAGATTTATGCACGAAGACCCCCAAATCGTTCTGTGGTGCAGCCTTATGAAGTCTTTCTCTATTTCAGTCATATTCAGCTCCTCCTTCCTTCCTGCCAAAATCCATTACCTCATATTTTCACATATTATTGTTATTTATTATTTTAAATGTTAGAAATTCTAATTCTAATCACTAATTAGCTGCTTTCCCAGTACTTACATCATGTTCTGGTTCATGACATCACTCTGTCAATGTCGTCACTGTAGCTGGGTCTCTTGATCGACATGTTTCATCCTGAGCCACTCACCTCTTGCTCAAGCCTTAGGAATAGAATAAACTAAACTTAGTCAGTTTCCAGATATTCACCAAATAACCAGCTGCTTCTCCTGTAGCAGAGTAAGAATAAATTCTTGGAGGCTGAAAAATGTTCAGGTAATAGCAGCCAAATACTTGTTTCCCTTTTTGTGGTTCAGTCCCTGAAGTGCTCAACTCTGGCATTCTATAGTAACTTGTACTCATGTGCTAGGTTGTACTAAACTGGCTACTTTATATGCTCCTAACACAAAAGACTTATCCAGGTCACTTAGTGAGGATTCAGTTTTGGCTCATGTTTAATTCAGCTGGTCTTTCACTGTTGAAAAAAAATGCTTCTGACTGGCAACTACTATTTAATTCTAACTGCAAACAACAAACAAAATTAAAACAAAAATGTGTAGATTCTGGAGATCTGAAATAAAAACATGAAGTGCTGGAGAAGCTCTGCTGGTGTGGCGTATACGTGGAGAGAAAAACAGAGTTAATTTTCCAAGTGCAGAATGACTCTTCTTATGTTACTGGAGACTTTCTGATACCTTCACACAGAAGAGAGAGACACACAGAGTGAGTTTTTTTTGATGGTTTCTCTTTGCAAGTTGGGTGTTTCTGCTGCACATGTCCCACACATGCCATGGGCACCTGGTCTGGAGCCAATCAAAACATTGTTTTCAGGATATTGTTCCCCCTTAATTCATAATCTGTCAGGTCTGTGTGTCTGCTTTTTCTCTCACTGCTCTAGGGGAAAGGCAACACTGTATACAACTCACAATGTACTCCAGTCAATGATTTTTGAAATTGCAGCTGTGTCTTTGCCCAGTCTCCTTGTCTCAAAGCAATACCTAGTTTATATTTAGTCCATAGTTCAAGTTTAAAGAAAACAAAAAGATTTGGTCTTTACAAGTTTGAGCAGGAAACTTCCTGAATTTTTTTTTGATAGATCAGTATATTTCTTAGTGAGTGAAAAGGAGCAATTCCTTAACTTATTCCTGGGAAATGAATGTTTGTGTATGTGTGTGTGTGTGCGCGCGTGCACGAGGAGGGTGTGTTGGGAAAACTAAGGAGAAACAACAATTGAGAAATAGCAACCACGGCATAATTTCAAAGAAACAAGAGAAAGGGAAAAAAAATTGCCATGAAAATAAGCAAGCTGGACTGAAAAAAGACAAACTTTAGCAAGATAGTTCTCAATGACAGAGAGACCATCATGTCAGGGCAACGACAAGGTGATTCATTTGCAACTATCTTTGGCCATAAGTGCTGAATGGACGACTCATCTTGGTATTCTTGAGAGGTTCCCAGCATTAACGATTCCAGTATTCAACAAATTTTCTTCAAGAAATGCCTGATGGGACTGTGACTAGAAAAAGCAAGTCCCCTGACAGTATTTTTGAAGACCTGTCCTCTAGGACTAGCTGAGTCCCTAGACAAGCTGTTTCTGCATATTGGTACATACATGATAATGTAGAAAATGACCCAGATGTGTTCAGTGCGTAAATGGCAGGACAAATCTATTCTGACCAATTATTCTTAATATTAATGTACTCTTGATCATCAGCAAGGTACTGGAGGTATGGGCAACAGTGCTATCAGACCTCCAAATAGCCTTTACATGGACTTTATTAAAGCCTTTGACAAGGTTCTGCATGGTAGACTGTTTAGTAAAGTTTGATCACATGGGATTCAGGGAGAGCTTGCCAAATGAATAAAAAATTGGCCTGACAGTAGGAGACAGAGGGTGGTGGTGAAGGGTTATTTTTCGGACTGGAGGCAAGTGACCAGCAGTGTTCTGCAGGGATCGATGCTGGGTCCACAGTTATTTGTCATTTATGTAAACAATTTGGATGATAATTTAGGGGGCATGTTTAGTAAGCTTGTGGATGACACCAAATGAGTGACATAGTGGACAGTGAAGAAGGTTATCTAAGAATGCAATGGGATCTTGGTCAATTGGGCCAATGGGCTGAGTAGTGACAGATAAGGAGTTTAGGTTCGATATATGTAAGGTATTGCTTTTACATAAGATCAACAAGGGCAAAACTACAGTTAATGGTAGTGTTGTCGAACAGGGAGACCTAGGGGTTCAGGTAAATAGTTCTTTGAACGTTGCGACTTAGATAGACAGAGTGGTGTAAAAGGCATTTAGGACGCTTGTATTCATTCTTCAGATTATTGATCGTAGAAGTTGGGACATCGAGGTTGAGATTGCACAGGACATTGGCCAGTTTTGGAGTACTGTGTACAGTTCTGGTCATCCTGTTTTAGGATGGATATTATTAAATTTGGGGTGTGTGTTTAGAAGAGATTTACAAAGGGTGTTGCCAGGACTGGAGGGTTGGAGTTATAAGAGAGGCTGGATAGGCTGGGACATTTTTCACTGGAATGTAGGAGGTAGGAGGTTGAAGGGTGACCTTATTGAGCTTTATAAAATCAGGAGGGGCTAGGTAAAGTGAATAACAAATGTATTTTCCCTAGACTAGAGGAGTTCACAATTAGAAGACATATTTTTATGGTGAGAGGGGAAAGATTTAAAAGGGACCTGAGTGGCAACGTTCTCACACAGAGTGTGAAAGGTTCATACTTGGAATGAACTGTCAAAGGAACCGATAGATGCAGATATGGTTACAACATTTAAAAGACATTTGGACAGGTACATGAATAGGAAAGGTTTTGAGGGATATGGGCCAAACGCAGGCAAGTGGGGCTGGGTTAGTTTGGGAAACTTGGTCGGCATGGATGAGTTGGACCAAAGGTCTGTTTCTGTGCTGTATGACTCTATAAAATATCATCCAACTTAACTGATTAATAGTATCAAGGACTACTTTAAGTTCAACAAAGAAATCGAAAAATAATAGAAGTTAAAACGAAGAGTTATGATAGATTGGACAGGGAAAATTATTTCTAATGATTGAAGGATCAATCACGGCAACATCACTAATTTGAAATGGTAATTAACAGAGTGGCAAGAATGGTTAGAATATGTTTCTTTATGTCAAGAACAATTGGAACATGGCACCCTCTTTCTCAGGATATAGATCTGAGGCTAAGAACACTTTTTTGAGGAAAGGTTGGATTAATATGTGAAACAAAGAAAGATACAAAAACCATGGGGCACACGTGGAGTAATAGTATAGATTTAAATTTCTCTAGACTATGTGTATATAAAGACCCATGATGGTCTTTTAATGCACTGCAGATATGTAGGGCTTGACGGTCATTCAGCCATTTTCTTGGAGGAGCTCAAAAATAGCCAGCTGTATTCTTGAGAATGAATGCATTATTACAACAAATATAACATCACGCTTTGCATCTGGTTACACACAATCTGAACTTCCACCAAGTGTTATCTTCCTTAAAAAAAATCAAAAGATCAATGGCAGGATCTCATCATCTCATATGAGTGCTGTCTATTGCATCATGAACTTGAGGAAGAAAACCAAATGTGAAAACATGGTTGCAACATACTGCTGTTGTGGGATGGGACATTCTATAGGTGCAGTTACACAAATACTCACCAGCTGTCTGAGGCACAAACAAGTTGGTCCAAAATATCTTGTCAACCAAATTTTGGTTTGTCAAACCTTATTTGGGCCATAACTATGAAATAAAGCATTGGAAATAATACGAAAATATGGAAGTAGTCTTTTGTTTGAACTGATGCAAGCTAGGTTAAGAAAAATTTACTTGTTGATGACAAATAATACACAATTTTACTGTTGCATGAGAGATTAGTATTATTGGCATTTGATGCTGTTGGTTTAAAATGTCTTTATTGTAATATGGCACATGCTATCAATTAGGCTAACTTGGTATTTAATTTTCATTAAAGATGCAGGTGACAACCAGTGTAATCATTATACCAAACTGAAAATGTATCAATTTATAGTTTCTCTTCAATATTTACAGTGCAATAGAAAAATTAAAACAAAAATAACTGTTAAACCATGCTCTCTCTCCTTATCTTCATTCAAAGATATGTCACTCATTTCAAGTCACAGATTTACAAAGTTCAAGCTTTGGGAGCATATCAGTTAAACACTTGAGCCTAGTATTTTGGGCAATGGAGAGCGTCTCTGTTATGGTGAACAGAAAGAATTCAAGAATTCCAAGTTCCATCTCCCAAACTCTCTGGGACTGTTAACTACGGAGAAGCTTTCTGCATAAAAGGTAAATGAACCCCTTGGAACAGTGCAACTTGTTCAAGACCCAACAAGATGTCTCCAGAAGCGTCAATACATGTTTCTGATGAATTAGAATCCTTTTTCTTGACAGAGCGTAGTCTGCTATATAGAACTGAAAGTAACTGAACACAAATTATTCTCCTATGTGCACCATTACTCATAGATACTCAATGAGTTGGCATGGTAGTGAAGGGGAATGTTTGGTGCATAGAAGTAGGCACTAAGTTTTCATTGGGGACTGAGGAGTATCAGATGGCATAGGGCCATCAGGAATCTGGAGGATAAATAGACAGGATTAGTTGCAGGTGTTGGCATGAGTGGCTAGGTGTTGCACAGACAGTGAGTGAAGTAAGGGGAAGTGAGAGGTTTGAGGGCTGGAGTAAGGTTTGATATTTCTCCCCTTTTGAAGGGGCAAGGTATGCATTCGGATCTGGTCTGAGGATACCTTTGGCGGTGGTAAGGCACATTTTAGGGCTGCAAAAAGGCATATATCCCTGTGAAAAGTGTACAAACCGGTTAACACTGCTGAGGTACTGCAAAATATTTTGAGTTTATAAACATCAATGCTAGGTATTTCAGAGAACGAGTAATATAATGCCATTGACAACAAGGTGCAGAGCTGGATGAACACAGCAGGCTGTGTTCATCCAGCTCTGCACCTTGTTGTCTCGGATTCTCCAGCATCTGCAGTTCCTACTATCTCTA
>NC_063334.1:57604265-57623995 GCF_021869965.1 Rhincodon typus
CTGTGTTCATCCAGCTCTACACCTTGTTATCTCAGATTCTCCAGCATTTGCAGTTCCTACTATCTCTGATACAATTAGCTGTTTAGGCTGATCTCATATGGCAAGAGATAGTAGGAACTGCAGATGCTGGAGAATCCGAGACAACAAGGTGCAGGGCTGGATGAACACAGCAGGCCAAGCAGCATCATAGGAGTAGAGAGGCTGACGTTTCGGGCCTCGACCCTTCATCCAGCCCTGCACCTTGTTGTCTCTAATATGGCAAACTTTGTTTTAACCAATACCTTACAAACTGGCATTCTCAATAAACCCGCAAAAGTTATATACGTAAATACCACAAAATTTACTTCAACTGTTGATTTGATTTCAAGTCAATTTCTCCTCAAGCTCTGCCATCTACCGCAATGTCTGAGTAATCAATTGAGGGTGCATGTGGGTAGGTTTTTTGCCAGTAATTTTTATTTAAGGCAAATTTGCATTATTCAAGTGATTATATGCTGTGAATAAAGCATAACAGTGATGTGTATAACCTCTGCATTACATTTTTATTACTTAGTGTTGTTTTTACACCGATTATGTGGACCTCTTCTGACACACTCCTGGTCCCATAGGTGCCAGTTAATAAAATGTTTGCTGTATAAACAGTAATATTCCACAAGAGCTTGTGTTGAGACCTCTGTTCCTTTCAGTGCACAGAAATTGTTTGAATTTGGGAATGGGCAACATATCACAATTTTCAGCCAATACTAATAGAGGAATTATTAACAATTTTTAAAGAACATACAGAGGTTAGTGCATTGGGCAATATAATATTGCATGAAAATTGATATAGAGAAATATGAACTGGTACATTTTGAAGAGAAATAAGAAGTATTATATGTGAAAACTCAAAAATGAGAAGCAGTAGAGTGATTTAGAAGTTGTTACAACTTGATGAGAAAGGGTAAATGGGTTTCCTTCAGTTGGCCACAAGAAAGACTTTTTTAGCTTGTACATATATTAGTTTCAACTAAATATTGTATTAATCAAAATTAAGAAGCCAACTGAAATGTTATTTGAGTGAAAGAAAGAGGAATTGTATTAATTACTAATCCAGAGGAAAAAAAATCAAACACACACATACAAACACAAGTATATCATTTATAAACGGGAGTCTATTTAGTACAATAGTAAGATACAGAACATGTAGTTTAAGAATTTCTAAGAGTCCATGAATTATTATGGTTGGACCTGAGATTATGACTATTTGATTGATGTCTTGTATGCTCAGTAGTAGCAAGATTCCTAGAGTTCTTGGATATTTCTCCCATTTGCTTTGTTACTCGATTTAGTTTTTAAGATCACAAGAAGGAAACAGGGAGAGAAAGAGTCTCCCTGTTATTGCTGTTACGAATTCATTTTTATTTTTCTCTCTTTTGGCTCTGCCAATCAGCTACTGAAATGTGGTTAAAAGTTTCGAGGAGATTTGTAGCTCGGGTTGTGGATGAGGTTGTAGACATGCTCACCGAACTGGTGGGTTTGATGGCAAACATTTCGTCACCCTGCTAGGTAACATTGTCAGTGCGACAGTCACCGGAGGTACACTGACAATGTTACCTAGCAGGGTGAGGAAATGTTTACACTTGAGCCCATCGGCTTGGCGAGCATGTCTACAACCTGAAATGTGGTTATTTTGCATATTTCTGAATTTGGCTCCATTGTCTTTCCAAGCTAGATAGTTGCAGGTAACCTTTCATGTTCAATATGTGCAAATTATCATTCACATATAAATTAAAACCAGAGATGCCAGTGTCTTGACACCTTAGCTGACTGGTTTCAATGTCATCAGATAAAATGATAATTATAATTCAAACAACTTTGTTTATTCTACATAGGTTTCTAGAATCTGGAATCAGGTGATTAATACAGCTATCTTGGTGGCACAGTGGTTAGCACTGCTGCCTCACAGCACCAGGGACCCGGGTTTAATTCCACCCTCGGGCAACTGTCTGTGTGGGGTTTGCCCATTCTCCCCGTGTTGGTGTGGGTTTCCTCCCACAGTCCAAAGATGTGCAGTCTAGATGGATTGGTCATGTTAAATTGCCTGCAGTATTCAGGGATTTGTACATTAGATGGGTTTGGGTTGGTGTGGACTTGTTGGGCCGAAGGGCCTGTTTCCACACTGTAGGGATTCTATTCTATCAATCTAAAGCCATTTTATCTGAGAAGGTCTTAATGTCAAAATCAGATGATGGAAGCTGAAATTTAATAATTCATATTTTACTACCATCACAGCAATGTATATTATCTTTAAAACTTTATAAGTTAATAAACTTATTAAAGGGAAAAAAAAAGTAATGGGAGCAACAGTAAGCTCCTGAGGTCATTCTTATTCATATTGCATTGTGCAACTGGTTCCCCTTCTCTTTAAATTTCTAAATTTCCCTTCTCTTACACATTTTATTGATAACTGTAGTCCAATCCAAAGTTTTATAAATCAGATTATGAAGTATAAAAGTAAAAAGTTAATCCACAACCAATACAACTCATTTATTAAGACACAGTTAAAATAATGCATGCAGCTTTGGGTGAATGACTTAGTAGAAGATGTCAAGACAACAGGGTGATGCAGAGGGAATTCACTTCAATGATAGCAACTACAAAACACTTATGCAAAGACACAAAGTAGAGGAATTTTGCAGAGATACAAAAGTGGTGTTAAGAAAGACAAGGCTTTGATAAGGTAGATAAGCAAAAACTATTCCCACATATTGGCAATAATTAGCAGCATAAATTTAAAAGCAGCACCAAAAAAACATCAAAGGAAAATTTAGGGTATTTTTTTCAGTATATTAATACATGGTATGTCATTGCAGAAGCTTCAATAGAAAAGAATTTAACCAGTAAATTATATAAACATCTATAAAATACCGACTAATAACACAATGAACTCAAATGTCACCTGCTGCGTTGTAATATTCTTTGACAGAATATGGCAGAACTATGTTTGTTCTCTGCCTGGTACTTCACCACAACTGGCTGAAAGAAAAACCACAGACTGGAACATCCAATATGTATGCATCAATTTTATATATTCTTTATAATCCTGAAATATTGTGAGATCTCCCACTCTGACTTTGTGAAAGTTATGGCAGAAAACTGGGAGAACTCACATGGAATTCCAAGATTTGTTTGGAAATAAGATTAATTGAGTGCATGCGAGGCGAACCGTCTTATTTGGCAGTACAGGACAATTGTCCAGTAAGATAACTGTGTGACTTGCATCATTGGCAGTAACAGATATAATGCTGTAGGAAGAACTTAACTCCATTGGCAGAAACAACCCCTTCAGTGAAAGTTAGCTGTGTTATTCCATCTGATGGCATAGATTTGAATCAACTGACTAAAAGCCCGTGAAACCAATTGTTAAAGATTAGCTCCAGGGCCCTGTGGTTGTGATTGGTAGCAGAATGTGGGCTGCAAAGAGGACAATAGGTGACATGTGTTTTTCATGGCAAGTTTTCATTTGGCCTGATCCATTTTAACAATGAAACACTGTGGGCCGAATCTTACTTTTTTTTGACGAAGTGCCAGTTGTATTGTTTATTTTTTTTTGGAACGTTTTTTGACTATGAGGCCTAGCTAAATTTCTCATGGTATCTTGAAAAACAGCCCTGACCCTATGGTGTCCCTCACATCCAATTCCATCTGCATCTTATCTCATACCATCCCTGGAAAAGTTCGCCACTCGCCGCCAGCCGCCTCAGGTTGTATGTTCCCACTCAGAATAACCGCCACCGACACCGGGAACCTCTCCCGCTGCCATGTTGGGCTCGCCTTCCCCTCCCCTGCGCTGGCTTGATTTTTCTCCACACTGCACGTCAAGGTAAGCAGATTAACCTAATAAAAGAAAGTCGTGAAAGAAAAGGGGAAAAAATGTAAAAGGGGGTAATCAATAGTAAAAGAGGACGGAGCAGGAACCCGCACACTGCGCTGTAAGGTGCACGTTAAAGGGTGCAGGGGCCAAAAGCAGAAGTTTGTTGGAAAAAGAGATAACAAAGTGTAGAGCTGGATGAACACAGCAGGCCAAGCAGCATCAGAGGAGCAGGAAGGCTGACGTTTCAGGCCTAGACCCTTCTTCAGAAAAAACGCTCAGCAGGCCTGGCAGCACCTGGGAGAAAAAAAAGTCACAGTCAATGTTTGGTGTCACTGAATTCGAAACTTTAACTCTGATTTTTTCTTCACAGATGCTGCCATCCCTGCTGAGCTTTTCCAGCAACTTCTGTTCCTGATTTACAGCATCCGCAGGTCTTTTTTTCGGTTTTTATTAAAGGGTGCAGGGGACTGAGTGGCAAAGAGGTTCAGATCCCACCCCTCACCATAGGCCCTTTAGATATTCACAGGCTATGTTCAGAATTAATTATAGAATCCCTACAGTGTGGAAACAGGCCTTTCAGCCCAACAAATCCATACCGACCCTCACAGCATTATTGTCCTGAGGTTTTAGAGGAATCATTGACAAGGCTGCCTCCTGCACCCCACAGCCCAGGTACTGACATCTCGCTGGGAACGTTAGCCATAGAAAGTCAGGGAGCACAAGCCGGGTGGGACCCTCACTGCAGCTAGCCCTGGAGAAAATACGGCAGGCCAGTGGCACTTGGATGGATTGCTGGAGATTAGACAACTGCTCTGGCCCAAGGACCCTGTGGTGTTAGAATGCAGGGGCTTTGCCTGAATGCACAGGGAGGAAGAGGAGTGGCAGAGAGGTATGTAAGATACAATGAACCTCAGAGGCTGCTGGAGTGTGCCTCTCAATTCTTAACGCTCACATCTTGAGGGGGAGGGGTTCTCTTTCTCTGACACTCATTCAGTTTCACTCTGTTATTTTCTAGTTCTGTTCTGGCCCTGCATGGGGTCACACCTCCTCCTGAAGTAGTTTCATGAGTTCTAAGTTACTCATACTTAGGTACATGAGCTTCAAACAATGGTACAGCATGGATGTTGATTGATTCTCCAGCTCTCTCTTTACCCCTGTTCAACCTGTGGACAGTTATTACTTAGTGTTATCTGTCCCAATGCCTCGCTTTAATCGTTCCAATGCAAATTGCCATCCCTTTCCATTAACCTTCCTTGCTTGTTTAAAGTCAGTTTCTCTCTAAGAGTACATATGATGATGTCACTTACTGTCTCATTCACCTGGCCACATTAACCATTTCATGTCTGACCATTTCTCAATGAGTTGCACGTGTTTGGGTCCACCATGATGGATTTCACCATGTTCATGGCTTCATATGAAACACACCTGCCCAGTCACTCCGCTATCACAATTTCATACAGCAAATTCTTGACTTTCAGGTCATCTTTATCAAAAGATTACAGTGTGTTTGTCTGAAAAATTTGCCAATCTTCCCCCTGAGTGGTCCAAATATTTCAGGTCAAGGCCAGACTATCAAATGTGGCTTCCTTTATGGGTCTGGTCTGTGTTCTTTATTTCAGATGTCAGGCTAGGGTTCTTCCCTTTGCAGTGAAGGAAATGAAAGAGAGATTGAGTGAAGATACAACGTTAGGATAATTTTCCATAAAACAAAGAGGAGCCATTTGTAGACTAGGAGACAGCTTTGCAGATCAGAGCAGTGCAGCTAGGTGATGGGATGGGGAGGTCAGTGGCAGCCATGATGAATCAGGTTCAGCACTCTCAAGGTCTGCTGAGAAGGCACTCACATCTACACCCAATTGTCCCAGCCAATAGTCCTCAGGATTGAAGGTATGTCAGCAGGGGAATGGCCAATCTGGCTCACACTCCAGGTGCCCCGTCATCACAAGGAAGCAAGACAGTGCCTGGAGGCACATAGAGGAGAAGGATCCACACACACACAGGACCCTCAGAGGTTTCTCCTCAGGAATCTCCAAAGGTAGCTGAGCACTCCCCTCCAACCCTTGGAAGTTGAAGACCTCTGGCCAAAAAAAAATCCCTCAGTATGTCTGGCCCATCCAGGCACAAACAGCACTGGGATCACCTGATCAAACCTCCATCCACAGCAGCTACAGGTTAGACTAACTTCTAGTGCGAGAGAGAGGAAGAAGAAAAACTGATGAGTGTGCTTTGGTGAATGGGTGACACTACTGTGTATGAAGTATTAAGTTTAATTTGTATCTTTTCTCACACTGCATCTGTTGTCTGACTCTGTGTAGTCCTAAATGTAACTGTGCCAGGATGATGTCTAATTTCATGTCCACGCAGAATGGACCATAGATTGATGTCTGTGGTGAGAACCAGCTGCAGCGTGTGGAAGCCAGACAAACAAGGTGTATCTCGGGCAATGGGTGATGCTGACACCACTGTTCCTCATCTGAAAACATCAGTATTCTTTTCCCAGTTTCTGTCCAAAAGTGTTGGAATGAACGAGATGCTCAACAATTGAGGCAAGAAAGAGTACAGTACACAGGGAACCAGTGATGTAAGATGGCCAGGAATTCAAATCCCCACAGATCTGTGTCTTGTGCAGTGCAGGGGTCTGTACGTAATATTCTTGCATTCTAAAGGGTCTTGAATTTGTGGGACTTGCAGCCCCTCCCTCACATATCGATGTGCTTACCCAACCCACTCCGGGTATCATTTGCAGCCATTTTCCTTCCATTGCACACTTCTGAATTCCTGCACAATGGAAAGTGACAATGTTCAGTCTACAGCGAGTGACTTCCAACCTCAATGGCTATATACTGAAGAGTGCCCAGATATCCAGATCCCTAACCTGACTATATGAGGCATCAGCTACTCACCTTTCGCCCCCAGCCCTTGTCAAATGAAGTGACCATATCAGATGTGATCATAGATTGTCGCCTTCCCCCGCCCAGCCACCCTCCTGAAGTCAGGGTGCTCCTAATTGTAGGTGATCTCAGACACCTGCATTGACCTATTCATATCTATGCAGTATCTTCTATCCCCATTACAAATATAGGAACCTACTCTTCACAATTGTTACCACCCCTTCCCACAGCCTGCACCATCCAATCCTGACTAATAGGTTCCTTCCAGTGGCAGGAACACGCATAACCCAGTTTTCCTTTACTTTCTGAATACCATAAATACCATAAGAAATAGGAACAGGAATAAACCGTTTGGCCCTTTGAGCTTGCCCCGCCATTCAACAGGATCATGGCTGGTCCAACATTTCTTGTGTCCAATTTTCTGCAGTTTTCCCATAACCGTTGATACCCCCAATGATCAAGAATCTCTGTCTGTCTGTCTGTCTCTCTATCTCTTTCAACCTTGCATATACACAAGGACTCTATCCCCACGAGTTGTGTGGCACAGCTTCTAAAGACTCTCAACACTCTGAGAAAAGAAATATCTCCTCATCACAGTCTTAAATTCGTGCCCGTTTATTCTGAGACTATGGCCTCTGGTTGTCTCAGCATTTATTCTGTCAAGTGTTGTGAAGTTGCGTAGAGTAATCGTGTATTGGAAGACAGAAGCGTAGAATTTTTTTGTAAAAATGATGAGGGAGAACAGAGCATGGTTCCTTTTAAGAGATGAAATGCTTTTCTAAGCTTAGAGATTTATACAGAAGAAAGTGTTTGTATGTAGCTGAAGATGTATGGCAGCTCTGAAATTGAAACATGTATCAATTGGCTGTTTGATTGAAAATCTTAGGTGTGTTTTGATGTTTTGGCAATGAGCTGGAATCAGCCAACTTACACTAAGTTCTTCACAATTAAAAGCCAATTGAATTTAAATCTGATGGTTTTGATAACTCGGACCAAATATTGTAAGAAAATTGATAGGTCATCCAAGGTATATAAGGAGAGGGTTTTTGAAAATCAGTGTGTGAGAAATGAAAACCTAGCTGTCTCAAAAAATCGCTAATGTCTCTAAGAAAGCAACATCTTATCCATAAAAGGTACCACGGCACTTCTAGCTAAGTGTCTTCATAGAGAAAACATCTCTGACAGCAGAATCAGTGGTTGAAAGGCGTTTATGACTTGAGAACCGCAGAAGAAAGGTGTGTAGGCTTTGACAGACTGAATTTTAATTTATTTTCTTATTACTTGGGTTTATATAAGTGGGGCTTGTGTTTATTCAAATAACATACCAGTAGAATTTTGTTCAGTTAGGGAATATTCAGGAGTTGGGGGGAATTGTTCGGTTTGTTAGTAGCTCTGTTAATTTATTCACTGTTAGGGTTAACTAAATTAATTGTTACTTGGTAATTGTAAAGTTATTATCAGGGATTTTCTTTAATTTAACCTCCCCTTCTCTGTAACAGTTTAACAGATTAGATGAGGTGAGGCGAGCTTCTCTGGGTGTTTCGTGTTTAATTATTAGAAGGGGCCTCTACTCCCGCTGTAACAAACTGGGGGCTCGTGTTTCGATTTTAATTACCAGAGGGCTTCGACTTTTCCTTCCTAACATAAGCCCTCAAGAATCCTATATGTTTCAATGAGATCACCATTCATTCTTCCAAACTCCACCAAATAGAGTCCCAACCTGTTTAGCCTTTGCTCGTAAGACAATCCCTCCATACCAGAGATCAATGTTGTGAACCCTCTCTGACCTGTCTAAAAATGAAAAAATATCTTAAATAATGGGACCAAAACTGCTTGCAGTACTCCAGATATGGCTTCACCGGCATCTTGTACAGTTGCAATAAGACTTTCCTACTCTTATATACCAACGCCTTTGAAATTAGAATCAACATTCCATGAGCCTTCCTGATCACCTGTTGTACCTGTGTGCTCGCTTTCTTTGTTTCATGCACAATTACATCAAGTTACTTTGTGTTGCAGCTTTCTAAAGTTTTTTCCCATTTAAATAGTATTCCATTCTTTTGATCTCCTTTCCAAAATGTACAATTTTACATTTCCTCACATTATACTCTATCTGCCACCTTTAGCCCACTTACTTAACCATATTACTCACTTAATAATTGATTCCAAGATTTTTCCAACCATAAATGATAGGCTAATCAGCCTACAGTTACCTGTCGTTTGTCTATCCCTCCCATCTTTTTGAATAGAGTTGTCACATTAGCAATTTTCCAAACCTCTGGTACTTCTCCAGAACCCAAGAGTTTTTTTTAAAATTACATCCACTAATTATGTACCTCATTTAGGATCCTAGGAATCAAGCCATCAGGTCCAGTAGATTTATCTGCCTTTAGCTCCATTAGTGTGTTTAATACTGTACTACTTTTTAATGATGATGTTGGTACTTAATTCCTCCTCATATTCTTTAGTATTATTAGAATGTTCAAAGTATCTTTCACTGTAAAGGCTGATGCAAAATATCTGTTTCACTCCTCTCCCACTTCCTTATCCCCCAAAACCACCTCCCCAGATTCATCTGATTAGGGGCTATATTCACTTTGACCTCTCTCTTCCTTTTTATATATTTGAAGAAGCTCTCTATATTCCTTGTTAGTTTGCCTTCACTGTTTATTTTCTCCCTCTTTATTATCTTTTAAGTCTTCCCTTGCTGGATTCTGAATTCATCCCAATTTTCAGGGCTATCACTGCCTCCTTATATGCTTTTTCTTTAAACCTAATATTCTCCTTAACTTCCATGGTTAGCCATGGTTGGTTTATCCATTTCTTAGAATCTTCTCTCCTTACTGGGATGTATTTTTGATGAGAGTCTTGAATTACCTCTGTGAATGTCTGCCACCACTTGCTTATTGTCATTCCTGCTAATCTATCTGCCTATTTCACTTTAGCTAACTATTCTCATTTCATTGTATTTACTTTAAATTAAAGCATTACATTGTTGCTGACCCATGTTTCTCACTGTCGAACTGAATATTAAATTCTATCATGTCATGATCACCACTCCTAGGGATCTTCTACTTGGACCTCATTTAGTAAACCTGCCTCATAACCCATTGCTAGACCTAAGATAACTTGTTCCCTGGCTGGCTCTAATACATATTGCTCCAGGAAATTATCCCTAATGCACTCTATGACTTCATTCTCACAGCTACTCTTTCCAATTTGATTAACCCAATCAACATGAAGATTAAGGTTACCCGTAATTATTTCTCTGTTCTTTTCTACATGCTCCTGGTTTTGTTTTTAGTGCTATAAAGCGAAGGTTCACCCCCTACCCGAGAACTAAAACCAAAACACCCAAAGAGGAGCACCTCACCCTATAATCTGTATAAGAGCGTCAAAAGTGGTGTAACCTGCCCTTCAGCAACTTTTAGTGGTTAAATAAAATAATTCACTGACACTCACTTTAAAATCAATAAATAACAATTTATTTATCTGACTCTAACAGTGAATAAATGAACTAAACTATTAACACACCAAATAAACCCCTTCTAACTACTAACTATTCTTGAATAAAACAGGATTCTAATGGTATGCAGTTCCAATAAATATAAGTCCCACTTATATAAAATAAAAGTAGAATTTAGTCTCTCGAAATTACAGCCAGGTTACATGTCTTCCAGAATGCTCTGTGCCTTCTCCAATAATTCTTCTGTGAGAAAGGCCTTCTCTGTTGATTCTTCTGTCAGAAATGTTAAATAGTTGTGCCGTTGCTACTGTTGTTATTTAACTGGTGCTTTCCCTAAGACTTAGAGGAGCCTGTGAGAGCCAGCAATTCTCTCTTGAGAGCTGAGGCCTTTTAACTCTGGCAGGTGGCAGTTAGCACTGCTGTCTTTGCCCAAGTGCCACTTCTTTTATACTCTTGATGCCATATCAGTTTCTTACAATAGAATTGGTCCTATGTTGTCAAAACCATCCGATTTAAATTTAATTGGTTTTTCATATCTAGGTGTCTGGTTCAAACTGATTGGTTAAATTCAAAAATTTGTCTTGGTCAAAACTGCTGCTTGGCCTGCGAACTGTACAGCCTTTTGATACAAATGTTTCAATTTAGGTACTGTTTGTGTACTGCAAACGTACAAGCTGCTGCTCACAGACATCCTTTTTGAATCTCTAAGCATAGAAAAAACACATAATTTAAAGGCACCATGCAATGCTTTCCCCCAAGAACTGTACAAACACCAAATTTTAACTTCCTGTCTCCCAATCCACAAGTACTCTATCCAACTTCACAACAATAGCCTTTCCCACAACAATAGCCTTTCCTGTGGAGTGGCTAATGTTTGGGTATCTGTTTACTACTCCCACCTGTGTCTTCTTTCTCTTTCTCTTGCTGTTTTTTTAATCTCTACCCAATGGACCCAACATCATGCCAGCCTAGATCATCTCTCTCAACTGTCCTCATTTCATCTCTTATTAATAGTGCCACCCCACCAACATTTCCATCTCTTCTGTGTTTCTGAAAAGTCAAATAACCCTCCATGTTAAGTTCCCAGTTTTGATCTTCATGTAACCAGGTTCCCATAATGGCTATGAGATCATGTTCATTTACCTTGCTTTCTTCTGTCAGTTCATCTATCTTATTCTGAATGCTTTATACAGATGGAATGATCTTCGCACACTCCCTTGAGTAGACAGCGCCATACAAGAAGTACCCAAACCCTGACTGATGTCTATACATCTCCCTGACCGGATTAACCCTATCACCAGACTGACTGACTGGCTGGCTGGAGCCAGAGGACACATGACACACTTCCTAGATTGCAGTGACCTGGTCCCCTAAATGAAAAGGCTCTGACAGGATGCCTGACCATGGCCAATCCCCTGGACTGGTAATGGAGGTTGCCCTTGACTTACTGTGCTGGGACCCACTGACTGACACTAACCTGAACCCCAAACCTAACCCAATGCTGGTGCCTCCATGGACTTTGGTGAGTAATATTCCCTAAGGCTTTGACAAAGTCAGAAGTCAAATGACACCATGTTATAGTCCAACAGGTTTATTTAAAATAATGTGCTTTTGGAGTGCTGCCCCTTCATCAGGTGAAGTCCCAAAGCTTGTGATTTCAGATAAACCTGTTGGACTATAACTTGGTGTCATGTGACCTATGACTTTGTTCATTCCAGTCCAACACCAGCACCTCAACACTAAGGCTTTATGACATGGCTGGTTGCTAGCTACACATGCCGTGTATGTGCCATGTAGACTGCTGTCACATGGAGTAAGTATGAGATTGATACAGCTCAGTGACATACAGGAAGATAGTCACTCTTGTTGAATGAGGACAGCTGACCAGCAGGGTAAGCTGTCTAGTGATATTCATTAAATGGCAAGACAAGGGAAGGCAGGAAAATACATGGATACTGAGAGCATCCATGCGTAGCATGGTGTCTCAGTGCTTAGCACTGCTGCCTCACAGCGCCATGAACCCAGTTTTGATTCTATCCTCGGGCAACTGTCTGTGCAGAGTTTAAACATTCTCCTAGTGTCTGAGTGGGTTTCCTTCGGGTAGTCCAGTTTCCTCCCACAGACCAAAGATGTGCAGGTTAGATGGATTGGACATGTTGAATTGCCCATAGTGTCCAGGGATGTGCGGTTAGGTGGATTAGCTATGTTCCCATGCAGGGTTACAGGGATAGGGTAGGAGTGTGGGTTTGGGTGGGGTGACATCATAGGGTTGGTATGGACTTGCTGGGCCGAGTGGCCTGCTTCCATGCTGTAGGGATTCTGTGATTCATCTAGGTAGGCATGAAGTAAGTGAGGGCTAATCGAGTAAGGTTGCAGCCTGGTCTAAATTTGTAACGAGTACAAGTAACAAGTATATATGTCAATAAATAAATCAATAAAGTAAATCCGTGACCTGTGTGCCTTACCTTGAGCACAAAGTGTCCTTGAAGCAGCCTTCCAATGCTGGTTGTCTGTGCTTGCTAAATGACCAGCAAATGGATCTGACAGTGCCATGATGGACGTGAGGGGTTGGCAAACATCAGATGCCAATGTCCATGGATTAAAGGGTGCATGCAGCCAATGCCCTTGAATCGTGCCCAGAGATGCTGTTCAGTGTTGAGCAACATGGAAGCTGAAACCACCAGGTACCAGCTCTGACTTCCATGTGGAGAATTCTTGATGTTGCAACTTGATTGACCTATTTGGCAAGATAGGAAGCTGAATATTAATGAGGTGAGTAGTAGTGTTATTAAGGCATTCACCAAGTTATAATCCCCATCAATTGGCAACTTACCTTACCAGAGGGCAAATGCATTTTAAAAATTTCTCAAGTTGCTCCTGATACTGAGATTGGCTTGCCAGACATCTCTCACTATTGTGCCATAAATCTCGCTAGAGCCCACATCCCTCAGGCCCCTGTAAGAATCTGCCCTGTATGAGGAGTGAATCACAAATATTGAATCAAGTTCAATCTATTGTCGCAATGAGACATAGTTTAAACCTGATTGTCTTTGAGGCTTTCAGAACCTGAATGAATATCGGTACTGGACCTTTAAATGCTTAATTTGCATTACATTTTTGACAATTCATCAATGAATATTGATTCTTCTAGCTATATAAGTACAAGTGTAATGTTATGATTTGAATATCAGAACTCGCCAACTTAAAGACCACATTGACAGCAACACTGTTGTTCATGTTCCCTATGACCTATTTCAAAAATACATCTATTTTGTGTTCTGAATCATTCAATTGTGCTATTCCATTCCAACATATAGTTAACTCCCTTTAAGTTTAAAATCTGCCAATATCAAAATGCATTTTAAAAGCATCAATATTTGGATGAACTACTTATAATTAGCGCAGTGAGGCATTCAGGAGGACATTGGATAATTATTTGGATGCAAATAATGTACAAGGGTGTGGGAAATAGGAGGAAGTTGGCTCTAGGTAATAAAGTACATGTAATATGCTGGTACAGGCATAATGGACTGAATGGCCAACTTCAACTCTGTTAGCTTTCCATGATAGGAATTTATAGAATCCCTACAGTGCAGATGAGACCATTCAGTCTGCACTGACCCTCTGAAGAGCATCTCACCCTATCCCCATAATCCATAGTTAACCCAACTAGCCTGCACGTCCCTGAACACTATGGGCAATTTAGCATGGCCAATCCACCTAACGTGCACATCTTTAGACTGTGGGAGGAAACTGGAGCACCTGGCAGAATCCGACGCAGACGTGGGGAGAATGCGCAAACTGCACACAGTTGCTCAAGGCTGGAATTGAACCCAAGTCTCTGGTGCTGTGAGACAGCACTGCTAGCCACCAGGCGGCCTAATAAACTAATGAAATATTTTATGTCTTTTTTATGCTTGAACTGATATAATGTAAAAAAGCTCCTTGCTGAGGTACCATGAATTTTGAAGAATACGTGATTTTAAGTGTTTCTAAAATGTGGCTACCAGAAATTAACATGGATGTGTCTAGATGGTAATATCCTGAAGGAGATTTACTGTTTATGTGTGAGCAGCAGATGGAGCTCATCCTTACAAGATGTCCAAATCTGACAAGGCGCTGATCTAGGATTGAATTGCACTTTGTGTTTGGCCCCACCTGAAGCTGAATTGCCACAAAGTCACCGTAGCCATTTGCAAAGAAGTGGCCCAAGGACATGTTGAACAGTCTGCAGCTGGCCTTTCTTCTCTGACAGATTCAAAATACTAATGAGGTCAGGGAACCGTGAGGAACAGTGGCAAATTTTCAAAATTGGCATTAAATAGATTGCAGAAGGCATTGTTGGGCAACCAAACAAGCAACAAAGAAGGATGGATCATTGACCCAGCGTAGAAATTGATTGATGAAAGAAAGCTAACAAAGAGCAAGCAAGATCAGAAGAAGAATATTAAGCCAGGAAGATGAAGAGAAGTATAGGAAGTGTGATAAATCTGTCAGGAAGAGCTGTGGGAATGACTAATGTAGACTGCACAGTTAAAAGGCTGAAAGGCACAAGAAGCAGCAAATGACACCAAGATGCTATACAGGATTTTATGGGAAGCAACACCACTGTCCCAAACAAAGCCAATGAGCAGTAAGTGGCTGTTAACAAAGAAGGAAAAGAAGAAAAGGGTGAGATCCTGAAGCAGCCCAGCTGTAGTTCGAAATTTGAAATCAATGATGCAGCAATCCTCAAAAGTTGAACATAAGCCTGGGAGACATTCCACATTAGACATCCAAAGAACCATCAGAGCCTCAGGATCTACAAGGCTCATGAGATTGTTGAGATAGGCCAGAGCTGTTGAAACCTGGCAAAAATATTGTATTAACAGAGCTAGCAGATTCTTGTTTGACAAGATTGAGACTGTGGAAGATGTCCTAAGTGACTAACAAGGCATAATTGTCAAACCAACAGAGAAAGGGAACCTCGGTGACTATAATAACTGGAGAAACAAACAAAACCATTGTACCTTGCTAGGTGTTTAGCAGAGCGCTCCTCAACAAGATTGAAGCAAAAGCATACAATACAATTGCTAAAGAACAGGCATGTTTTTGAGCTGGCAGATCTTGCTCCAAGTAGGTCTTTAACTGAGGAATATCACTGAGCAAAGTTTGGAGTATCAGAAGTTACTTGATGTTAACTGCATTGATACTATAACGTCAAGAAGGCTTTCAATTGTGTCCAATGGCATTCACTCTTATACATCACAAGGTATTTCTGTATCTGAAAGCCGTATCTAATATTTTCAAAACCTCATACTGAGATTCTAGCTGCTGAATCAAGACCAACACAAGATTCACAGAATCCTTCAATGTCATCTCAGGAGTACAGCAAGGCTGTATAGAGTTATGAATCAATGGGGCAGCATGCTATATATTGAGCCCCAACATTCGCAGAATCATACCAGGTGTGAAAGTACTCCAATTTACCTGACTTGCAGACCAAGGTTGACAGAAAGCATGTACCCAGGTTTCTGTACTAAACAAAAATAATTTATTTATTACAGTTGCCAATGTACAAACACCACAAACACCCAAGGCTAGAATTAAGCCCAGCTCCCTAGAACTGTAAGGCTGCAGTGCTAACTGCTGAGCCCTGGTTACACAGTGAGAGTCAAAGTTAGAGAAGTAATGGGGACAATGAGACGTGGAAGCTGGATATAAAGGGAGGGGAACAGAATGGGATAATTTGAAGAACTAGAAAGGCAGAAAAAGCAGTGGAACTAATTTAGGTGGAGTGTAAGAGTTAGGCTGCGATTGAGATCTCAACATGTGTGAGTTCAGGGGGAAGGGAAGGAGTGCCTAGGGATATGGTGAAAGAGCCCAGATTTGTAAGATGTGATTGAAGGGAAGGGCCAGGAAAAAAATGATGCCATCTAAAGTAATGGATAGGAACGTGTACACAGAAGGGGGCAAGTATGAAGTAAAAATCAAGAGAGAAATTAACCTATATTTCTGTAGCAGGGTTCTCTTCCAAAACTGGAAATTGACAGGTGCATTGCAAAAGCAGAGTCCCCAGATTTGTTTGCACATGCAGGGCAGTGATACAGCCAAAGACGGGAGTCAAAATGAAACTTAAACCTATTATGCGAGCAGCCCCTTCAGGCTTTTGCAGTGAAGGTAAAGAGAAAGTGTAACTTCATTACCACTTTCGTCTCAAAGTTTAAAGCCAATCATGTTATGTCAATCACTAACAATGCTAATCTTGTGGGGGATAATCCAAAACCAGCAGTAAAATACCATTCAGAGGCCATTACAGAATAAAGTTAATAGGTTGGGGAGTAAATTGTTATGTAGGCTGAACTTCCCAGTGTTTAGGGCTGTAGCATTTATCTTAAAATGAGAGGCATTCGTCACGTGGAGGTATTAGCCAGATTAATGGAAAGCAACATTGACATTAAAAGAACAGTGAGCTAGCATCGGAAAAGGGAAGAACCCATCATTGACTTATACAGGATTGACCTTTCCATGTATAAGTATTGGTAGGTCAATGTTTCCCGCAACATAGTCTGAGAAAGATACCAAACGGTACATTCACCAAATCAAGATCTCAACTGAAAAAATTGCATTCCTTATAACTCATCATAGACCTGGACCTTCAATTCCAGATGTTACGAGACCTGAATTCAGCAACAGTCTTAGCAGCAATAAAGCTGAGAAACTGAAGAAAGCACATTGATGAGAAGAAGCGAACAGCAATGACAGCAGATTCTGAGGCATGAGGCTCAGGAGACCAGGTCTACAACAGCCTGGAGTAAATGAGGGTCCTTAGTGCTGTCCATCTACTAAGAAAAGGTATACAGAAGGCTTTGCAGCTACCTCCAGGTGAGTCAGCAACAGAGCAGGAGACGCCTTCATGTGACTAGGCAGATGTAGATGATACATTCCCGTGTCTTGCAGGCAGCCAGCATGGGAGACAGCGCTATGCCTCTATTGTTGTGGATCACTTCAAGATTAAATTTCCTTACAACCAGTTCCTTTCAAACATCACGTAGAGATGTGTGTGATATCCTCCACAAATATATTTGTGAATTCACAGATGGTCTTTACCAGTTTTCCAGTTCACCATGGACCTGCACAACCAACCTGCAAGAGCCACTACATTTGCAGCCATTCCCTCAGATACAAGGGGCCATCAGCTCAATGGCATCATCCAGGCAACTTCCCAAACATGAAGGGAATCCATTCCCTCAACGTCCAACTCCTTTGTGACAACAAGAACAAATCCAGCAGCCGTGTGCCATTATCCAGGGAGCTGTCACAAAATTACATTCTACACAACTCCCAGGTTTTGTAAGTAAATGTTCAAGGATGTCTCGTGGGTGACCGGGGGTAGCCCTGAGGGATAATGACCCAGTGTGAAACCCACAGACTGATGCTGAACGTAGCAACATTATATCCATCAGAGCTGTCAATGAGCAAACAATTTGACTTCTGAAGATGCACTTCTGCTGCCTGGACTGTTCAGGAGGAACACTCCATTATTCAGTGGACAGCATCTCTGAAATAGTGATTGTTTGTTTGCTGCACCCTGAACAACCTAACTAAACAATGGGGTGAGAACTTAGATGAAGGGAAGATGGACTAGCCATCTATGTCCTTGGATGAGGAAGAATAGGAGTCTGGTGGAGATGCTGAGGAAGCCAGTGTTTTGCAGAGGATGCTGGGGATGCTAATACAGTATTGAGATGAGGGAGACTGGCCCATGAGAACCTAATAGAGGCCAGAATTGAGAACTTACAGCATTGACTTGAATATTATTCAACGGCCAGGAGTAGTAGCCAACATCATGTATATGTTTCTTTGCCCTAAAGGGAATGCTTGTTACTGTGGGGAAATATTGTACTTTGTTCTGCTGATCATGCATTACAAGGTTTTATTTTCTTTGCACCAATAAATTCCTGCTCAATTTTCTAAATGGAGAATCAGACTGCAGTTCTATGGACTTACTTAGGGGCAGCACTTGTGTGACATAAAGCGCAGATTACAAGGGATATTTCTCTATCGCACAGATTTAGAAGGCTACACCATGAGAAAAGACTACCATCTAGTTTACAGTCACACTCCCTGGAGGATTTTATCCTTCCTGATGACATATTTGAGTGGCAGCCTCAGCGCTCCACAGAAGGTTGCACCTGAAGCAAATGTCAGCATTGAGGCTTCTTATCACCACATGTTATTCTAAAACAATAGACAAACTGCTAGATGGTGTTACCAATGGACTGAGAACACAGGAAAGTACAAAAATACATGCATTTATTTGCAGAACAGTGGCTTGCAAAAGGCTGACAGCTGTGCACACAATCTTATCGACTACAGTTAAGCTATTGGAAAGCTTTTGACTGCTTTGCTGCCTTACAGTAGATGCTATTGGCTTGCATCCTCTGGTCTCAAGGCCTAGAAGGCTCTTGACTTCTGGGGGATTCCTGCACAGTTGAAAATGGCCTAGGCTGATGGATGCATTGAGACCCTGGCAGAAGGGAGCTGGAGTAGCAGAGCTGTTCTGGCAAGCCTTGAGAAGAAGCATCCTGGATGCCTGTTTGTCACTTCTCCTCCCTGTCAGTGTGCATTGGCATCTCTTTCACCCTTTTGATTAAGATTGAGGTCCTTCAGCCCCTTCTCACCAATGAATGCCTATGTGGGTTGATGATAGAGTGAAGGTCTGAGTGTAATTCTGGAAGCTGCTGACTTTTCGGTTGGACCTGGCTCTGTGCAGATGCTGCCATCAAGTCCATGGAGGGTATGGCAGAGTCAGAACATGAGATATGCTATGGGCAGACTCCTCTCTTCTTTGGTCTAGGCTCTGCATGACCTCTGATGTATTTCTGCCAGATGTTCCTGTGCTTGCCTTTGTGTTTCTATCAGCTCGTGACTAGCTGAGTTTGAGAGACTCATCATCTGCATCTGACTCAGCAGGGCCCTATTCTCCAGCAGTCTGAGTGTTGGAGATCTCAGGCCTTTCTTCCGTTTTATCCACAGGCCTGTGCCAGTGTTGTGCTCACGAATGTCTGATCTTCTGCCAATTTATGTTGCTACCATGTTATTGGGCTGGTGAGGGAATTGGGTGGATGCCTTGATGGTGCTTCCTCTGAGGAAGAGTGCAGCTTCCCCTTAGAGGTGTACTGGGGGTGCTGAGAGAAAGAGGGGCTTGGGTGATGAAACACTTCCTTATCTTCTAGGGCTTTGAGATTGTGATCTGGAGATCACTGGTAAAAACATTAAGATGTGTTAATGTCACAGGGTGCCGTTCCTACAAAAGATTGCATCTAAATTTTGGAGCTTGATGTAGATGTGAGAAGCTGCTTGCAGATTTTTTCTCATGAGATGGCTAGACATATCCAATCTCACCTTCTGCACAGGCCTAAATAAAAACTGAAAGAACTGCGAATGCTGTAAATCATGAACAAAAAAAAAAGTTGCTGGAAAAGCTCAACAGGTCTGGAAGCATCGGTGAAGAATTCTTCACCGATGCTTCCAGACC
>NC_063334.1:57628995-57642812 GCF_021869965.1 Rhincodon typus
TGTTTTGGTTGTTATTGCGGGGAGGTGGTGTGAGGGATGAGTTGCGGGAAATGCGGGAGACACGGTCGAGGGCGTTCTCGACCACTGAGGGGGGTAAGTTGCAGTCCTTGAAAAACGAGGACATCTGAGACGTTCGGGAGTGGAATGCCTCATCCTGGGAGCAGATGCGGCGGAGGCGAAGGAATTGGGAATAGGAGATGGCATTTTTGCAAGAAGATGGGTGGGAGGAGGTGTATTCTAGGTAGCTGTGGGAGTCAGTGGGTTTCCAGGTGGTTGCCAGAGATGGAAACGGAGAGGTCCAGGAAGGAGAGAGAGGTATTAGAGATGGTCCAGGTGAACTTAAGGTTGGGGTGGAAGGTGTTGGTGAAGTGGATGAACTGTTCGAGTTCCTCGTGGGAGCACGAGGCGGCACCGATACAGTCATCAATGTAACGGAGGAAGAGGTGGGGTTTAGGGCCAGTGTAGCTACGGAAGAGGGATTGTCCGCGTAACCTACAAAGAGGCAGACATAGCTTGGGCCCATGCGGGTACCCATGGCCACCCCCTTTGTCTGTAGGAAGTGGGAGGAATTGAAAGAGAAGTTGTTGAGGGTGAGGACGAGTTCAGCTAAGCGGATGAGGGTGTCAGTGGAAGGGGACTGGTTGGGCCAATGGGACAGGAGGAAGCGGAGGGCCTTTAGGCCATCTGCATGGGGAATGCAAATGTATAGGGACTGGATGTGCATGGTAAAGATGAGGTGTTGGGGACCAGGGACTTGGAAGTTTTGGAGGAGGTGGAGGGCGTAGGTGGTGTCATCGGACGTAGGTAGGGAGTTCCTGGAGTAGAGGGGAGAAAATGGAGTCGAGATAGGTGGAGATAAGTTCGGTGGAGCAGGAGCAAGCGGAGACAATGGGTCGACCAGGGCAGTCAGGTTTGTGGATTTTGGGAAGGAGATAGAAGCGGGCGGTGCGGGGTTGGGGAACGACGAGGTTGGAGGCTGTGGGTGGGAGGTCACCTGAGGTGATGTGGTTGTGGATGGTTTAGGAGATGATGGTTTGGTGGTCGGGGTTAGGGTCATGATCAAGGGGGCGGTAAGAGGAGATGTCGGAGAGTTGGTGCCTGGCCTTGGCAATGTAGAGGTCAGTGTGCCATACTACAACTGCGCCTCCCTTGTCCGCGGGTTTTATGGTGAGGTTGGGATTGGAGTGGAGGGCTGCACGTTCTGTGGGGGAGAGGTTGGAGTGGGTGAGAGAGGTGGAGAGGTTGAGGCGATTGATGTCACGACAGCAGTTGGAGATGAAGAGGTCGAGGGAGGGTAGAAGGCCTTGGAGTGGTGTCCAGGAGGAGGGGATGTGTTGGAGGCGGGAGAAGGGGTCAGTTGGGGGAGGGTAAGGCTCACGATTAAAGAAGTAAGCGCGGAGGCGGAGGCGGCGGCGGCAGAAAAACTGTACAATGTCCAAGCGTGAGTTGTATTTGTTGATGTTAGGATGGAGGGGGACAAAGGTGAGCCCTTTACTGAGGACTGACCATCCGTCCTCAGTTAGGGGGAGGTCTGGGGTGATGGTGAAGACCCGGCAGGGCTGGGTGCTACTGTCTCCTCTGGAGCTGCTGGCTGTGGAGACGATGGGCGGAGCGACGTCGGTGGTGGGCGGAGTGACATTGGCATCAGTGGGCAGAGTTGCATTGACGTCGGTGGTGGGCAGAGTTGCGTCGACGTTGGTGGTGGGTGGAGTTGCATCGGCGTGGGCGGAGTTGCGTCGGTGTTGGCGGTGGGCGGTGTTGCGTCGGTGTGACACCACCCATGCCCTCCACCTCCTCCAAAACTTCCAAGTCCCTGGTCCCCAACACCTCATCTTTACCATGCACGTCCAATCCCTATACACCTGCATTCCCCATGCAGATGGCTTAAAGGCCCTCCGCGTCTTCCTGTCCCGCAGGCCCGACCAGTCCCCCTCCACTGAAACCCTCATCCGCTTAGCCGAACTCGTCCTCACCCTCAACAAATTCTCTTTCAATTCTTCCCACTTCCTACAGACAAAGGGGGTGGCATGGGTACCCGCATGGGCCCAAGCTATGCCTGCCTCTTTGTAGGTTATATGGAACAATCCCTCTTCCGTAGCTGCACTGGCCCTAAACCCCACCTCTTCCTCCATTACATTGATGACTGTATCAGCGCCGCCTCGTGCTCCCACGAGGAACTTGAACAGTTCATTCACTTCACTAACACCTTCCAGCCCAACCTTAAGTTCACCTGGACCATCTCTGATACCTCTCTCTCCTTCCTGGACCTCTCTGTTTCCATCTCTGGCAACCACCTGGAAACCGATATCCATTTCAAGCCCACCGACTCCCACAGCTACCTAGAATACACCTCCTCCCACCCACCTTCTTGCAAAAATGCCATCTCCTATTCCCAATTCCTTCACCTCCGCCTCATCTGCTCCCAGGATGAGGCATTCCACTTCTGAACATCTCAGATGTCCTCGTTTTTCAAGGACCGCAACTTCCCTCCCTCAGTGGTCGAGAACACCCTCAATCGTGTCTCCCGCATTTCCCACAACTCATCCCTCACACCCCCTCACTGCAATAACAACCAAAACAGAATCCCCCTCATCCTCACGTACCACCCCACCAACTTTCCGATCCAACGCATCATCCTCCGACACTTCTGCCATCTGCAATCCAACCCCACCACCAAAGACATTTTACCCTCCCCACCCTTATCTGCTTTCCGGAGGGACCACTCTCTCCAGGACTCCCTCGTCTGCTCCATACTCCCCTCCAGCCCCACCACACCCGGCACTTTTCCCTGCAACCGCAGGAAGTGCTACACCTGCCCCTACACCTCCCTCCTCAGCCCCATCCCAGGCCCCAAGAAGACTTTCCACATTAAGTAGATGTTCACCTGCACATCTGCTAATGTGGTATACTGTATCCACTATTCCCGTTGTGGCCTCGTCTACATTGGGGTAACCAAGCAGAGGTTTGGGGACCGCTTTGCGGAACACCTACGCTCAGTTCGCACTAAACAACTGCACCTCCCAGTCGTGAACCATTTCAACTCTCCCTCACATTCCTCAGACGACATGTCCATCCTGGGCCTCCTGCAGTGCCACAATGATGCCACCCGAAGGTTGCAGGAACAGCATCTCATATTCCTTTTGGGAACCCTGCAGTCCAATGGTATCAATGTGGATTTCACAAGCTCCAAAATCTCCCCTCCCCCTACCACATCCCAAAACCAGCCCAGCTTGTCCCCACCTCCCTCACCTGTCCTTCCTCCCACCTATCCCCTCCTCCCACCTCAAGCCCCACCCCCATCTCCTACCTACTAGCCTCATCCCGCCCCCTTGACTTGTCCGTCCTCCCTGGACTGACCTATCCCCTCCCTAACTCCACACCTACAGTCTTTGACCAGTCGGTCTCCTCTCCACCTATCTTCTCCTCTATCCATCTTCTATCCGCCTCCCCCTCTCTCCCTATTAATTTCAGAAGCCCCTTCTCCTCCTCCATTTCTGAAGAAGGTTCTGGACCCGAAACGTCAGCTTTCCTGCTCCTCTGATGCTGCTTGGCCTGCTGTGTTCATTCAGCTCTACACCTTGTTATCTCAGATTCTCCAGCATCTGCAGTTCCTACTATCTCTGAAACAGTCTTGGTAGCATCCTTTTAAACCTTTTTTGCACCCTTTCTCGTTTAATAACATCTTTCCTGTAGCAGGGTGACCAGAATTGTATGCAGTACTTCAAATATGGCCTCACCAATGTCCTGTGCAGCTGTAACATGATGTCCCAACTACAGTACTGAGTGCTCCGACCAAAGAAGGTAAACGTGCCAAATGCCTTCTTCACCAACATTCCCCCACCCCCCGATTTCCTTACTGATTAAAAATCTATCTCGTCCCTGAATGTAACTACTGACCCAATCTCAAATTCTTTTACGTTAAAGAATTCCAATGATTCACTTTGATAAAAAGAAATCCTCCTCATCTCTGAAAACCTTGCAGTTTTCCAATCCTTTGGGCCTTTTCCAGAATTTAAAGATTCTTGCAAGATTACTACCAGTGCATCAACTATGTATCAAGAATACTGTATACAGTTTTGGCCTCCTTACTTAAGAAAGAGAGATTATTTCATTAGAAGCAGTTCAGAGAAAATTTGTTCAATGGATTCCTGTGAAGAAGGTACTATCTGAAGGAAAAGAAATTACACAGGTTGCAACTGTATCTATTGGTGTTTAGAAGAATAAGACATGATCATATTAAAATATAAAAGTATCTGAGGGGAATTGAGAAGATAGACACTAGGATGATACTTCCCTCTTCAAGAGAGACTGGAACTTGAGGAACTTTAAAGATAATGAAAATCATGGGTCTGCTCCTTAAGATAGAGATGGGGAGACTTTTCTTCTCTCAGATTGGTGTTTTCCTGTAAATTCTCTTCCCCAGTGAACAGTGGAAACACCCAAGAACTTTTTTGTCTTCCACTCTCTGAGCTTTCCCAAAGCTTCTGATTTAGGACACTCTGTCCGCCACCTTCCCAAACCCCCATTAGTTACTTTCGATCTCCACCTATCTTATTCCCTGTCCTTCAGCCTCTTGTCATTTTTCCCATGACCTGGCCCTCTTCCAACCTCCTCCATTTTCTGATTGTGCCTCCTAGTCTAGTTGCTTGTGGCCAAGAAACAGAGAAAAGAATGTTAACCAGGTACTGTTGTCATATTTGACGAAACCTCAACCTCCGATCCAGCCTCCCCTATCCAGTCCATTAACTCAGATATTTACCAGCCTGCTGAATGCTTCCAACATTTTTTCTTTCTTGTAACACCTCTCGGAAAAAAAATTGGATCCAGGGAGGAAACACAATTTATAACTGAAGATATATGGTTGAGAAAGAAAAAGACATAAGTGTCAAGCTCATGTGGCAATATTCAAACTCTTATTGAGCAAAACTTCATTCGGAGAAATAACATGGTACATCTTTAAATAAAAACAGCTTATTTAAAATGTACTGAGCCTAAATTTGCAGGAAACTCACAGAATGCCATTAATGTTTTAATAGTGATGCATCATTGTCAATGAATAAAATTAGCAAAAAGTAATGGGTGAATTATGCAACAAATGTTGTTGCACTGCCCCATCATTAGCCTTACCAGCTCCAATAAAAGTCTATTTGACCTCTTAGCTCTTTTGTTGTCACAGTGGTGGTCACACTGTGGATTCATAACAATATTTGTGTGGTGCTGGGTACCCTGAAAACTGATGATACTGGTCACCTGCTACTGTGATTTTTAGCCTAGAAGATCATCAATGAGACAAGTGAAGCCATTACCCAGCTATTTGGGAAGTATTTTAGTTTCTTGTTTTTAAAATTTCTCATTTTTACTGGTGTATTTATGTGCTGTTAGTATCTGGTGGCAATTTCTTTTAAAGTCTAATACTAATTTTAAGCCTTTTAAGGAAGGCGAGAACATTGTAATGTCCTATCCACAGGAAAGTAGTAGCCAAATGAAAGGCTTCGTGAAATGTGAAAGGCATAGTCCACATTCAACATGGTCTTGTCAGTGGCAATGGAAGTGACAACGGTGCACAATTTCTACATTACTAATGGCTTCTAGTTAGGCACTGGAGACCTCTATACCAGGAGCAAGGTGCTGTGAGGACCTGAATTCAACAGGTGAGAGGTGTCTTATTCCTCCTTCATTGAAGAGGCTAACTCCCCTCTCGAGCAAAGGCACAGGGCCTCCTACTTTCGTTGGATTAATGGTCTCCACAAGGCACAGGGGATTATTGGTGGGACTATAGTGCTACTGAAGATGCTACTGAAAAATCCAGTTACTTATTTGAACAGTGAAGGCTATCACAGCTAGATAAGCAAAATGTCTGCAATGACCAACTGAATCTTCCTGCAGAATCTTCAGTTTCAATTTTGGAAAGTATTCAGGATGGGAATATATAGATAGTGGAGCTTTCCTTTTCACTTTCTGATGCCTTTCAAAACTTTTTCGGCATTAATTAACTGCCCTAAAGTTGGTTTAGGTTCCTTTCAGATGTTGCAATTCACATAGTGTTCAGTGCCAAATTTTAACGACATTTGATAACGTGGTTGGCCGATGGACTATTCCATCGCTCTGTCACCCATGAAGTGTATAATGTACCATTGACCTCATCATACCACAGATGGATCGACATTCTTGGAAATGTGAGGTAAGTACAGATGATTAAGAAACCAAATGTCCAAGTAGGCATGTTTAGTAATAAATTCCACCAAATTCAGATGCACTATAAACTTTGCAGCTAAAAAGCTAAAGCTATTTTTTTCCTTTGAGTTCTGTAACACTGCCCTAAATTAAAAATAGACTTGGAGACCAAAAGAACCTTGAATGGAGCCAGGTATTTGCTTGGTAGATTAATGGGGCCGTTGCATTAAATGCATGCTTGCGCTCTTGCAAACAAAATGTAGCCAACCAGAAAATTATATTTGAAAGAATTAGATTTAAAATATGACTGTGGAGTATTTGGAGTATTTTTCTGAACCCTTTGCAGCTGTCTGCACTTACACGACTAAGGCAGCTGATTGTGCGGATGAGTTATCCATGTCTCTGTTGTATCTGTTTATACATGTTTGTTCGTAATTTGATGTACAAACAAACAGAAAACCACATGACATCAAAATGACAGCTTTATTACAACTACATGGTAAATGTTCATCTTCAGTGCTCCCGACACAGAGCTTTGAATGCTAATAGCATACATTGGAAAATCAGATAGCTGCTGCCAATAATTTTCTGTCCATTAAAATGAATGGATAGAAAACCATGAGCAGCACTTACCCTATTTTTTTTTAAATGCATGCTTCTGCCAGGTGAAGCTCTGTGCTAGGATTTCCGAAGATTTAAATTTATTGCCAAATAATAGCATTTGCAAAAAACAAGATATGAGACAAACACTGCATTTATTTTATTGTGCACAAATGTTAAAAATATCATGTCTGATACAGTATAGATACACCGCATTATAGATTTTTTTTAACAAAACTTATTTATGAAGGTTTGAGCCTAATTTATTAAATCTTTCACTTCACACAATTCATTATCCTGCAACTACCTAGGGAAATATACACTAGGTTTTAGGTTTCCTAGGATTTTTTGTGTGTTTGGCTTTTTATTTAATAGTGACTCCATATACAGGGAAACATAACACAGAATGATGAATTTTTACACAATTGCCACCATTACCTGATTACCACCAAACACAATGTAACCGCATATTTTAGTCTGGAGAAGGAATGGTGTTTTAACTAGTTGGGTAACAAAGTACAACAACAGCTTGCAACTATAATGCATCCATGCCCATAGATCCCTCAAAATTGCTACCCAAGTTGATAAGGTTGTTAAGAAGGCGTATGCTGTGTTGGCTTTCCTTGGCAAGGGGATTGAGTTTAAGAGCCATGAGGTTATGCTGCGGCGCTATAAAACCCTGGTTAGACCACACTTGGAATATTGTATTCAGTTCTGGTCACCTCATTATTGGAAAGATGTGGAATCTTTAAAGAGGGTGCAGAGGAGATTTACCAGGATGCTGCTGGACTGGAGGGCAGGTCTTGTGAGGAAAGGTTGAGGGAGCTAGGGATTTTCTTATTGGAGCGAAGAAGGATGAGAGATGACTTGATAGAGGCATACAAGATGATGAGAGGTATAGAGTGGAAAGCCAGAGACTTTTTCCCAGGGCGGAAATGACTATTACGAGGGGGCATAATTTTAAAGTGATCGGAGGAGATGTATAGAGGAGATGTCAAAGGTACGTTCTTTACACAGAAAGTGACGGATGCGTGGAATGCACTGCTGGCGGTGGTAGTGGAATCAGGTATACATTAGGGACATTTAAGCGACTCTTATATAGGCACATGGATGATAGTAAAATGTAGGGTATGCAGAGTAGTTTGATCTCAGAGTAGGATAATAGGTCGGCACAACATCGTGGGCCGAAGGGCCTGTACTGTTCCACGTTCTAAATGAAGCATGGAAAGAAATGATTGCCATTCTATCACATCCAACTTACCTGTAATGTGAAGAATATAAAATGTGGGAAGCTGACAAAGAGTATATTGGAAAAGTCATGTCTATAGATAACAAAGACAATGTTTAAGGTTTCAGCGGCAGATGGACTGAGGCAGTGTAGTATCAGGTAACCTTATGAAGGTGGACATAACAGATCTTGCTGATGACACCTCAGGTCTGATCTGACACCAAGCTTTTAACAATCTGAATCACCTCAGACGATTGCCAAGAAGGGGGATACTCATTGATTAGATCTTGTGGAGGGAACAAAGACAATGAATTCAGTACTCTGTGCACCAGATGTGGGACGTGGGTAATTTCAGGGGCAATTAACTCCCCACTCACAAGTGAGAAAGATTTCTAGATCAATCACATGAAGCACTCAAAGTACTGTCCAACAAGCTTCTCGTCCAATCGGATGTCTCACCACCGATGTCCTGCCTTATTTGCCAATCAGAAGCCAAAGCCATTGGGTGCTGGATATCATTGCTGGTGGCCCACACTGTCCATTCATGAAAGCTGCAATGATGAGTAGGTTAGTCGTTTCTTAGGATAAGATCACTGAGAGCAGGGAGAGGAGGGTCGGGGAGCAAAGGTAACAGCATGAGATGACTTTTAGCAGCAATCCATTGCTTCCTATCATTGTTCCTAATTACCCCGATTTGGGTCAATCAAAGGCCACCAGAACCAGTAGGCTGTACGTTCTGTTTTCCCAACATTTTTCTCACCTGCCGAATAGGCAAGTAACTGGACTAATGCCAGGTTGAAGCCCTTAAGTGGCTGTTAATTGGCCATTTGAAAGCCTAAATTGATTGTCAGTCAAGAACATCACTTAATTGCAAAAGTGGTGAGGAGGAGATAAGTATCTCTCCGGGCCAACTCAACCAATTATTTGCCTGTAAAGGCTGGAACTTACCCACTTTTCAGCACATTTGCAAGAAGGGGAAATTGCACCCAGTATCTTCGATCTTCCCAATATATATAAATAATGGGAGGAAATTTCTGTTCATCCAGTACTGGAAGTCAGACAATAAAACAACAGTGAGCAGGAGGAGGAGTGTTGAGAAAAGTGAGTGGTGAGTTACACGCAGATGCCATTGTTGTACAAAAGAAAATTAAAACTGTTTTTAAATGGTATCACCAAGGGGCAGCAGCAGGTATATGAGAAATAAGGAGGGGCACAGTATAGATCCTCAGGGGATACCAGAGATAAGCATGCAGGTGAGATGAGAAATCTAAAATTATAAACATGGTTTCATGGTGACCTTCAAGTTGTTTCAGCGAGCACAAAATTAAAATGACTTTCCCATTGTTCTGTGAAATTTTGGATTGTAATTAATGTTTCCACATTTATCTGATGCCAAATTATATTTACAAATTGAATATTTCAAACCTCAAGAGGATGTAATGCTTCAAGCGTGATCTTTAGATAAATTTCTACAGTATCTGTTTCATTTTTTTTTCATGTTAATGTTTGCTGGTGCTCCTTTAATTAATCCCATAACCCAATGTGTTTCCAGCAATAGACAACATAATAAAAACTACCTCTGCCCAGGCTAAGACATACATGTGCAGTCCCTTGGTTCTCTACTGTGTGATAACAATCAAGTTAAGTGTTAATTTGAGGTAAAATAATTACAGGAAGTATAATATACTTTATATAACATTAAACTTGAAGTGCCAGAAATTTGCAGCATGTAAGGCAATAATCTGTGGAGGAAGGAAGAGATAACAAGGTGTAGAGCTGGATGAACACAGCAGGCCAAGCAGCATCAGAGGAGCAGGAAAGCTGACGTTTCGGGCCTAGACCCTTCTTCAGAAAAGGGTCTAGACTCGAAACGTCAGCTTTCCTGCTCCCCTGATGCTGCTTGGCCTGCTGTGTTCATCCAGCTCTACACCTTGTTATCTCAGATTCTTCAGCATCTGCAGTTCCTACTGTCTGAGGAAGGAAGAGAGTTAGTCTTTCAAGACAATTGAAGAAATTACAGATGTAAATTACAGAAACAAGTATGGAGACAGGAGGGTGGAAGTTGCAAGGATAGAACAAAAGTGAAGGCCTGTAACAGGTTGAAGACAGGAGGAATTAAATGATGGAAAGGATGATGAACATATGGTATATACTGTCAAATCAACAATCATTAAAAGGTGAGCAAAAAAACAAGATTTTCAAATTGCTCTGCTACATTTTTGTGCAATACTAACAGAAAAGGGAGTACCATCCTCAGCACAACTGAAGCCCAAAAGGCAAATGCCAATGAACTAGCCCAGCCACTAGTTTTGGAACACAGGAAATTTTTTTCAAAGACAGGGGAAGATATACATGATGAACAAGCAGGTAGACAACTAACAAACAGTGCATTTAGCATTGAGTGCAAGTTAGAGATAGAAGTACAAATACTTGGCTACCCAGCCAAAGTTTCTAAAGTATTCAATCGGACTAAATCATACAAGTTAATTACTGATCATGTGCCACATTGAAAAGGACCATAAGCTACTGAATGTACAGCTCACCAATCATTCATGAAGAGAGTGAAGAAGAACACTCTGATGATTGTGCAGTGATATTGCATGAGAGCAACAGGCAGCAAGACAACTAAGTCATCTCCAAATGTGTCGGATGAGCATGAATTATCAAACCTCCAAAGCATTACATTGAAATTGGAAGCGTGAGGTTGTTGACTTGCACACCGAGCTGGCTTGTTTTTGTCCAGACGTTTCATCAACATGCTAGGTAACATCATCAGTGAAGCCTCCGATGAAGCTGATGATGTCACCTAGCATGGTGACAAAACGTCTGAACAAAAACAAGCCAGCTTGGCAAGCAAGTCAATAACCTCATCCACAACCCGAGCTACAGATCTTTGCCAAATTGGAAGTGCATATCTGTGTTCAACAATTACTGCTTAGGACTTGAAAGATCTGGTGAACTTTTGAATGTCAGACTATCTAAAACGGGTAGAGCGAAGAGCAAATGAAGGGTAGAATATGATTCCTTGTTCACAAATTTCTAATAGAAATAGAAAATGGGAGTGGTATTTTCAGATGTTACTTCTTCACAAGCAAATGCCCTGAAGTGGTCACCCTAGCACTAAACAGCAGCAGGCAGAGAGGGTCTAGGTGATCACCAGGCAAAAGAAAAGGGGCAAGACAGGTAGAGAGGAAAGCCCGAGAGGGCATCCCACTCATTTCTTTGGGTTGGAAAACAGTGGCAATGAGACTTCACTGGGGAACATAGCACTTTGGATGACCTAACTGAATAAGAGGGAAGGAGCGAGAGTCAAGAGAAATCATGGTTGGTGATTCGATAGTGAGGGATGCAGACAAGTGTTTATACAGCCACAGACCTGACTCCAGGATGGTGTATTGCTTCCTGGGACCAGAGTTCAGCGATGTCATTGAATGGTTGCAGGGCATCCTGAAAGGAGAGGTGACAAGTCAGAGGTCACAGTACACATTGATACAAACACTAAAGGTAGAATAAATTTGCAACAAGAATTCAGGGAGATAGGCAGTACGTCTAAGATTGTACTATCTGCTACACGTGCTAGCATATACAGAAATAGGAGAATAGGGTAGATGAATGCATGGCTGAAGAGTTGGTGTGGGAGAGAGGGTTTAAGATTCCTGGATCACTGGGACTGTTTCTGGGAAAGGTGGGACTTACTCAAGCGGCACGGTCTGCACTGAACCAGAATGAAACCAAAAGCTTTGCAGATGGGTTTGCTAATGCTGTTAGGAGAAGTTTAAACTAGTTCTACAGGAGGAGGAGACTCCAAGCACTAGTGCAATACAGACACAGCATGAAGAAACCAGGACAGAGAGTTCAGTCATGTTGCAACGCGAGGGAGTAAGATGAGGCTGGATCGTCTTTACTTTAATGCTAAGAGTATTGTATATAATGTAGGTTAGTTAAGGCCATGATTGAAACATGGAATTGTCAATGAGACTTGGTTGAGGGAGGGGCAGGACTAACAACTCAGCACGCTGGGGTATAGGATCTTCAGGCAGAACAGTTGGGGTGTTCAAAAAGGAAATGGGAAGAGAATAGGCAAAACATGTTCCCTTTAGGATGACATGAAGGAGCAACAAGCTCAGAGAACCCTGAATATTTAAGAATATTCTGGACTTGACAAGCAGGAAAAGAGAAGTTTTTAGCAGATTCAAAGAGGTCAAATCAGTGGAGACCCCAGAGTGTAGAAAGTGAAGGGGGAACTTAAAAAAGCAATGAGGAGAGCAAAGAGGGGACACTGGTAGGTAAAATTAGAGAGCATCCCAAGATAAGTATATTAAGGGGAAGAGGATAACCAGATAAAAGTAGTATCCATTAGGAACCAAGAACAAAATCTGTGCATAGAAATAGAGGACATTTGTAAGGTGTGAAGCCAGCAGTAACTTCTATCTTCACTCAGGAGAAGGAGGATTAGATACTGATTTTGGGCAGAGACTGTGAGGTTCTTGAGCAAATTGAGATGTGGAGTGAGGAGATATTGGATTCTTAATTTCAGATATTTATTGAATTCAAATTCCATCACCTACTACAATAGGATTTGAACCCACGTCCTCAGAACATTGAATCAGAGATAGTAGGAACTGCAGATGCTGGAGAATCCGAGACAACAAGGTGCAGGGCTGGATGACAGCAGGCCAAGCAGCATCATAGGAGCAGAAAGGCTGACGTTTCGGGCCTAGACCCTTCATCAGAAACTGAAACGTCAGCCTTTCTGCTCCTCAGAACATTACATGAGTCTCGGGATTAATGGTTTATCAATAATGTCACTAGGCCATCCCTTCATACAGCTAGTTGGCCATTCTACTGCCACACTGCTGCTAACTGGCCAGGACATGCTTGATTTGCATGAGGAATTGGCAGTGATGGCAGTGAGTGAATTGTGCAGTTTCAAGTCCTCCACCCTCATTTGCTTGCTATCTAAGAAATCCAGCCCTATGTGTTATTTTCAAGGTATCATTTAAGGAATATGTCTCCTAATGTATAGTGGCATAGTATATGGAAACATATCCCTACCTAGGGCAGTCCCCAAAATTTCTTTAGAAGCATGGAATCAATCTAAAAACCCTCAAATATTGTGCAGCTGGAGAAGGTCAATAGCTCAACATTATAGTAATAGATGATAGGGAGTGGTGATTAAAATGTATAGTATGATTAGATTATATTGTAAGATATGGGAGTGCAGACTGAGTAGTTTGTGAATGTCATCATACCTTACAGCCTTGAATCTTAACGCTTTGTAATTATTATTTTAATATTATACTAGACTGGCAGGTGAAATTGCAGTAGTTGTTTGAATTGGATTATTTCTGAAACCAGTCCCTTTGTTTTTGACTGTGTACATTTTTCTGTTGCCATTTGTTGATCTAAATCACACTGTGTCACATGTTCACCTGAAATACTATTGTCAACAATTGCAATGACAATGCAAAATGGCAGATAGAGGAATTCTTTGGAAAGGCATGATGATTTGTCTTCAGCATTTTGCAATTTGAGTCCGATACTGACTACGCAAGTGGTCACTATGTAGCCCAGTTTCAAACTGATCTTCTCACCAACTCAGTCACTAGATCATGCTGCAAAAACTGTACAATAAGTTGGCCAGCAGTTCTTTTTCCAGAGTTATAAATTTCCGCAGCACAAAACTATAACTTTATGAATCAGAGATAGTAGGAACTGCAGATGCTGGAGAATCCGAGACAACAAGGTGCAGGGCTGGATGAACACAGCAGGCCAAGCAGCATCATAGGAGCAGAGAGGCTGACGTTTCGGGCCT
>NC_063334.1:57643212-57668645 GCF_021869965.1 Rhincodon typus
GCCTCCCTAACCTGTTCTTCCTCCCACCTATCCCCTCCTCCCACCTCAAGCCGCACCTCCATCTCCTACCGACCAACCTCATCCCGCCCCCTTGACCTGTCCGTCCTCCCTGGACTGACCTATCCCCTTCCTAACTCCCTACCTACACTCACCTTTCCTGGCCCCATCCCCGCCTCTTCGACCTGTTTGTTTCCTCTCCACCTATCCTCTCCTCTATCCCTCTTCTATCCGCCTCCCACTCTCTCCCTATTTATTTCAAAACCCCCTTCCCCTCCCCCTTTTCTGATGAAGGGTCTAGGCCCGAAACGTCAGCCTCTCTGCTCCTATGATGCTGCTTGGCCTGCTGTGTTCATCCAGCCCTGCACCTTGTTGTCTCTATAACTTTATGAAGATGATTTTTATTAGGTTTGAAATCTTTAATCTTACCTGTTCAAATAAAACCTCCAATGGTATTTAGAGACCTATTGAAAAAGAAGCCACAAGCCTGTAGAATTATAGGATCTTACAGTGTAGAAGCAGGCCATTTGGCCCATTGAGTCCACAATGACCCTCTGAAGAGCATCCCACCCAGACCCACCCTATCCCTGCATTTCCTGTGGCTAACCCACCTAGCCTGCACATCTCTGGACACTATGGGCAATTTAACATGATCAATCCACCTAACCTGCACACTTTTAGACTGTGGAAGGAAACCCATGCAGACACAAGGAGGATATGTAAACTCCTCAAAGAGGATTGCCCTAGGGTGGATTGAACCCAGATCCCTGGTGCTGTGAAGCAGCAGTGCTAACCACTGAGTCACCATACTGCGCTGCCCCCCACCCACCCACTCTGTGTCTTAAATTTTGGGTTTCTGTATTTTGCGTCCATCAAATGTCTATTTTCTTGGTACACCACCAAGATCTTTATGTCAATCTTTTTCATACATACATACATACATTTAAACAGAGTTACTAATAACACAAGGTTTATTTCTTATGCACTTGAGAAAGTGGTGGTGAGCCACCATCTTGAACCACTACATTGTGTATGGTGTATGAGCATCCTCAGTGCTGTTAGGGACTGAATTCCAAGATTTTGACCAGTGACAATGAAGCACTGGGTTGGATGTGTGCAAAACCAGTGCTGGGTGGTCAGTCCAGTATTATTCATTTTTGGCATTGTAATGATATGGCTGAGCAGCTTGCTAGGCCATTTGAGAGGCATTTATGAATCATCCAGATATTACGATATATTGGCTAGATCATTTAAGGCAGATTTCCCACCCTAAAGGTGAATCAGATTTTTTTTAACAATAATGATTTCCTGATGATTACTACTGAGATTAGCTTTTAAAGTTACAGCTTTATTAATTGAATTTAAATGTTGATATGCTGAGATTTGAACCTGTGTCCCCAAAGCATTATCCTGGGCCTCCAACTGAGCTACAGCTATGCTCCAGATCCCATTATTTCATCAGGTTGGAGTTCTGGTATCTCCAAGGGCACATCTGGTGTATCCGCTCAATCTAGTCTTGTAAAGGGGTGCATTTCATAGCTATTGTTTGTACAATAAAATGTTCCACAACAAACTACACACTTTAGGTAAGGATTTGGTTTCAATAAAGGGCTGGAAGGATATGTATCAACTCTTAACTGACATCATCCTTCTGTGGTCTTTCAAGTGCATAAGTGGGAGCATGACCCAAAAGATGACATGTCATCTGTGACAATGGTTGGTGATGGATTAAATGAACTCCAGCCCCAAGGCAGAGATCAGTCAGAATTGCACTTTGGCCTGGAGTAGAGGTTTGGGCCTAATGTTGATTAACTATAGTTCCTTAGGTTTTAGATATGTTACCTACAGGATTCATCAGCTTCTCAGGTTTTCCAGCTATTATCGATAGTGTTCCTGTGTTCTAGGTATAACATCAATGAGCACCAGCCGAGCTTTGTTTTCTGTGTGTCTATTAACTCGTCAGAAATTTGTGGTGAACTGCAATTTTTGTACTGTATGTTTTTACTTTTGTGCCAAATATTGAAAAAATATCTGGTGTGAGAATAAATTAAACTCTGGCTTCATTAGAGCAGCAAATGTTTATTTCAAATGTATGCAGTCAAGCATGAAAACTATATATGTGTAATGCAGCCAACCATCCATTAACATGCCATAACCATGATATGACAAATGACAATTGTGTTGCAGCTAATAACCACAGCATATTACAGCAGTAATGCAGAATATTAGCATCTCCTCATACTCTTCTTCAAATACCTGTTCCTCTTGGCTTTTGATTCCGTTTCATGAGGCAAAATAAAAAACTTACAAAGCAAAAGTCAGCTGCATTTCATATAAACACCACCTACAAGCACATAAATTGAGAAGGAGACAGCCAAACAGCATTGGTAAGCAACAGAAATTAGCAATAAGGCTCAAAATTGGTGCTGCAGGAAGTATGTATCTAGAAATATTCTTCACATTTTTAAACATTTTTTAATAAAGGCAAATGCACAAAATGGAGAAGTGGAGACTGGTCCTGGTGCAAACCTTCCTTCATGTTGCCACTCCTGGTATCGGCCTTCCTGCTACCTGTTCTGGTTACAGGCCTTCCCTATTCTCACTCCCGGCATTGGCCTTCCCGCTGTCAGTCCTGGTTCAGGCCTTCCCAGATCCCACTCTGGTATCACCCTTCCTGCTGCCAGTCCTGATACAGGTCTTCCCTGCTCCCTCTCCCAATTACAGAGGCTGATTCCAGTGTAGGCCTCCCCTACTTCTAGTGCCCTACTTTTCACTTCCTAACCACTCAGGGTGCACCCTTGCCCTGCTCCCAATGACTCTTTTCCATGTAGGTCTCTCCAAACCCCTGCTCCTTGTGTAGGCCTCCACCTATTGTCACTGGTGAGGCTGGCTTGTGCCTCCACTCCCATAAGGAGGAGAAGTCCATGTCATTGGGCTCATTCTCCACCCCTCCCTCAGCATCTCTGGCCCACTACTCAGCGACACATGCATAGATATATCCTGTGGTCTATCCAGTTGACATCACGGCACAGGAGCCATTTGGCATCATGGATAATCAGTAACTAGACTCCTTCAGGAAAAATTAACTTGTTTGCACAAATGCTCATGGTGTTAGGGGTGAAGCTTCTTCATGTTTATCCATTCATGAGAAGTCTCAATCATATGTTGCCTGGTTTGTTGTTAGGCAATGTGAGGTAGCCACATTGGCTAATGCCAGTGAACATGACTAAGGCAGGTGAGAGAGGTTGAACTCAAATGGGCAATTAACTCAAAAGGCATTTTTTTGTGGTTGTGTCCCCATCCCTATAGATGTGTACATTCTCCTGGTTTTTAAAACAGATCTGTAACTTGATGGTGTATGAACTGTTGTGTGTTGTGGCTCTTTGTAAGTTTTAAGGTGTCAACCCTGGCAGATGTGTGAGAAACAATATCGCAGTAGTGCTAGCAGTGCAATATTGGTAGCTGCAATTATGTGATAAACATAGAATGTATACGAAGCATCTAATAGAGATTCTTGGCACACATCCTCCTGTGTGACAGTACTGTGCAGAGGCAACATTACAATGCTAATATTCACTTATTGGAACATGAAGCATTGCGTAGGCAATGGTACATATCCTAGAGGAGTGCAGAAGATCATTCATTCTCTTGTGACACTGAAACAAAGTTCTCTTGAGCTACCTGTGGCATTGACCTCCACAGCCCCATCTGTCCATGTTGTCGTTTTCAGTCAGAACGCCCTCTTCTAGCCAACCCTTGGGAAAATAACTTCCCTTCTGTCCCGCTAGCAAGCGGGAGAAACTCTGTGGGGGCATTGCTGAAGCCTGATACTACTTTTTGCCTGGTCTCTGACATTTCTGGGGTAGGTGGGTGTGTCAAGGAATTAACCAAATTAGTGCAAAATTTAAAGTGTTAATTAAGTTAATAGAAATTACTGTAAATAAAACACACTTTATCCAGCATTTGAATAGATATCAAGAAGCACTAAACTGAAAACTGTGACACTGAGGCACCTGGGAGGGTAGTCAAACACCTGTGACAGAAACCTGACAGGAGGATTATTTGGAAATATAAGAATTCATGAAAAAAGACATAATATTGATAATAAATTATTACACAGATATATTAAAATATATACAGAGGCAGCCATTTCAGGACAAATCAAGGTTGAGATTCTCACTAAAATTCTCCCTAAGGAAGGCAAAAAATGTAAAGAAATTCTACTACACTGTAAATATATATTTTTTTGAGTCTGTTTTATTGACTATCCAACAGTTTTGTTTACAGCGGATTTAAACAGTTAAAGTAGAATAGTCATGCTATAACTACCTTTGATATTCTAATGATACAGTATTCATTATTATAATGTAATTTAGAATTGATTTGTACAATAAATCTTCATAACAATTGTAATCTCATACTTGAATCTTCACCAGCCCACAATGAGATTATAATATTGCGGAGTTGTTAAATTGGGATTCCAAGTACTGGTATTGATAAATTTAAGAAAGAGATTACTGAATCTTAAACTATTTTGGCTATGTGTCAGTTTTGTTGAGTTTTGTAGAGTACTTACCTCCATGAGGAATAGTGGAATGTTTCACCATATCATCTCAAACCTGCCTTATGACTAATTGCTACACAACTACGGCAGCCCTCTCATCTGATGCTAGCTAATCCCAGCATGCCCAGAAAATCTCATCACTGCCAGAGTATCCTGAAATAGACTGGCACTTCAGGCACCAGCACCATTTTTTTGTGCACCTGGACAAGCTCTGTCATTCTGATTCCTGCTGCACTTTATGGATAGGCAGCTGCAGGTCCTGGTGAATGGGATGTTGCAAAGCAATGACGTTCTTTCCCTGAGGCAGAGGACACCTTACCATCAAACCCTACCAGCCTGGTTCAAGGTTGCCACCCTTGACATTGCATTCTCATCTGTTTGGAGGAATGCCTAACAGCATTGGAAGAAGGTCAATAACCCTCTCCATTTGGCTAGGATAAATGCTACTGCCTTCTCCCTGATACCTCACACTCATTCTTTCTCTGCTACTGCACCCACCTCCCACCAAGTCCCATACCCAACTTTTACATGCAACACCTCCTTGCATTCATCATCCACAACAGCCACTCTCCCCAAGTCCGGTGCTGCTTACTTAATAATTCAGGGAAAACCCATCAAATTTCTCCCACCTGTACTATTACTAACAGTTATGCCATCCACTTTTACCTTGTTCGATCCCTCACTTTCTCTTATTCCAGGTGAAAGCAATTCACAATGGAACAGAAAGAGCCAAGACTTTGATGGGTTATCCAAAATCCAGCTCCTAACCCCCTATAAAGAGAGCAGCCTGACTTTCACCAACCAGTGTGGCTGACTGACCATGCCCAAGCCCCAGGATTGATATTAGAAGCTGTCCTTGAGTTACTGTGCAGGGACTCTTGACTGAAGGCTATCCCCCTTGAAGTCTGCTGATAATCATGACGCAGCTAAGTGTATGTTTTTAAGTCGTATAAAACATAAGTCTTATTTTTATTTTGTAAATCGACAAATCAAATAGGATGAGGTCTTTTATATATATTTTACTGAGGTCTGTCTCTTGATTAAATTTTTTTTAATCAACATTTTCATGCAGAGGGTGGCTCGCAAATGGAATGAGCTGCTGGAAGAAGTGTTGGAGGCTAGTACTGTGACAACATTTAAAAGGCATCTGGATGGGTAAATGAATAGAAATGATTTAGAGGGATATGGGCCAAATGCTGGCAAATGCAAGTAGATTAACTTAAGATATCTGCTCAGTGTGGACAAGTTGGAGCTAAGGGTCTGTTTCCATGCTGTACGTCTCTGTGACTCTATGACAAGTTTCCTGGCTTTATACCTGCCCTAAATAGCAAGACAACACAGAAATAATTTGGACCTGGTAGTTCTGACTGAGGGGCAAAGTGCAAAAAGGTAAGGCAAAGCGAGTCAAAACAGGATGTGGTGGACATGCAGGTAGACGCAAGATGACTGAGCACCAAGAGAGCAAGCGAGCAGTCCTGAGATGCTGCCAGGTCGGTAAATAGGATGTCTTTTTTAAATTTACTCCTGGGACATGGGTATCGTCGGCTGGCCAGCATTTATTGCCTGTCCCTAGTTGCTTTTGCTTTTGCTCTGAGTAAACTGCCTTCTTGAACTGCTGCAGTCCACATGCTGTAGGTACACCCACAATTCCCATTGGATTTCATTTGAGTTGATTTATTGTTGTCACATGTACCTAAGTGCAGTGAAAATGTTGTTTTCCATAGAGTGCAGGCAGACCATAACATACAAGGACAATACAGATCCTAGGGTGTTTATACAGACAGAGACATACAAAGTTACAGCTGCACAGGGGGTGCACAAAAGCAAGATCAACATGAGATTTGAAATTAGAGAAGTCCATTCAGCAGACTAATAACAGCGGGGAAGAAGTTATTATTCAATCTTTTGGGAGGGAATTTCAGGATTATGACCCAGTGATAGTGAAGTCAGGATGGTGAGTGGCTTGGACGGGAACTTGCAAGGGTGGTGTTCCCAGATATCTGCTGCCTTTGTCCTTCTAGATGGAAGTGGTCATCTGTTTGAAAGGTGCTACATAAGGATCTTTGATAAATTTCTGCAGTGCATCTTGTAGATGGTACACACTGCTGCTACTGAGTGGAGGGAGTGGATGTTTGTGGATGTAACGCCAATCAAGCGGATTGCTTTGGCCTGGATGGTGTCAAGCTTCTTGAGTGTTGTTGGAGCTGCACTCATCCAGGCAAGTGGGGAGTATTCCATTGCACTCCTGATTTGTGCCTTGTAGATGGTGGACAGGCTGTGGGGAGTCAGGAGGTGAGTTCTTTATGGCAGCATTCCTCACCCCTGACCTTTTCTTGTAGCCACTGCATTTATGTGGTGAATCCAGTTGAGTTTCTGGTCATGGTAACCTCCAGAATGTTGATACCGGGGGATTCAATGATGATAACATTATTCAATGTCAAGGGACAGTGGTTAGATTGTCTCCTTTTGGAGACGATCATTGCCTGGCATTTGTGTGGCATGAATGTTACTTGTCACTTTTGAGCCCAAGCCTGGATATTGCCCAAACCTTTTTGCATTTGGACATGGACTGCTTCAGTATTTGAGGAATTGCAAATGGTGCTGAATATTGTGTGAACATCAGCAAACATCTCCACTTCTGATCTAATGATGCAGGGAAGATCATTGATGAAGGAGCTGAAGGTGATTGGGCCTAGGACACTACCCTGAGGAACTGCTGCAGAGATGTCCTAGAGCTGAGATGACTGACTGCTAACAAACTCAACTACTTTCCCATGTGACCAGTATGACTGCAGCCTTTCAGCCGCCTATCAATGCTAGTCTCAGGTGCGCCATGATATTTACATTGGGAATTGCCAATGTCTAGTTTCTTAGTGGTAGAATTGAATGCTGCATCTTAATGAGGTAAGATTCATTGTTAGTGAGGCTGTTAACAAGCAGTGATCCTCTGTTAATAAGAATTTCCCTGTGTGCTAGCAAGAATCTCATCTTGACAACTGAAACTCTGTTGGAAAATGCACAAGTTGCTGAGGCCTTACCTGACTTCTCCCATGATTCCACCAGGTTTCTCACCAGAGCCCATGTCATTAAAGTCTTTACATAATTCCACCAGTTATTGCTGCTATTAATATGTCTGAAGGTTTATTCTGCCTTGGGATAATTTTTCTGATTTAAAAACTCCTGAAGGAAAAGATATTTCATTTGAGGACCCTGTCTATAGTTCGTAAAGCTGACTCAATTCCTTTACTGATCTGAAATTTCTTGCAGTTGAAGGTTTGAGCTGACAATAATTTAGATTGCATAGGTTAATCTTGCCAAGGGTAAAGTTAGTAGGACCATTAACAAAAATAATGAGGATAGTTTGAGTGATCCTGAGTGAAATGATGTCCCGGTGTCTTTTTCATATTGAGCTCCAGTGTAGGAACCTAATAGATCCTGGCAGGTTTCAGAACTTCCTGCCTGCCTATTTTCTATCATTTGGCATTTTAACCATTCCTGAATATTAAATGAGCTGAGAAGAATGTAGTTACACAAGATAACTTATCCCGCTCAAGTCTCTCCTGCTTTTCCACTTGCCTCCACACTTAGCCTCAGAAATGAAAATTCCATCAATATTTCACAAAGAAGCTGTTGAGTTATATTGTGGTTTAAAAGCTATTGAGACTCTGATACATGTCTAAGATGTGAACTACTCCCTATATGTTTTACATACAGGTTTTTTAACAACATGTACATAACACATTCTCAGTGCAATTACCCAATTAACCATGATGCAGTATAATGGGAATAAACAGATCTCCCGAGAAAATGCATCATAAATATGGCTTGCCATCATTTTTAAATGTTCATTTTCATTTAGGAACTAATGAATATTGATCCTCCTCAAACTTTGCTTTGCAGCATAGCATAGTGGCTATAACATAAAATTAGAGTAATCAAATTGCATAATAAATGACAGGATCAACTTTGCAATGCTGTGTGTCGCCATTGGGGCCTCACACAATCAATGCATAACAGGGTACCTTTTCAACAATATTCCATCCATTAATTTCAGTGAGCACAAAGTAAGAGGCAGCTTGAGAAAAATACCTACTGGCAAAATGGATGAAGTTTGGTTTAAAGGACACGTGGATTATTCACCTGGAAAGTGAAGGGAAATAAAAACCGATATAAACCACATGACACCTTTTGCTGTCCGCCATGAACAATGAAAAGAATAAGTATTCTCATAAGGGTTGTTTGTATCTATTGTGCAGGGGAGTACATGGTTGAAAGACTGCAACACATTTCAGGATCAAGATTACGTCAACATTGCATTTCCATACACATTACTTGACAACATTTCTACCACTCAAGATACTTTAGACATATACTAACCACAAAATATTCTCATAAAAATAGAAAATGATTTCTCAACATAATCACAGTCACGAGTTCGTTATCATTACTGGTTTCATGTAAAGATGCCCTATAACATGATACAAAGTACCAGCCATTAGGTACTTCATGCTGTCAGAAACAACCAGTCAAAACCGGAAGAGTGTGCAACTTAAAGTTCAATAAAGAATATGAAGTAAAAATCTACTCTGGAGTATTTATACAGCAGTAATCAGGTTTTTTTGGAGTTCAGCTGAATGGTATAAACCTCTTGAGTTTATGATACGAGTTGAGTTCTTTGTTTGATTTACTGTTTTGTAATCATTCCTGGGTATCCATTATTCTCAATGAGGAGCCTGTTGGAAGTTTGCACATTCGTTAGATATCAGGTCAACCTGTAATTTAAAATGCTCAGAATACTTTTTGCTGTGCTGACTAACCTAATCTCAGGAAAGATCCCAGCAGGTGAGAACAGTGCTCTGATGGCTCTTGGGCGAGTGAAGGAAAAACAACCTGTTTAGTTGACTCTAATTTTGACTTCAGTAAGCCAACAGAATATAATGGATGGATAAACAAATTTGGAAGGTTTACAACTACTCCAGGTTCAAAAGAATGAAGAACTGAATTAGATTAGCAAACTGATATATTCAACAGATGAAAGATCATTTGTTTTCAGCTATTTAAGAATAATCAAAGTATTTAAGAAACATGGGGATGAATCTTACAGATGGAGGAACACAGCAGGCGAGGCAGCATCAGAGGAGCAGGAAAGTTGACGTTTCGGGTCGGAATCCTTCTTCAGAAATGTTCCTCAGGCTCCACACTATGTTGTTTCTGACTCCAGCATCTGCAGTTTCTTGCTATTTCTTGGGATGAATCTTACTTTTTTTTTACTAAGGTCCAGAAGCAATGAGTGTTTTCATCACTAAGCCCAGTGAGTTTGCTTGCTATATCTTAGTAAACCCACCTCATTAACAACCTACAAGGCCCCTATAGCATCTCTCGCATCCAGTTCTATCTCGTGCTATTCCCAAAACAATTTGCCACATGGTGGAACACTGGGCCATTTAGCCCATTCACCTATAAGATTGTGTATGATTTGTGACCTAACTCCTTATATAATTTTTGTTTAATCAACCTGCTCAGAAATGTTATGGCACACCTCCATCACAAGTGGAACATGAACTCTGGTCTCCTCGGTCATAGGTAGGAACACTACCACTTCCATAAGAGCCCTTCCCTAACTCCTTATAACCACCTTTGATCAATTTATTTACCACCATTGATAAACAAAATTTTAATCAATATCAGTTTAAAATTAACAAGTATTAAAGGCCATTTGTGGAAAAGGCTTCCAAACTTGTTCAACTCTTTTGTGTTTCTGAACTTCACACCTGAAAGGTTTGACTCTAATTCTTAGAATATACTGCTTACTCCTAAACTCCCCAACCACTAATATCCAAGCAGTTTCACAAGTGTCTTGAAAATTTCAATCAAACCTTAGCCTTTTTAATCTCAAGAAATGCAACCATCATTGTTTCTGTAATATCTCTTCTTCTACTAACTCTGAACTTGTTTCCTTCTTTAGTTTTTTTTCTCCAATGTCCACTCATAACCTTTCTTATTCATCATGTTCATGAGATTAATCTCCTGCTTTTCTGACAGTATTTCCATAAAACTGCAGTCCACTTAACTTGCCTTACTCACTCCCACTAATATTCTTAACAGAACTCTCTTAGATTCTGTCCCTACTCTGCCATCAACGCTACTGTCCTCAAAACGTAATCCTGGAGCCTTCTGTCCTTAAACTATCGAGCCATCTCTATCCTCCTTTTACAAAGTCTGTGAATGAGTCACTACCTCTCAAATTCATGCCTATCTTTTTTTCAGAACTCCATAATGAATTAATCCATCAGTTTTCCATCTCTGCCATAGTTCTGAAACTTCTTATCAAAGTCACAAATGATTGAATATGTTTTTGTGACAAAAGCAAACAATCCTCCTCATTCTTCTTGAGCAGTTTGCAGCTTTTGACATAACTGATTATACCACCCTCTTCTAAGTCCTCTCCTTGTTATCCAACACGTATGATTTCACTTGCCCCAGTTCCAGCCTTAGTTATAATCCCAGCCAGAGAATCCTCATCAGTCGTTTCACTTCCCATCCCTATACAGTTACCTCTGGTAAGCTCAGATCTAAACTTGCACCCATCAAAATCCTATCCTATGGTAAAATCATTGAAAACAAGTCAGTTTCCACATATAAGCTGATGACCACCAGTACTACCTCACCAGTACATTGCTCAAGCCTGCCTCATTTCTAAATTGTCATACTGTTCATCTGATATACAAGACTGCTGTGGTTTCCAACATATAGATTGCAATCAACTGATTGATTGCAGAATCAGTGACAGTTGATCTCGCCTCTTGCCTGAATTCCCTAGCCGTGCACGACTCTGATGTGTTCTCACCTCCTGCCTGCGTTTCCTCACTGCATATACTTCAGGCAACACAGTGGCTCAGTAGTTAGCACCACTGCCTCACAGTGCGAGGAATCCGGGTTCAATTCCAACCTTGAATGGCTGTCGTGTGTAGAGCTTGCACATTCTCCCTGTATTTGCATGGGTTTCCTCTGGTGCTCCAGTTTCCTCCCACAATCCAAAGATATACAGATAAGGTGGATTGGTTAGGTGGATTGGCCATGCTAAATTACCTATAGCATCCAGGGATGTGTAGGCTTTGTGGACAGCGATAGGGAAAGGGGTGGGTCTGGGTGGGATGCAGTTTGGAGGGTCGGTGTGGACTTGAAGGGCAGAATGGCCTGCAACCACACTGTAGAGATTCTATGATCATCATGTTGCTGTATGACTTCCACATCCAGAAGTCACGTGGCTTGAGAAAAATGCATACCCTTAATAAGCTTTGGTGGCATGGAGCGTTGTGTTCCAACTTAGTACAAGTGGGCTATTGTTACAGGGTAAAGCAAATGTGTGGGAGAAATTCAAGCAAATGAGTAAGAAATATGTGATAAATTTTTGCATGAAGCCACAGGAGGCTGGTCAGCCCATCGTGTTCATGCAGATTCTCTGCAACAGTTGTTCAGCTAGTCCCAATCCTCTGCCCATTCTCCACAGCCCTGCAGTTTTGTTTCTTCGGTTCCTTATCTGATAGGTTCATGCAACATGAAGGAAAATTGAGGAATGCTAATGTGTCCCATATCCAACATCCAAGCAACACAAGCCAATTAGGGACTCTGGAAACAAATGGCAACCATGGAAGTGACCTCCCATTCCTCTCCACTTGAAAGTAGCCAGCAACATTCTGGCTGTTGCAGGGATACAGATTCAAAGGCTTACTTGCAGTGTGACCAGCAGCAGTGTGATGTTAAGAACTACAAGGTGGAGCAATAATAATGAGCAATAATGGTGACTCAATGCTCTATTCTGTTGTGAGGTGGCTAAGTTGTGGGAAGGTCCTTTAAAGATTTTTAGATCTGATGCCTGAAATTGTCCCTTTACTGACATCAAGAATGAAGTGTGCAGTGAACTGTGGTTGCTTGACTTCAGCTTCTTCACAGAGATAGTGTCAAAACTGAATGAGGTGATTTGTGAACTGCAGGGAAAGGACAGAAACTTAGCAGATATGATCAGTGCTACAAATGCAATCAAATGGAAACTAGGTCTGTCGTTCTCCTAATTTAAATATAAAAGGCTGCAGTGCTGAGGTTGTTGACTTGCACACCGAGCTGGCTGGTTGTAGTTCAGATGTTCCGTCATGTGCTAGGTAACATCATCGGTGCAGCCTCCGATGAAGCAATGTAGTTCTACTCCACTTATATTTATATGATCCGGTCTGTTAAGGTGTTTGTGTCGTTTCCAGTTCTTTTTTGCAAGGGTTTGTATATGGGGTCTAATTCCACATATTTATTGATAGTATTATGGGTGGAGAACCAAGCCTCTAGGAATGCTCGTGCGTGTCTATGGTTGGCTTGAGCTAGGATGATCACATTGTCCCGGTTAAATTGATGGCCTTCGTTGTCTGAGTGTACTGAAATGAGGGAGAGTTCCTCGTGTCATTTTGCTGTTAGCTGACGTTTGTGTATCCTGATGGCTAGTTTCCTTCTGGTCTGGCCAATGTAATGTTTTTGGCAGTCCTTGCACAGTATTTTGTTCACTACATTGGTCCTGCATGTCATGGGTAGTGAACAAAATACTTTCTAGCTCAAGCCAACCACAGACATGCATGGGAATTCCTAGAGGCCTGGTTCCCCATCCACAATGCTATCAATAAACATGTTAAATTAGGCCCCATATACAAACGCTTGAAAAAAAGAACTGGAAATAACACAAAACACCTCAGCAGACCAGCTCATATAAATACTAAGTGGAGTAGGACTACATCACTTCATCAGAGGCCGCACGGATGATGTTACCTAGCACGGTGATAGAACATCTGAATTACAACCAGCCAGCTCGGCGAGCGAGTCAGCAACCTGACTCACAACCCGAGCTACACATCTTCGCAAGAACCTTAAGCTGCAGTACTTTCAAAGACTGGAGAAAATATCAGAAAAAAAATCAAAGACAAAGAAAAATGGCTCCAACCAGAAAACTGCACACCTGAGAATGTTAGCATCTTCAGGCGATTTCAGGAATTTGATGTGACAAAATAAATAGTTATGTTTATCTAAGATTCATTCCTTCAGGCAGGTATTGGGTTCATCATGGAATTAGAAAAATTTATTAATTTTGCTTCTAATTTCCACCCCATTCTCACTTTCACCTTGTCCATCTCTGATTCCTCCTTTCCCTTCCTCAATGTTCCTCTTTCAATTTCTGGGAATACACTGCTCATCAATATCCATTACAAACCCATTGATTCCCACAGTTACCTGGACTATACATCCTCACACCCTGCTTCCTATAAAGACTCTATTCCATTCTACCAGTTTTACAGTCTCCATTGCATCTGTTCTATTGATGCCAGCTTCCATAAGAGGACCACTGAAATGTCTACCTTCTTCCACAAATGAGGATTCTCCAACACCATGGTTGACAGGACCCTTAGCTGTATCCGACTCATCACCCGCTCTTCTGTTCTCACTCCTTCCCTCCCCTACCTCCAATAGGGGTTTCCCTTTGTCCTCACTTACCACCCCACCAGTCTCCACATCCAAAGCATTATTAGCTGCCATTTTCTGCCACCTCCAGTGGGATGCCACCACCAGACACACATTCCCCTCCTTTCTCTCAATGGCCTTCGGTAGGGACCATTCCCTCCAGGACACTCTGGTCCACTCCTCCACCACTCCCAACACCTACCCACAGCTCCACCGCACCTCCCCATGAAATCGCAGGTGTAACATCTGTCTGTTTACTTTCTCCCTCCTCACTATCCAAGGCTCCACACACACCTTTGCAGTGATTTACCCTACTTCACTCAATCTAGTCTACAGTACTCACTGCTGACAATGTGATCTCCTCTACATTGGAGAGATGAAACATAGAGTGGAGGACCACTTTGCAGAACATTTATGTTCTGTCTACAAAAACAACCCTGTGCTTCCATTTGCCTGTGCCTTGAACACAACACCATGTTTCCTGGCCAGCGTCTGTCTCAGGCTTGCTGCAGTGCCCCAGGGAGGCTTAGCACAAGCTCGAAGAACAGGATCTCGGCTTTCGCTTGGGGACCGTACAGCCTCTAGGACTCAACATTGAGTTCAATAACTCTAGACCTTGATCTTGCCCTTCTATGTTTTTTACCTAACCCCCACACTGTGGTGCCATCATGACATGGGTTGCTTTCAGAACAACCAATGATTCTCATCACTTGCAGTCATTTTGCCACATTACATTGATTGCTTTCAACACAGCTTACCCATTCTCAACCACTCTTAGCCCACAATATCACTTATTCAGCTTCTCTTCTTTGTGGATTACTATCAATAATCCCCTTGTCTGCTTATCATTTTTATATCTTTCTCTGGGCTCCATCTCTACCTATCCATTATGTCTTCCCTCCACACCATGCTCAACCCCATTTTACCATAAATACCAAGTTTTCCAAGCTGCTATCATTTCTGATAAAGAGTCAGTGGATTCAAAACATCAACTTTGGTTTCTCTTGTTTCAGATCTCAAGCATCTGCAGTTCTTTATTAAATTCCATCATGTGTTTGATATGCAAAGCAACGAATTTGATAAAGAAATAGTTACCATTCAAAATGATAATGAGCTGAAATTCAGATCAAAGGACAGTGATTTTAGGGGATCATAAACAGGGAAAAATACCCACTCCTATAATCCTGTGCTCTTGAAGTGAAAACACAGTGTGGAGCTGGAGGAACACAGCAGGGCATGTCAACTCCCATTTCTGAAGAAGGATCCTGATCCGAAACGTCAACTTTCCTGCTCCTCTGATGCTGCCTGGCTTGCTGTGTTCCTCCAGCACATGCTGTGTTACACCTGGCACAAACTGTCCATCTTCTCTCCCACCAATCCGCTCCTCCCACCTCACTGACCAATCCCTACCACTCCCTACCTGCACTCACCTATCACCATCCCACCTACCTTCCCCAGCCCCACCCCCCCTCTCTATTTATTTCTGAGCTCCCTTCCCCTCCCCCCCACCACTGCCACCCGATTTCTGACAAAGGGTCCCAACCTGAAATGTCAGCTTTCCTGCTCCTCTGATGCTGCCAGGCCTGCTGTGTTCCTCCAGCTCCACACTGTGTTATCTTTGACTCCAGCATCTGCGGTTCTTACTATCTCTTAAAGTGAGAACTCACTTTAACACAACACCCTGCTTTGTGACAGCGTTCTCCCAAATGTGGTTATTCAAGTCCAAGTATTGCACTTTTGAAAGTAATTCAAAAGCAACTCGAATTGGTTAGCCTTTCAAATAACATCAGTGCAGAGCATGGCAAGTGTTAGGGCGGAACTTGGGCTTTGTTAGCTTCATGATAACAAAGAACTGACATGGGCCTTTTAAACAGGCCACCTCAGAACTTGGCTGCCTCCACGCTGTTTCTAGGGTAATGGGCATGATTCCAACTAGCACACGTCCCTGAAATGAAAATCTTACTTTTGCAGGCACTTTTCTGGAGGTGCACAAGGTGGACTGGGAATCATGCAACACTCACCAAACATCTCCAGAATGCAAATCTAGCTCATTGTGTCCATGTCTATCAGACAAAGGTAGGATTAGCTCTGCTGTATCCTTTTTCACCATTCTATACTTACACAGGATGAATGGCCCATTGGGTGCCAAACACTGTACCCCAGCATGAGTCAAGACCTATGAAGAGGAGAGAAACAGGTGGGAGGAAAATATATTGTCAGCTCAATTGAGGTAGCCAGTATTAAACACACTTGTATATGATTTTATGGAAAAGCAGCATCAAAATATCTGTTAATGCTTTTTATCCTTAAACACATTTTGATATTGCATGAAGGTTATCAGTTCTAAGGGAATATTTTAGAATGAAAGCTTTAATCATTACTTTGACAGAACCAAGAGTCGAGCTAAATCAAAGTGTGGAGCATAATTGAAGTCGCCATGTTGTGCCTGGTGTGCCCTCAGTCCCCAGGGCAACTCTCATCATTGGAACAGATCATTTGGAACTAAAATGACAGCTGCTCTGGGGTGTAGGTCCCTCACCAGTTGTCTGGATTCAGCCTAAGTTTACCTCGAAACATCAGCTCAATGAAAGATGTGAATGTCGTGTATCGATGATATAATTTGTGATAATAAACCACAAAACTTTATAGCATCACATACCATGTTAAGTATACATAAACAATGTCATCTAAAGTGCTTGTTTTAATTGAATGAGTAGGAAACATACTTGTTGTGTTGGATTACCAAGTTATACCTATTAGAATTTCAGCTGATGTAAGTCAGCATCTGGCCCAAGCTAGATCCATTCTTGTCAGGTCTTCTAGATTATTATTGGGGTTTACTCTTTTCTTGAGCTTTTAAGAGCAAAATGCACCTGCTGAAAGAAAGTAATCAACTCTTGTCTTATATCATACTGGTTATGTTTAGTTGAAGCAAGCAGCTTTTTGCTTTCTGTGCCTAAAATAGAAAATTCATTGATGAATATTACAATGCTTCTGTTCAATTTAGCAACAAACAACCTCAGAATATTGCTACCAGAATGCAGTTTGTATATGACTGTCATGTTAATATAAAGAGGCTTTTTGTCTGATTTGGGCGAAAGGTTGTGATGTTTTGAATTTGGCAAGAATCCAACTGCAGTTGGCCTAAATTCCAGAACCCATGTTGCCGCTTCTCCATTGTATATCCTGATAACAGTATTTAAAATAAGTAACAACATACTGGATGCTTCATATTTAATATCTCCACTCACTGTAAATTGTTAATTAGCATCATAATTTTATGCAGAGTTTACTTGACGCAACAATATCACAATGCACAATGGAATTTAAGGAGTCCAAGCATTAAACTGGTCAGACCAGTGGAACTGAAGTTTCAAGCAAGGTGGGAAATTCTTTGCATTAAACCTGGCCATGCATATATTGGGACGGTAGATTGATCATTTTGTCTTTGCAGGAATTATACAAAGTCGACCAATAGTGGATGATGTCTGACAGGTTGTTATTATGAATCCCCAGATAATTTATTGGAGTGTAGAATTCCTTAATAAATACATAATTCCCTGAGGCAAGCTTGATTAGTTAAATTATACACGTATGTTACTATACTGAAAAGAGGAACATTATGCAAATGAGTGTAAATCTTGACTCAAACATGTCTTGCATTCACTATCTTCAGGACATTTGAAGTGTGTTCTGGCAGCTATCATAATTGCCAATGGCTCATATTGTGCACAACAGAACAGACAGAAGACACAAAGCTTTAGTTTTCACCCTGGGAAGCAGATTAAACAATTGTGTTTTTTTTTAGCAATTTGTAGCCCTGTTCCTAATCGCTGCCTGCCTGATTAAGTGAGGCAGTTGGGATTTGGGGGGCAGCTGGTGTGTAAACAAACAGATGAGGAGGATTTGCACTGATGTTTCACAAAAAACAGATGGTGGAATAGGACGGTTTCTGAAAGCAAAGTAAACGCACTGAGCACTCAGTAATAATAATGCTGATTGGTGAGGACGGCCTAATGTGGATATAAAAAAACCACTCAGGCATAAACTGGGTGGATTAGTTCACAGGAAGAGCTCCGATTAGAATTTTAATAGATTCTGGAGATGTTTGAAGGCAATTATTCCATCCTTCTGAACATTATTTTTTGGGTTTTTTTACTGTTTGTTTGACTCTGCTATTTCCTTTTCTATTTACCATAACATGGTTCCCAGAGATGTACAAATAGAATTTACCTTGCATTACAGCAGAGTATAAATCAGGCACATTGCTTGATAATGAGACTAATTAATTCAGAAAATTAAGATAACAAGTCTTAAGATTAATACTGAAAGGCCTACTGGAGCTAAAAGAATGCTAATGAGAAACAATCCTCCAAATCAAGCTGAAAAACATCAGTCTCTCAGAGTCCTGCAAGAAGAGCTGTGCACATGTTTAATTAGTATTTCCCCTAGATTGAGGAAACCATGAGCAGTGGCAAACAAGCTGTGATTGAAGTAGACTGGTTTGCATCAACTAAATTTGTAGTTTCCTTCCTTTTGTGCTTCAAATTGATTTTGTTCAGTTTTGCATTACTGGGGCACTTGAGGGACTCACTGTTAACTGTTGAAGGTGGTTTCTTGGTATGAGAAATGGGATACAGGGTGTGATACTGACTTGTAGAAGTTAGAAAAGTCCCATATTTGATCCCAATTAGAACAGAGTTAGGCTTGATCATGGTGTTGAGGGAAAATGGGAGAATTACAACATATTGTCAATCATTTTGGCTGAGCTGTTAAACAATGAGGAAGTACCCATCAGATTAAAAACAAGTTAAAGTGGTAACTATTTTCCAAAATAAACAAATTTGGGTAAATACACACCCATTAGTTCTAGGTCAAATGCATACAAAATATTTAAATTATTTACCAAGAATAAATTTGAGAATTATCTGCCCACAACCTGTCAAACAGCAATAAATGCTTTTAGATGGAACAGTTACTATCAAGTGAAGATTTTTGATTGTTTTGGTGAAGTAACAATCCATGTTGATTGAAATGAGTGCTGTAAAGTTGATTATTTTACCTTCCAAATACATTTGAAAAACCTTTATGTTCAAGGTTACTAATGATGCTCAAAGTTGGGGAGTCTGAGATAAAATTCGAGTGGTGATAAGAACTGTTTCAAGTGTAGAAAAACAATACTAGGAAGCGAGATGATATCAGGCTGGGCTGATACCAGGGGACAGTGTTGAAATCATTGTCTTTGAAACTACATTAATGATTGGATTCTGAAACTCAGAGCAAATTTTTTAGATTTACAGATGGTGTCAATCTAGGGGAGGCAATGAATATAAGGAACTGTATAGGATGGGCTGAAGGGTTAAAATTGTTGATGATATTCAACAGCTGCATGACCTTGAATGAGTCCTGTGAACATTCCTGTACGTGCCAGAGACGGCATAATCAAAGTTGTTTTTTGTACTTGCACAGCTTGTTTTCTGTGCTGGCTGTTTGTTACACTAATAAAAGATAGAGGTTTGTTCCAAGTCATCGGACTTCATCTCGGACTGGGATCGCAAATGGCACCAGGAACAACCTTAGCCTCCAGACCAGCCATTGATCGAGGGTCCCTGATGGGCAGAAGAGTGTGAAACTCATTGTTTTCTTCCTCTCTTTTTCATTCTTCTTGTTCACTTAATAAATTTTCCTTTTTTGTCTTTTATTATTACTCAATATTGTTCATATTTAAGCAAATTGCTGCTATCGAGCCTTCTCTTAACTACGTTTAACCGAATCCGAAAAGAACTACTTGGATACGCTCTGTGATCCAAGACAGGAAGCAGTTCAGAATTCCTGCCTGCAGTGTACAAAATATCATGTAGGCATCATGATAGGGCTTATAATGAAATAGTTCAGGTGAAATTTAACAACAGTGCTGAACTTCCAAGTATTCCCGCTCAATCCTTTGAATTATGACTCCATCTCCCAACATTACACCAAATCCCAGCCCTACTACTTAATCATGCCAAAAGTTGTGTTGCCCTGTCCCCTGTTAAGGTTAAGATGGATGCGACTCTCGATGAACACACCCCCACCAATATATTCTCATCTCCTCTGTTTATAGGTTGAGGTTCCCCCTCAAATATTGTCCCCTCTGCATCCCAGCAAACTGCCTTCAATCCCTAGATTCAACTTCTGTGACATCCCTACCACAGCAAGACCTGGTAGAGATGCTGCAAAGCATTGAAATAGAGGCAAAGTGAGTGACCACTAAGACAGAAAATGAGGAGCCCTGAGATGCACTCTGGTCAAGTCTCACTCGTCCCTTCATGCAATGTGTCCTGGCAACAACATTACAATGACATGTGTCAATATGCTCCAAAGTACAACACTGAAGTGCAGAACTACATTGCAAATGAATCAAAGATGTGCCATGAGTTGCAGTGAAGGTTGTACATGTCCAGTGGCAAGCTCCGGGCACAGTGGATGGAGGTGGTCGCTGCTCTGGAGCATACTGTGAGATTTTGGCCATGACTATTTAAGTTGGATGTAGGGAGGAGCAACTGCAAGCTCACATCAGCAGGTAACCATTGCGACTTTCATGTTGGGACTTGTCACCATCTGGTTTCTCATAGATGCCAATGCTCGCAAATAGGCAAATTTTGCAAATTTTTCCATGCAAATTCTTCCCCAACGCCAGGGAACATTCCCACCACCCACAAGGCACAGGTCAGGAGTGTGATCAAATGTGCTTACCCGGATGCGTGCAGTTCCAACAACTAATAAAACCCATTATCTTGTCTTTTTGCTCAAGAAGCAGAACTAGAAAGAGGAACAGACTAGGTCCTAAATTCTGGTTGCCTGGGAGGAGGACCAAAGTAGTGTCAAAGGAAAATTACTCATTTTGTTGTGGTTTATGACAGCTGGGTAACTATTAATGGCCATTGGTTTGTTTTCAGTTCAGAATAATCAAGAATTTATGTAATTTCAAAAACCAGAGATGGAATGTTTTTAGGGCGGTTTGGAGGAGACCTGATTGGGTCAGAGGCAAAGTTTAGTTTTCTTTCCTTACAAGAGTATGTAACAGTTCTGGGAAAACACAGTCATCTCTGCAGAAGGGTAGTTTGTGAAATTTCCAAACCAGAAGAATTTAGTTGGGAATCTGCAGATTATTAGAACTGAAAAAGCTGAGGCTGACAGAGTTGTTGAAGAATTCATGTTGGCATTGTTGGAAAAGACTCATTGAATTGTTTCCATGGTCCATCGCAAAGAAACTGCAAGAAGTCAGTTCAGCAAATCCCTAAGGTGTTGCAAGATTGAGTGTAAATTTTCTAGACTTGAATTTCTGTTAATGGTGTTGGGAAATAGGTTGAAAACTTTATTTTGCTTTTTTTTATTCATTCATGGGATGAGGGCATCACTGGCTAGGTAGCATTTATTGCCCAGAGGGCAGTTAAGAGTCAACCACATTGCTGTGGGTCTGGAGTCACATGTAGGCGAGACCAGGTAAGGACAGCAGTTTCCTTCCCTAAAGGACATTAGTGAATGACATGGATTCACAGTCATCATTAGATTCTTAATTCCAGATATTTACTGAATTCAACTTCCACCATCTGCCATGGTGGGACTCAAACCCACATCCCCAGAATGTTATCCAAGTCTCTGGATTAACAGCCCAACGATAATACCACTAGGCCATCACCTCCTGTGTTTTGTAAGATTTTTCTAAACTGTCTTCTATAGCTATGTGGCTTTACTTGTTTATTTATTTTCATCTTATGTATAATAGACTTTTGTTCCATTGCTAAAGAAACTCTGCAACCTTGTGTGACTATATTTCAGTGACTGAACACAACATTAACACAAACAAAAAGAAAAATTGATTTACAGATCAAATTTCATCCTGAGATCTGATTTTCAAGAAGTAACATCAGCTGGAGGTCATAACAATTGCACAGTCAGGGGTACGATGGAAAACTCTTCACTTATCTGGATGAATACATTTTCAACAACAATCAAGAATCTCATCACCTTTCAGGAGAAGTGAATCCTCTTGATGTCAACCAACCTACCACCTCAAATATTCACTCCTTTGTCATTGGTGAACATAGCTGTAGTGTGTGCCATGTACAAGATGTGTTATACCAACCACATACGTTGTCTTTGTCTGCAGCTTCCAGACCCAAAAATGATGCCAAAATAAGGTCAAGGGTATTAGACACACAGGAACCTCAAAGCTTTCCTTGAATTTCTTCCCCACCCCATCATATAGGAATCTCTCCATTGAATCCCCATAGTATGGAAACAGGCCATTCAGCCCAATGAGTCCACACCAAGCCTTCGAAAAGCATCCCACCCAGACACATCCCCCTTACTGTATCCCTGTAACAGTTCATTTCTCATGGCTAACATGCCTAACCTACACATTCCTGGACACTATGTGTAATTTAGTGCGGCCAATCCACCTAACTTACACATCTTTGGACTGTGGGAGGAAAGCAGAGCACCTGACGGAAACCCATGCAGTCACCCGAGGGTGGTATTGAGCCCCGTTCCTGGTGCTGTGAGCCACTGTGCTGCCCTCTATTCCATAATCACTAACAGGTTGAAATCCTATATCATCCTACTTTAATAGCATTATGAAAGTGTCTTCATCATATATACAGTGGTCTTTCAGGCAGATCAGAAGTAGTTGCAATGGGCATTAAATACTCATATTTGGTGAATTAATGAAAACAAATGGAGCTAATCATTTTAACATCATCCTTGAAGTGTGGCTCTTGGAAAGACAAGACCATTTCATGCTCTCACGTCTGTTGACGCATGGAGAAAACTCCTGACTGCAAGATAGCATCTCACCCTTGAGATCTTGTCATCTGATCAATGATCCATGGCTGGCAACTTTCTACCTTTAAGAAATGCATCCCATGCAACTTAAGCATCACTAATAAGTTGTTTGAAAAGGTAACGTTTGCATGTAATGTTTAAAAAGGTAGCACTTCAACAAGACAGCAGTTTCCAATTTAAATGTACACATGATTGATAGCTCACAAGAAATGTGGACAAAATAGAAGAGTATGGTTATCTCTGATTTCCTCCTAATGTCAGCAGCACAATTTTAGCAGACCCAAGAGGTGCGACTTCAAGTCACCCCAGCCTCTATCCCAGGCATGTCAGCACATAATCTAAATTGACACTTCAGTGCATACTGAGGAGGTGCAGTGTTGTGAGAGATTCTGTCTTTCAGATGGGAGTTTAAACGGTGGCCTTGTATGACTGCTCAGGTGGATGTAACAGGTCCCACACGGCTGGATTCTTGCATTAATGACTCCTCCCTGTTATGTCACCTCACACTTACTCGAGTTGAAGCCTTTTTAGAGCAGTTCCCTCAATGAAAAGTATCATAATTAGCTAGATGAGCTACAGGACATGCTCTGTGAATAGGCTACCTGTATGAACAATGACATTTAAAATACAGAATGGGATTTGCCTTGTAAAATTTCATATGGTTGCAGGTATACCACACCCTCAAAATTTTTAATATTATAATATCTAGGCATCAGCTGCAGCACTGCAAAAGGGATCTTTATTAAAACATATGGGATATTCCACAGATGCAATTCAAGCAGAGTTCTTCAGCATTGCTCAGGCACCAGTTAAACCCCTGACAGGCCTAAAATTGGCGGCAGATATCAGAATCAGCTGCATGCGCAAAAGTAATGACTGCAGGGCTTTCAGGTTCCTGGCTGCTGCTCAAAAACATCACTCTGGAAGTCTCCAGCCTAGCCATTTGTTCAGCTGGTCCTGTTGATGGGAGATACTGGACTCCTAGTAGCAGCCAGGCAGAGGGTGCAATATTAATCACCTGCCTCTGCATTAACAAAGAACAAGAAAGGATGTTTCAGCCTACTCCATCTAATCCACACAAAGGTCATTTGCAATCTGCTGCAGCAAGGATTCTAACCTATCCACCTAATAAAATAAAATATTTATATAAACCTTCAAAAATCTGAATAGCTCCCCATCCTGACATCCCTATCCCAATTATTGCAAGAATCATTACTGTCAAATATTTATTATATCAGTCTATACTTATCCATAAAACATCCAATCCTATTCCCAATCATGTGTTCAGGGTGTTGATTAATAAAAGTTAATTGCAATGGAGTTCTGGGGTGCCAAAATGTGCCTGCACACTGCCCAACCGCACCCCACCCTTCCAATCCCAATTTGAAAATATTCCTCAACTATCTGGACGCCCAATTATATTAATCACACACTAATACTTTGCTTATCAAAGTCCAAATACTTTTTGCAATTTTGATAGTCCACTTTCATTAGTCACCAATTAACCAAAATAGGCAAAAATTCAGGAAGGTGAGACAAGAATTCCAATGTCATGTAATTTTTCTGTTCTGCACAAAAACAACTGTCCAAGATATGCAAACAATTGAGTCTCCTCTCCATGGCTGCAAGAATTTCAACATAGTCTGGGCAACATGAAATAATTGTTAAAAATAACAGTGAATTGATATTCATTACTTAACAAACTAACACAACAGCAATACTTGCATGTTTTCTTATGTTTCCTATAGATTTTGACAATATGTTTTAGAGACAATCAAGGAGATGCTTAAAGTCACATAAAGATTATTCAATTAGCATTTTAACTTTAGCTTTTCAGTCATATATACATTTCAGTAATGTAAATTGATTAATTACTAATTCAGATTGTTAATGTGATTATTGTTGTCCATAGTTAGATTGCTTAATATATCGCTAGTGATAAAATGTGAAGCAGTAGATCTAAATATGGAGCTATAATACTGAATAGCTCAGTAGTAATTGCATGGTAATAATGAATTTGCCTTTCTGCTGGCTTAAGAACAACATATAATTTTAAGCTGATTTTGTATTTTGTGTGTTAAGAAGAAGGGATATGGTTTAGTTTCAGTTTTGAATTTTCCTGTGAGTTGGATTTGAGATGTCAGGAGGTCTGTTTTGTTTACACGCATTTTAATGAAATTTGAAATTCTTGTGGTGAACAGTGTAGTACATTTTTTAAAAGGAACGGCAAAAATACTGTGTTCTTGATTAGTGACAGGGTTCAAGTGAAATCTTCCAAAAGGATTGTTAAAAGGCTGCTAACATGGCTGTTGAGGGTAGGGTGACTTCTGTGATTTCTGCCCAGAGTGAGGAGTATCTCAAGGCTCTAAAAATTCCTAATTGAATGACCATAGGTGTGGCGCATCCCTTGAATGGACATACCAGGAGGAAGCTGTTTGTGAAATTCATACCAAAACTGAAAATCTATAGACTTCTGAGATAGTAGGAACTGCAGATGCTGGAGAATCCGAGACAACAAGGTGCAGGGCTGGATGAACACAGCAGGCCAAGC
>NC_063334.1:57669045-57719999 GCF_021869965.1 Rhincodon typus
GCCCTGCACCTTGTTATCTATAGACTCCTTATTGTCTCAGACCCTAAAACTCGGCAAAGAGAACTGTAGGTGTGAATGGCCACTGTCCATTCCCCTTTAAGCCAATGTGGGTGGAGAAGTATTGGTCAGGTAGTTACCAACCAAAACTGATCACAGGTAATGACTGTCATTACCTCAAGTACCATGAAATAAACCCTCTGTCTGCAAACAATTCAGCATTAAAACACAAGAGCAGCAAAGGCAACAATATATGTGCTTTAAAGCTGGACAGTGCGACCCTATAAAATCTCCAAGATTGTTATTTAAAGTCCACTATCACCAACCTCCTAGTTATAGGATTGTAAGAATTAACTTTGCGACCTGTTAAAAATCTACCCCGAAGCACTCCTGAACTTTGGTATGCAATTTTGAATTCAGTTAGTTATATTTTAAGAATGGAAAGTGAACCTTTCTTCTCCAGGCCTGCACCAGTTGGGCTAATCGCATAATTTATGAACCATTATGTTATTTGTAACTTGTAAAAATGCACTATCCTTGTTAACCATATCTTTTTTTCTGTGGGTGTTTGTAAGTGGTGAGTCAGTGATATAGTCTTGGACTTTCAGGGTGAACGAGTGAATAAATAGCCCGCTTTATTTAAACACATGAGAAAGCTTGCTGTAGTTATTCAAGTTGACTCCACACTCGGGTTAAGAAACACACATATCTCCTCTTGAAAAAAACACTAATTACAGACAGCACTGAAAGAATGCAGCAATTTCAAATGTTGCTTATCCCTATCCATAACAACCTGCAAGTCCAAACATAGAGTCCTTCTTTCAATTAAATAAAAATTCAGTCAAGCAAAGGATTTAATCATTGACCATAAAATCCTGAAGTGTTCAAATGGGATGATGCTATTCTGATTTTCTGGTTTTATAATTTCAGTGAATTCTAGTGACAGACATAAATTTATCCAGTTACATAGAAGTAAGGAGACAAATAATAGCCCACAGCAAAAGACAATATCAAATAAAATCCTATTTTTAATGTATCGAGCATCTTCTCCAAATTCTTTCGGTCTTTGATGAAGCAATATCTACATTATTATGGTACTTCACTGCAGTAACACAGCTAAGATCAGCAACTTACTGATCTATGAACCCTAACCTTGAGTCCCCATCCGCTTACTTTAAGCAACATATACTGGAATGTAGTTATGTTGCCCAGTTCATGTTTCTTAAGTATATTTTCTAATTTGTTTACTTATAATTAACTTACTAAAGTTAGGCCTCATATTTATAATTCGAACATCCATGTAATTTCCTGGCTGTCGCATCCATAAACCAATGATTTTCCTCCTCATCCAGATGAAAAGTATCTCTGTCTTTTTATACGTAAACCGAAATTACTGGCGAAACTCAGCAGGTCTGGCAGCATCTATGGGGAGAAAGCTGAGTTAATGTTTCATGTCCTGTGACTTTTCATCTTCTTTTTTGATATTTGTTCATGAGGTATGGGTATCATTGCCTAAGCCAGCATTTTTTGCCCATCCCTAACTGCAATCAATCACACTGCTGTGGATCTGGAGTCACTTGTAGGCCAGACCAGGTGTGGAAAATGTTCTTCCCCAAAGGACATTAGTGAATCAGGTGAGCTCTTTCAACAATGGCTTCACGGTCACCATTACTGAGACCAGCTTCCAACTCACATTGTAAATTGAATTTAAATTCCAGCAGGGGCTGTGTTGAAATTTGAACCAATATCCACAGAGCGTTAGAATAGGCCCCTAGATTGCCATCCAGTGAAAATCCTACCACATCCATTGCATTCCTTCTCCTGAAGGCTTGACATTTATATGGCTGCCTCAGTCAGTTTCTAGTCAATGGTAACCCCAAGTATATTGAAAGCAGGGGATTCAGTGATGGTAATGTCATTGAAAGTCAAGACTTCACCGTTGCCTGACCCTTGAATGGTGTGAATGTTACTTGCTACTTATCATTGCTTTCCATTCTGTCCGTTTTGTATGCACTTGGTTCTATGCCTAACATACTCTGTCACTCTCGACATTTATATATTGACTCCTTGATTGTGGCTTACCATGACTTCTTGTCATGCCTTCTGAACTGGGTTTCTTATGTTGATGTGCCCAATGTTTTTTTTAAAATTACATGCCTTACAGTGATCTGGGTACATAGACAGGTTTTCAGTGGATGAAGAATTCCACATCTTGCAAAGAGATGTCCAATTTCAATATCTTAGCTATTGTCCCAGTAGTTGAAACCAGACCAAGAGCTTGTAAACTCTGACATGCTGCAACTTAATATTTATATTTAACCTATCATTTACTAAAGTTTCCATTTCAACAGTTTTTACTTTTTAAGGGAAATTGTTTTGGAAATCTTCAATGAATGTTGATACAATTACTAGCTCTGTCATTGGTCCCTGTCTTTGTCCCTGAAACAACTGATAGATTGGCCAATTGACTCATTTTGTTGTTGCTCATATAACATTAATTCTTTAAATTGATCTTCACAATCAGTTAGTCATCTAGTTTGGTTCATATTTACTTAGGGTGTCTTTGATCATCTTCAGATATGTCTGAGACATTCAGACTATAAATCACTTCATTTCTAATTTCTATCTTAACTTTGCTTGTTAACCTGGTTCTGATACAGCCATGTTGTCTCTTGGCTGACTCTTACTAAAAGCATTGAAGGTTTGAAACATTATCAGGTCAGATAAAGTAGGGGAACAGCTGGGCTTGAAAATAACATCTTACACCACTTTCAATTAGATCCCCTCATAAAAACTAAAGTGCTATGAATGTTCACAATCCTTCCACAGGGAGTAGCATCGGGCCTCTTACACCTCCAATCTTTAATGGGAGTTTTCCTCACATATCAATCATCTTTCTAATATCTCATGGAATCCAGCTGTGCACACATAATGAAGTACACTTTGACATCTGAACATCACAGAATGCTTTAATAAACAAAGTTAATTATCATTTTTTGTGTTCTTTCTCAAGTAAAAGACAACCCCTCCCCAGAGGGAGTCCGTCAAGTGTCAATCACTAAATTGTTGCTCTTTAGGGAGAGGAAGTACTCCACATTAAGGGAAACGAAACAATAGAAAATATCACTATCTGCTGTTTGTGAAACCTTACTATGCATTAATTGGCTACTGTCCATTTCCTATATCACAACTGTGATTAAATATCAGAAATACTCCACTGAGTGGAAGGTTCTTTCAGTCATCCTAAAATTATGAAAGGCACTTTTGACAAGATAACATTTCTGCAGAATATAGTTCCAGAGACAATAATCTGGGACAGAAATAATCAACATTTGGAAAAATATTGGCTCATAGATGAAAAACAGCACAGATTTGTTGAAGACAAATTATGTTTAACAAACCTGATTAGGACTTTGATGAGAGTAGTCTGGTTGATGTAGTGTAAATGAACTTTGAAAATGCATTTGATAAATTGCCACATAATAGACATTTAGTAAAATTAAAGCTCATGGGATTACAGTGCCTATGGTAGTGTACAAATGAAATTGAATAAGCAGCATTTAAGAAGCACCTGGATGAATACATGAATAGGAAGGGAATAGAGGAATATAGATCCTCTAAGTGAAGACAGCTTTAATATGGAAGGGCAAAATGTGTTGGTGCAGGCTTGGAGGACCAAAGGCCCTGTTCCCGTGCTGTATTGTTCTTTGTTCTTTGTTGGATGAAAAGTAGTGAGTAGTAGTGAACATTTGTTTTTCACACAGAGGGAAATATGAAATGATGGTTCATGTGGGACAGCATTAGGATCATTAAGCTTTTCCATTCATATTAATGACCAGACTTAGGTAAACAAAGCAAAATGTTATAGTTTGCAGATGATAAGAAGGTTAGAACTATAGTGAACAATGAAAAAATTAAATTGGAGAAGTGTGAAGTGATTAATCTTGGCAAAGATTTTAAATAGGATGCAGGAACAAAGAAACTTGAGGTGCAAATATATAAATCTTTGAAACTATGGAAAATGAAGCCTTGAGGAAGAGAGGACCACCACCTTATGAGGCCACCTCAACATACCTAACAGGCTCACTTTGAAGCAGAGGTCCCTCCAGTGCTGGTGGGCTCAAAAAATGCAGTCAATAGGTCAGCTAACTGGATTCGTTGGCTGCCCAGTTGAGTGTTCACTGTTATTCCACCCAGAGAAATATCCCAAAGCAACCAGAAATCATTGGCCTTCCTTTCTAACCCCTCTTGCTGCCATTTTGCCAAATTTTCCAGCTCCTAACCCCCTCCAGGAGCTGATAAAATCCTGGCCAGTGTTTCAGGTCAATGATGCTTCATCAAAGTGGAAGAACTATGGAAGGTTAGGATACAAAAGATTAAGCGATAGAGTTATACAGGACCAATATGAGTGGCAATGGGGCAAGTTAACAAACAGAGTGTATCGAGAAGAATAGTGAACAGCAGAATGATAAACAGCTGCCATTTGGTGGTAAAAACAGGGAAAAAAATGCGAGAGTAAAACTCATGCATTTCTTTCTAGTCAGTGAGGTCATTATCCTGGAGCATGTTTAATTGAAATGGCCAAAGAATAATTTTCAGAAACAGGCTCAAAGGACTCTAGGATTGTCTAAAGACTGCTAAAACTAAATCTTACTGCAACAACATCTTACAGCATTATTTGTAGTGGTATTATGTGCCACAGTTATTTGCCGATTTACAAGAGGCACTTCCACTCACATAGATATAGAATGTTTTGTGTGTCACTGTAAATTATTACTATAATATTGTGTGGTCCTGCAAACATCCATGACATGGAAAATGTAACCCTACTCTCCACTGAGCTACCCTTTCACCCAATATTGTGACCCGGGTTCTTAGAATACACCAATAAAGTCATTAAAGATGACTTTGAAATAGACAATCATAATCATGATGTCTAAGTATTGTGATATTAATTGAACAAAATTATCTTAAAATTAGTTTTAATATCCAAACCTTACCTAGTCTAGCCTACATATGATTCCAAACCCTCAGCAATGTGGTTTTCTTTTAACTGCTCTCTGAAACAGCATTGCAAGCCATTCAGTTGTATTGAACTGCTACAAAGTCTAAAGAATAAAACAGCAAAGGGAACATCCAGTATTGAATTAGACTCCGGAAACAATAACTGAAAATCCAGCCTTGTTGACCTTACAGAATCCTCCTTACTGACTTCTGGAGGCTTGTGTCAAAGTTGGGACAGCTTTCCCATGGACTAGGCAAGCAAAACCCAGACATATGTTATATTTATAGTATCATACGTTACAGACTATATTACACAAAACACTATCACCATCCCTGGATATGTCCTGTCAGACTGACAGGACAGGTGTGTCAGAAGTGGATACCCTGTGGTAAATATTCAGGAGGGAATTACCCTGGAAGTCTACCACAAACCAAGAATTCCCATGGCATCAGCTCAAATGTTGGCAAGGAAACCTGCTGATAATCATCTACCCCATCCCACCCCCAACTGGTAACTAGTCACAGATGCATCCATCCATGAAATTGGCAATAGTGACCACTATACAGCCCTTGTGGAGACAAAGTTCTACCTTTAAGTTGAGGATACCCTCCATCATGTTGTGTGGCACTGGGCTGAATTGGACAGAATTCCAACAGACCTAGTAACTCTAACCTGGACATCCAAGAGGCACATGGACCATTAGAAGCAGCTGAATTTCATTCAACCCCAATCTGTAACATTATGTTTTAGCATATCCCCCATTACTGTCAAGAATTTCCTCTGTCATAACACACACTAACAGATTTAAAAATAGCTTCTTCCCTGCTGTTATCAGACTTACAAATTGACCTATGTTAGAGTTGATTTTTCTCTGCACCTTCTCTATAACTATAACACTATACTCTGCATTTTGTTTTATTACCCTGACGCACTTATATAAGGTATGATTTGTCTGGTTAGCACACAAAATAATACTTTTCATTGTATCTTGGTACGTGTGACAATAATATGTGAAATCAAATCAAAAGGAGTTTATTGTCAGGAGTGTCCTAATGATTGGGATAAAGGAATTTATTTGTTATTATTTGCCATTAGCAATGTCCTTAATGAATTCATAGGATTTGGTCCTTTTGAACTGATATACAGACATTAGACAAGAGACTGTCTTAAATAGATTAGAAGAACATTTATAAGCCAGTGCCTAGAGGATACATTTCTGACATTAGCATCACATTTCAGAGAAAATCTATGCAAAGCATGTGAATTGACCAAGAAGCACATGAAAAGTTCTCAAAAATAAAACTAGAGAAGGTAAGAAAAAGCTCAAGGTTTTGTTGCTGGAGACAAGGTATTAGTATTGTTACCTGCCTCTGAGGAAGCATTAGAAGTGACATGCATTGGATTTTATAAAATATAAAATGAAACCCAGTGATGTGAATGATATAATGAGTACTCCAGAAAGGAGAAAATCAGAGTGTGTCATGTTAATATGATAAAATGATGCTATGACAGGAAGGATATTTGGAAAATAAGTATTTTATAGAACATAGAACAGTACAGGCCCTTTGGCCCATGATGTTGTGCCGAACTTTTACCCTAAACCTAAGGTCTATCTAACCTCCACCCCTACCTTATACTATCATCCATATGCCTATCTAATTGCCGCTTAAATGCCCCTAATGAGGCTGACTCCACTACCCTCTCCAGCAATGCCTTCCACGCCCCTACCACTCTCTGAGTAAAGAACCTACCTCTGATGTCTCCCCTATATCTACCTCCTCTCACTTTAAAACTATGCCCCCTCATAATAGCTACCTCCACCCTAGGAAAAAGTCTCTGGCTGTCCACTCTATCTATACCTCTGATCATTTTGTACACCCCTATCAAGTCACCTGTCATCCTTCGTCATTCTAAAGAGAAAAGCCCTAGTTCTCTCAACCTTTCCTTGTAAGACCTTCCCTCCATTCCAGGCAACATCCTGATAAATCTCCTCTGCACCTAAGGTGCACCATCACTTATGGTGATGAAAGAAACAAAGAGTGAAATAAAAAGAACCACAACAATTTGAGAATTAATGAGAAATTGAATATTCAAAAATTGAATTTTAGTAATCAGTTTGGATAAAAGTGAGACAAAAACAGAAATTGCTGTAAAAGCTCAGCAGGTCTGGCAACATCCATGGAGGGAATCAGAGTTAATGTTTCAGAAGCTTTACAGCAATTTCTGTTTTTGTTTCTGATTTCCACATTCTAAGTGGATAAAAGTGAGCTGCATAAAAAAGATGAAAATTATCAAAGTGACTAACAAAATCTCTTCCAAACTCATGAATTGATTTGAGTGAATAGGTCAAGAAATACATCTTTGGCTGTACATAATGCTAACATGAGAAATGAGCTACCCATAAAAAAACATATTTATAAACTTAACCCAGACACATTAGCTCAATTGAGGGAGATGATTAAGTTTATCATGGACAATGACTTTATTGAACTGAATCATATAAGGTGGAGTTCACCATTGTGATGCTACCGAAACCAGATGAGTCATAAATACTGTGTATTATTTGTCACAAAGCAAACGTGGTAACAAATTCAATGGAAAGTTCCATATACTGATACAGCCAAATAAGTATCTACTTTAGAAACACTGGATTGACTTTATCATATATGATATTAGAATGTTCAGCATAATCTGGGAAGAACAAAATACTTAAAGAGATAGATGGGTTCAATACAGGTAAGATAGTTCACTTGGTGATAGGTAGAGTAAGATGTTTTCCTTGTTTAGGAATTAGGGGGCACAATTTAAAAAGATGGAGTATGCCATTTAGGATTGTGCTGAGGAGAAATGTTTTACTCAGGCTGTGAATCTTTGGAATCCTCTATCTCAGAGGGCTAGGTAGCTCAGACTTTGAGTATTTTAAGGTGGAGTTTGATAGATTTCCAGTTATCAATTATATCAAAGGTTATAGGAATGATATGGGTAAGGGGCATTGAAGTATTCAATCAACTTTGATCATATTATATGGTGGAGCAGGCATGATAGACTCAATGCGCTATTCCTGTTCCTACATTTACATATCCAAAATCTGTGGGGAATTGTTTTTTATATGAACCATATTACTTTGGAGAGGTTCTGTGACAGAATCTAATACTGTTTCATTGGAGTTTAATGCAACAAAAATAGTTACTGTTTCCACTAAGGACAATCTTCTCGAGATGCTTGGACATGAGCAAATAGCATTTCACTATGTCCAATAACTAAGTACCATGGTAACTAGCTTCAAAATTAAAACATTTGATCTATCAAACCAGCTTTTATTCTAGGATCTGATTTGTCCTATATTCCCATCATCAGGTATCATAACAGGTGCTTGAAAAATTCATTCCTTGTTTTTGTGCACTTACTTCGGAAATAGAACCTTTTTCTATAATCTTATGTCATGACCTTCTTTGCAGTGAGTCAGCAGTTGCCATGTCCAGTACATGTTTCTAAATATGCCTCCTCTTCTTGTATACTTCGGGTCATAACCTTCCATCTAAAAGACACCTGATTTCATCATGCACAATGTCACACGCACACTGTCAATCTATGGAGTGAATTTGTATTTGTAGATACATTCTATTTTGTTCAAAAATCACATAATTTATAGACAGGTAGTCACTGTGGCCTTTTATAAATTCCTGTTGTAGAAATAAAACCTGTCTGACTCCAAACCAAAACACAAATAGATTCTAAACAAAACCTCACAGTTAACATGCATTGTTAACCTAAAATGTTACCTCTTCTTTAGACTGATAAAACCTTTAGTTCTCTCAGGGCAGTGACTTGAAAGGACTTTGGGGAATTACATACACATATTAATCAAATAAAATCTTCTAACTGACTAAAGATTTAACAGCATCTTAGGTTTGTTTAACATATCCTCATCAGTGGTGTGACCCTTTGATCTTTTACTTACAAATTCAGTGTCTGATATCACATCACTAACATCTGAAGAAGCAGTGAGGCTCCGAGAGCTTGTGTTTTCAAACAAAGCTGTTGGACTATAACCTGGTGTTGTGTGATTTCTGACCTTGTCCACCCCAGTCCAACACGAGCACCTCCACATCATGCACAAAGATTTAAGAGTGCCTGGCTAGTAACATGGTATTTTCTCACTGAATGTTGAAAGATTACTTATTCCTATTATGCATGTTGCAGCTGGATAAATGACATTTCTGACATTCATACTGGCTAAATGGTTTATTAGCTACCTGAGAAGTGTTAAGGAATCGTTATTACAGGCATATTATGATATGCTGATAATTTTTGACACTTCAAACGCAAGTACATCGTCAAGAAATGATTTAATCAATTGTGTACGTTTCTTGAACTTCATTTGTGCTCCATTAGTTTTGATACATTACAATTATGCATCCCTAAAGGTCAAGGGAACTGTTACAAATTTCTGCATTTCTAATGCCCTGGTATAAATGCTATGATACAAAGCCAATAGCACGTGTGTGGAAAATTCAAGGTATTTTTCCATGTGGTTTGTTTGATACATTGCCCACACAGGATCAGCTATGAGATGGGTGCTTAATAGATTAGAAAAAAAACAAAAGCATTTAACTCGCATGCATAACGGGCTTTAAAAAATGGCAACAGCTAAATACCCTTTATCAGTGTTGTAACAAATAACACTCCTGTGCTTTAAATATCTGCTGTGAATGTCCTGGAATAATGCAGTTAGGAAATGCCAGAAGCTGATTAGCTGCCTGTTGGCATGACGGGAATATTCATATCACACACTTCCAGAAACAAACAGTGTAAATTCCTCAAGGTGCTATGTTAAGATAATTCACACTTAGCAGTCGTAATTCACTAATTAGACATCCCATGAGTATGAAGCTTAAGATCGATTTATTTTTGACAACAATTGATAAAATAGACTACCAGAAAGAGTTTAAAAATAATTTACGACTTGTAACATGGCTTCTGGTCAACAGAGATCACTGCTGGTGTGAACATGAACTATATTTGACTTTGAATCCAAAGCAGAAAAAGGGAGAGGGTGCACAAACTCACTGTACCTGGTATTCACTCTAGTTGCTTAGCAACCCACATAAAGCTGCTTCAGGGAGTCAAAGGCTGCAGGTTAAAAATGGTTTCCTCTTTTATGTTTAATGTCTAGGGCTGATGGTAGGGATGATAGTTAAATATGTAAGCAGTGGGAAGAGACAGAGTACACAAATTTAATGAAGTATTAGTTTATAACCTTAAAAGGACTGGCAATTCTTTGGATCTAAAATGGTTTCAAGATCTATAAAATATGAAGAAATGTAAAGGCTGCAAGGATCAAATGACTCTCAATAAACATTATAAATTATGACAGATTCAAAGTGTGTGTGACTGCCACAATTTCTGTGAGTTTACAGAATAATGTCACAAATTTTAACCTATAATTCAGGATATGTGCATCATACTTCAGTTGTTCCATTTTGTTCAAACATAAAAACTTCAGTGTCACACTTTTAAGGACTGGATGAAAGGATATAAATGAATTTACTGCTACTTTCTGTTGACTCAGAGTCAAGATGTACAAGCAGTTGCTTCACTATAAGCTCATCTCATGAAATCAAGGAGTCTGCAATTGACCTCAATGTGTACTTATTAGACTTTGTCGCGTACAGAAACAAACAGCCTTGTACAATCTATGATGATGTTGTAATGCATTATTTTCCTCATAAATCAGATATCTAGCAACTCACTGTGATCAGTGCCACAACAGTTTAGCACAGATGAATGCTAGGAGTAAATAGAATGATAGTTACTTGACAAATTTTGAGAAAATATTAGCACGAGGCATAGACGATTAATGATGTTACAGGTACAGATGACTACTTTTAGAAGTTATTTCATTCAGGAAATACACTGGCTTCCTAAATTTTACAACTATTTTGATAAATTCAGAGTGCAACAATAGCAAAACAAAATTTGGAAGGTTGAATATTTGGTGGAACCCATTACCACCAGTATTCCAATCATTTTTCTTATCCCAAATGCTTCTGGTCTAGATGGAAGGCATTATTTATTATATCTATCTCCTCACCAAAATTACATATGTATATCGTATTCATGGCTTAACTGTCAGAACTCCATTTTGTTACATCACGTTTTCACATATTATATGTTAAATTATGTTCTAATCTGGACCAGAGCATCAAAACTTATATTATTATCAGAGTCAATAAGAAAGAACCAGTGGATACAATGTATTTGAATTTTCAGAATACATTTTGATAAATTCCCACAGAGGGTGACATACTAGCATAGGTTCTGGATTGGTTAATAGGCAGAAAACAGAGAGTGAGAATAAATTATTCATTTTCAGGTTGGCAGGCTCTAACCAGTGGGATACCACAACAATCAGAGCTTGGATCTGCTGTTTACTGTTTGCAATTAATATCAATTATTTGGATATGGAAACCAATTGCAATACTTCCAAGTTTGCAGATGGGACAAAACTTTGTGGAAATGTGAGTTGTGAGGGGGTTCTCCACTCAAAGGGTGTTAAATCTTTGGAATTCTCTAGTCAAGAGAGCTTTGAAAGTTTACTAATTAAGAAAGTTCAAGTCAGAAATTGATAGCTTTCTAGTTACTAATGGCATCAAGGGATAAAGGAATTGTAAAGGAATTAAGGTAGATGATTAGCCATGGTCTAGAATGACAGAAAGGGTTGAATGGTCTACCCTTGTTGCCATGTTCCTACATCCTGCTTTGAATTTTTCCTTGGAGTTTCAACCTTGCTTATTTGCATCAAGTAAATACTGCTCATGAACTTTTTGACCTCAACTTCCTCAGCTCCCTGAAGAAATAATGCATGCATGCTTCTTCGAAACACTTCACAGCTTATGCCAACATAGTGAGCGATTGCTTTACTTTTTCAGCTCCACAGGACTTTTGTTCTGATTCCTGCCTCCAACACTTAGCAGCCTACTATTTTCAGGAACTTCTTCCTGATTCCTAACAGCACAGAGATATCCAACCACTCTTGACTTTTCATGGAGTCCCCTACACAGAATATATGTGGCTCAGTTGTCTTCCCAGCAGTATGGCTAAATGCAAACTAGTCATGGAGTCTACATTTATCTCTCTTCGTCTCACATATTCACTGACTTCCCTTCTCATGTAACTTTTGAACTCCTTTCAGTGGCTCCCAGACTTTCCTGGGTGTTGCTAGGCAGAAGTGGATGCATATAGCCACCTCACAACTCTTGAGACCGAGTGTGCTGTGAACGTGACAGTTCACAGTTTGCTGGCTTTTGAGCATTAGAATTGCTTATAGAAAGAAGGATTCATCATAATAACTTCTCAGGATGTGGACTAACCTGAAAAGTTAACCACTTAAAGATGCTTACAATCTGCAATATTTCTGCCCATACCTTATGTTTATCAATATATTTTTTCCCTTTATTTTGCTGTAATGAACTACTAGGCATGCTTGATTCCAATTTTGTTTCATTTTTGAAGCTAAAAACATTATGGAAACAAAAGTTATTATCATTTCTAATGACTATCCTGATGTTGCATCTAATTCACACCTGCAGGACAATACTATGAGAAGTATTTAACAGCTCTGAAGGTACAAGAGAGCCTGGAGACTGAGATGGCCCTCATCATATTATACCCAAGTCTTGGGAAGGATATTTTATGAATTGCATCTCCTGTGGCCATCATCTTATTATAACTGAGTCTTGGGAAGGGTGTGTTGTAAGTTGCTTCTCCTGGCTAATTTTCTTACGTGGGCTTTGAGCAGAGCTGTGTTATTGTCCAGCACCAACATGATAGCCCACTCCAGCTCTGCCACTAGTACTTTGCTCAGACTCAGTTTTCCCATTGACATTGTGACAGTGGGTTAGTTGATATTCAGCAGCTCCTGAAAGCTCTGAGAATGTGTTTCTGTAATCTGGCCTGTATGTTTGAAAGCTGCATTGCAAGATGGCAGGATGCCCTCATTTCCGCCATCTAGCGCTCTAAAGCAGCAAACTGTGCATTATGAAAACAGATCAGGCCACAGTAAGTTAGAATCAAAGATCAGCAGGCAAAACTGTGACAGAACAATGGGCTGCCTTTAAAGAAGAAATGGTTCTGGTACAGTCCATGTATATTCCCATGAAGGGGTAAGGTAGGGGCTAACAAATCATGATCTCCCTTGATGACAAAAGAGATTGAGGGAGGATGAAGCAGAAAAAGGGTGCAATTGATAGATATCAAGCTGATAATGCAACCAAAATCAGGCTGAGTACAGAGAGTTCAGAGGAGAATGAAGAAGAATACAAATAAGAGAGATGAAGAGAGAGTATGATAAGAGACTTATACCTAAAATTAAAAGTAATCCTAAAGTCTTCTAAAGGCATATAATTAATAAAATGTCAGTACAAGGAGAAATGGGCCTGATTTGGAATCAAAAAAAGAGATTTACATATGTAGGTAGAAGGCAATGCTGAGGCACTCAATGAATTCTTGCTGTCTGTCTTTACCAAGGAAGAAGTCTTAGTAAAAGAGGAGAAAGCTGAGATGTTGGACAGAATAAACAGGGAGAAATTGTTACTGCTTGGTGATAGAGAACAAGAGGACACCACTTTAAGGAATAAAGAAGCAATGGTGACATGAGCTAACTCTTTCTTTTAAACAGCAAATGGTTTAGATCTGAAATATACTGCCGAGGAGATCGTTGGAGGTAAATTCAATTGCAGTCTTCAAAGAGAATTGGATCAAAAGCTGATGAGAAATATACACAGATAAAAGGCAGGGAAGTGGGACTGGATGAGTTGCTTTTGCAGACAGCACTGCTATAACATGCTGAATGCCTTTCTTCAATCCTGTAACAATTGTGTGATTCAGTGACTATTGCAAAAACCCAACTTACTTGCTAAATCCTTCAGGGCCTTTAAGGAACTGGTCACCCTTTACCTGGTCTAACATACAAAGCCCCAGTTCCGTACTGTGTGTTTGGCCCTTAATAGTCTTAGGACAACTATCTAATTGAAGGCAGCAAATATTGGTTTCCCAGATCATGCCAATACTTGAAACAAATAGTGAAATACTTGTTCTCAGCTATGAAATGCTCTTTATTTGTAGAAAATGGGCCAGTGGCGGGGCTAGGCCAAGCAAAAGAGGCAGTGGTCACACTAAAACCTAGCAAAATCTCCCCTCCCCCTACCACATCCCAAAACCAGCCCAGCTCAGCCCCGCCTCCCTAACCTGTCCTTCCTCCCACCTATCCCCTCCTCCCACCTCAAGCCCCACCCCCATCTCCTAACAGCTAACCTCATCCCGCCCCCTTGACCTGTCTGTCCTCCCTGGACTGACCTATCTCCTCCCTACCTCCCCACCTACACTCACCTTTACTGGCTCCATCCCCGCCTCTTTGACCTGTCTGTCTCCTCTCCACCTATCTTCTCCTCTATCCATCTTCTATCCGCCGCCCCCTCTCTCCCTATTTATTTCGGAACCCCCTTCCCCTCCCCCATTTCTGAAGAAGGGTTTAGGCCCAAAACATCAGCCTTCCTGCTCCTCTGATGCTGCTTGGCCTGCTGTGTTCATCCAGCTCTACACATTGTTATCTCAGACATTTGGTGGGATGTTCAGCAATTGTTAAAATACAAAGCAGAAGAATTCAAGGACATCCTAATCTGCACAACTAGCTAGAGTTCCAAAGATTTGGATTAACAATGAGCATGTAGGCAAGGGCTGGACACTGTTTTAGACTAGAAATGTAACTCATATGTAGTCTAGATGGAATGCAGAAGATTTTAAAGATTGCAAAAAATGCTGCCCTGATGCACCTAATTGCTTGACAAATCTAGAAGATCCCACTTATCCTGATCTAAACATAAAGGGTGACAGCATGACATATCATCTTGAAATAGACATTAGTAGAGGTATACATTCTGCAAGAGACTTTGTTGTTAATCCTGAAGTCAAACACAATGAGAATTGAGCAACAGTGACGCTGATTGATGAAGGACAAAGATACAAGGCAAGGCAAAGTCACAGTATGCTGCAAGCCTTCCTGAATTGCCTGGGGTTAGATGGCTCGCTTTCATATGGAGACTGGTACAGCGCCAAATTAATTAAATCACTTGATTTCATGAACATAACATTAAAAGGTGATTGGAGTGATGTGGAGGAGGTCAGTACCAAATAATGCAACGTCACAGAACCTCATGAATGTGGGTCCGGCATGTTTACAGCAAACAAGAAGAGATTTCAGAAACTCAAAGATATTCACAGTCGATGTGTCAACAAGTTGTTAGGTCTTTTAAGCAGATATCTAGAATAGTGGCATGCATGAAGTAGTGCAGAAACAACTTCGCGTTTCAGCCAGCAGCAATTTTGTGGCATCACAGAGATTTGGGTAAATGAAAGGTGATGTTAGTTTTGAAAGAAATTCCTCACAAGCCAGTCGATGTTGCTAATGCAAGTATTGCATTTTTAATAGCAGCCTTCATGACCACTGGAGTTCACAACATTTTTACAGCCTTTGTAAACAAATATAAACACTGTTACAATGTAAGCATGGAGAAAAGCCAGTTTGTGCATAAACAAACTGGGAATTAACAAAGTTTAGCAGAGGTGTGTCCATGTGTTTGTCGAGGTGTCGCGAGCTCTTCTTTTGTGCCGGAACTCGGAAGATTGACATTTTGAACTTGCTTGTCGAGGTTGTGTCACTAGCGGTTGAAATAACGACAGCGAGCAGGTTCCTGGATCCGTTATGTTTGTAAGGCTGAATCCAGGATTCGAAGGGATCAACATACCTTTACTCAGAGCTGGAGAGTTGAGAGCTGACTGATAGAAGATCTGAGGAGGAGGCTGTTTTCGGTTGCTGGGAGTTTAAGTGCTCGATTTTTAAGAATTTATTTTTTCTCTTTTGCTTGCTTAACATTAAAGCTCTGTGTAAGGGAAGGGTTACAGAGATAGTAGGAACTGCCGATGCTGGAGAATCTGAGATAACAAGGTGCAGAGCTGGATGAACACAGCAGGCCAAGCAGCATCAGAGGAGCAGGAAGGCTGACATTTCGGGTCTAGACCTTTCTTCAGAAAAAGACACTTGTTATCTCTGTAAGGGAAGGGTAGTTTTTTTTAAAGAAACGTTGTATTTACAGCTTCGTTTAGGCCTTATAATACAGAATATAGGCTTTAAGTTCTCACAGCATAGTATGTCAGCAGCAATCAGTCTACAAACACTGGATTTGAGAAAAATGTGGGTCTTTTTAGACATGTCTATGTTAGCAAATTTTTAATTGGCAATTATGAGAGTCAATGGAGTGGTATGCTCCTCCTGTGGGATGTGGAAGATTAGGAATTGTGTTTAGACCCATCTCATATCAAACCTTTTGGATGGGCTGGAGAGGCAGTTAGAGTTACTCAGGTGCATACAGGAGGCACAGAGTGTTGTGGTTAGTAGATTTAGAAGGTGGTCACGCGTGGCAGGTTCAGTCAGATTAATAAGTGGCTGTCAGAAGAGATAGGGAGGTAGTGCAGCAGTCTCCTGTGGCTATTCTTCTCTCAGACAGGTATATGTTTTGGGTGCTGTTGGGGGAAAGTCTCTCAGAGGAAAAAGGAAATGGCAGCCAGATCTTGGGCACCAAGAATGAATAGTATGCTAAGTGGAGTTTGTCAAGATTCAAAGAGTAGTTGTTACAGAGGACTCTCCTGTCAGGGACACAGATAGGATTCTGTGGCCGTGAGGGAGAATTCAGGATGGTACATTACCTCCCTGGTGCCACGGTCAAGGATGTCTCAAAGCAGTTGCAGCATATTGTCAAAGCGGGGAGTGAGAGGCCAGAAGCTGTTGTACACATTGATAAGAACGACATAGTTAATGAAAGGGTTAAGGCTTTGCAGACTGAGTATAGGAAACTAGGTAGGAGGTTAAAAAGCAGAACCTCAAAGGCAGTAATCTCTGGATTACTCCTGATGCCACATTGCTAGTGGGAGTAGGAATAAGAAGATAGGGCACAGAAATCAGTGAGGAGACGGTGCAGTGGGCAAGGATGCAGATTTTTGGATCATTGGGATTTCTTCAGGGGCAAAAGAGACCTGTTTAAAAGGTACGGGTTTAACATAAACTCAAAGGGAACTAATATCCCGGTGGGGAGATTTTCTAGTGCTATTCAGGAGTGTTTAAACTAGTAGGGAAGGGGTAGGGGAATCTTAAGTAGTAGTGAGAATAGAAAGACAGATGAGGATGGTTCTGAAGTTAAACAGAGCAAGTTAATTGGACATTGCAGGCCAGAGCAAGTCAGAGAATGATGCAACTGAAGAATTAAACTGCATTTATTTCAATGCAAGAAGTCTTACAGCCAAGGCGGACTAACTTAGGGCATATTTGGGAACATGGGACTTGGACATCATAGCTATTACAGAAACTTGACTGAGGGAGGGATAGGACTGGCAGGTTAATGTTGCGGGGTTTAGATTCTATAGGAAGGATAGAAAGGACACAAGGAGGGGGTGTGGCATTTTTGATCAGGGAAAACATTATTGCTATACTTAGGACATTTCTGAGGGATTGTCCAGTGAGGCTATATGCATGGAACTCAGAAATAAGAAGGGGAAGATCACCTTGATGGAATTGTATTATAGGCCACCCAATAGTCAACATGAAACTAAGGAGCAAATATGTAGAGAAATCTCAGATATATATAAAAATAATATGGTTGTAATAGTAGGGGATTTTAATTTTCCAAACATAGACCAGGACTGTCATAGTATTAAGGATTTGGATAGTGAGGAATTTGTTAAATGCATTCAAGAATTTTTTAAAGTCAACATGTAGATGTACCTACTAGAAAAGGAGAAAATCTTGACCTTCGCTTGGGAAATAAGGCTGGATAAGTGACAGAAGTGTTAGTAGGGGAGCACATTGGGACCAGTAATCATAATTCTATTAGTTTTAAAATAATATGGAAAAGGATAAGTCTTGTATAGAAGTTAAATATCTTAATTAGAGTAAGGCAAATTTTGACAGTATGAGACAGGGACTTTCAAAAATTAACTAGTGCAGACTGATCACAGGTAAAAGAAAGACTGGCAGGTGGGAAGCTTTCAGAAGTGAGATAATGAGAGTTCAGAGGCATTATCTTCCTGCTAGAGTGAAGGGTAAGGCTGGTAAGAGAAGGGAACAATGAGTGAATAAAGATATTGAGGCTCTGGTCAAGAATAAGAAGGAGGTATATATTAGGCCAGGACAACTGGGATTAAATGAATTCCTTGAAGAGTATAACAGGTAGAGGAGGCAAAATGGGGATATGATATAAACCTTGGCAGATAAGATTAAGGATAATCCAAAGAGATTCACATTAAGAGCAAAAGAGCAACTGGGAAGAGAATAGGCCCCCTAAAAGATCAATGAGGTCATCTATGTGTGGAAACACAGGAGATGGGAGAGATACCAAATAAATATTTTGCATCAGTTTTTACTGTGGAGGAAGACATGGAGGCTAGGGAACTTGGGGAAATAAATATTGATGTCTTGAAAACAGTCCACTTTACAGAAGAGGAGGTGCTGGAGGTCTTAAGAAGCATAAATGTGGATAAATCCCCAGGATCTGATCAAGCATATCCCAGGATGTTGTGGGAAGTTAGGGAAGAAATTGTGGCGCCGTTAGCAGAGATATTTGTATCATCTACAGCCATGGGTGATGTGCCAGATGGCTGGAGGATAGCTAATATTGTGCCTTTATTTAAGAAAAGCTGCAAGGAGAAGCCTGGGAACCATAGACCAGTGAGTTTGACATCAGTGGTGGATAAGTTGTTAGAGGGGATTTTGAGAGATAGAATTTACATGCATTCGGAAAGGTAAGGACTGATTAGGAATAGTCAGCATGGCTTTGTGTGTGGGAAATCGTGTAATCAAAAAGATTGATGAGGGCAGATTGGGAGACTTCATCAACATGCACTTTAGTAAAGCCTTTAACAAGGTTCTACATGATAGATCAATTAGAAAAGTTAGATCACATGGGATTCAGGAAGAGCTTGCTAACTGGATACAAAATTGGCTTGACATTAGTAAACAGTGGGTATGGTGGAGGTTTGTTTTTTGGGCTAGAGGCCTGCATTCTGCAGGGTCTGCAGGTGCTGGGTCCACTATTATTTGTCATTTATATAAACTATTTGGATGTGAATTTAGGAGGCATGGTCAGTAAGTTTGCAGATGACACCAAAATTGGTGGTATAGTTGACAGTGAAGAAGGTTATCTAAGATTACAAAGGGATCTTGATCAATTGGGCCAATGGGCTGATGATTGGCAGATGGAGTTTAATTTGGATAAATGCAGGGTATTGCATTTTGGTAAGATGAGCAAGGGCAGCACTTATGCAGTTAATGGTAGGGCCCTGGGTAGTGTTGTCAAACAGAGAGACCTAGGGGTTTCAGGTACATAGCTCTTTGAAATTTGCATTACAGGTAGACAGGGTGGTTAAGAAGGCACTTGGCACGCTTGGCTTCACTGCACAGACCATTGAATAAAGGAGTTGGGACAGCATGTTGAGGTACAGGACATTGATGACACCACTTTTGGAATGCTGTGTGCAGTTTTAGTCGCCCTGCTATAGGAAGGATATTATTAAATTAGAGAGGGTTCAGAAAAGATTTACCAGGATATTACAGGGACTGGGGAATTTAAGCTATAAGGATAGGCTGGGATATTTTTCACTGGAGCGTAGGAGGTTGAGGTGTGACCTTATAGAGATTTATAAAATCATGATTGGTATAGATAAGATGAATGACAGGTATCTTTTCCCTAGGGTGGGGGAGTTCAAAACTAGGGAGCATATTTTTAAGGTGAGAGGAGAAAGATTTAAAGGGACCTGAGGGGCACCCTTTTCACACACAGAGTAGTTCATGTGTGGAATGAACAGCCAGAGGAAGTGGAAGATGCAGGTACAGTTACAACATTTAAAAGACATTTGGATAAGTATATGAAATTGGAAAGGTTCTGAGGGATATGGTCCAAACTCTGGCCTAGTGGGACTAGTTCAGTTTAAGAAACTTGGTCGGCATGGATGAGTTGAACCACAGGGTCTGTTTCCGTTCTATATGACTCTATAACAAGAAAATGATTATGACCAGTTAATATGTGTTTTGTGACATTGACTGAGAGATAAATATTGATCAAGGCATCAGGAATAACTCTTCTTCAAAACAGTGCTATGAAGTTTGTTTTTATCTCCAGCAATTTAGCCCTTTCTCAGGAGTAAACTGATGTGTCAGCCTTGATTTTTGTGTTTAGCGCCTGGTTTGGAAACTGTATCACAACCTTCTGATGGAGAGGCAAAACTACTACAGACACACAGCAAACACATGATCATGCTCCAATATCAGTCACAAGACTCTTTAGTCTTGTCGTTTGGTATATGAGTCCAGTATTACTTTTTTAACTGGAGGAGCATCGAACAGACACATGCACAATAACTAAGGTAGGTTCATGTCATGCAAGAGGTGAATAAAATTGGCAAATACATTAAAGATATAGCCACCAGAGACATTGATAAATTAGTTTATTTTAAAATCCTGTAATTACTCTTTGATTCTACTTAAAAGCAAACTTATGCAACACATGCAGGTGCCTTCAAAAAAAATAAACAGGCAAAAGAAACAACAGGTCTATAATTGTAGGCATGCCCAATCATACCCTATTTTTGAGTTTCTTGGAAGAAGGCACAGTGGCTCAGTGGTCAGCACTGCTGCCTTACAGCACCAGGGACTTGGGTTAGATTCCACCCTCATGTGGCTGCCTGAGTGGATTTTGCACATTCTCTCTGCATCTGTGTGGTTTTCCTCCCACAGTCCAAAGATGTGCAGGTTAGGTATATTGGCCATGCTAAATTGCCCGTAGTGTCCAGGGGTATGCAGGCTAGGTGGGTTAGCCATAGGAAATGGAGGGTTCCACAGATAGAGTGTGCTCGGGAGTGATGCTCTTCAAAGGGTCAGTGTGGACTTGATGGGCCGAATAACCCGCTTCCACAATGTAGGGATTCTGTTCAAAATAAGCAATTTCATGCATCTGTCCTCCTGCCCAAAGTAGCTGATTGGAAACTGATGACACATGCATTTCATTGCCCTGCTCTTGCATAGATCTTAGCTGTTCCACGGTGAGGCTTCTGCCCAGACCAATCCAGAGTGGCATGAAGCACATTATAATGGCTCATATATTAAAGAAGTTCATCACACCTTCTCTCCAACCGGTTCAGAAATGTATAGGATAGTTTAGCATTCCAAATTAAATCAAAATAAGGGCCTGGTTTTCCTGAAATAAAAGCAACATACCACAGATGTTGAAGATCTGAAATAAAAACAGAGAAGGCTAGAGATATACAACTAACCTGACTGCATCTGTGGAAAGAGAAATAGTGTTAGGGTTTTGAGTTCCAAAAAGAAAGTTATATTGGACTCAAAACATTATTTTTTTTTCCCCGTCATTCATTCATGGGATGAGGGCATTGCTGACCAGGCAGCATTTATTGCCCACCCCTTATTGTGCAGAGAGCTGTTTAAAGTCAACCACATTGCTGTGGGTCTAGAGTCACATGTCGACCAGACCAGGTAAGGATGGCAGATTTCCTTCTCTAAAGGACATTAGTGAACCGGATGGGTTTTTTTTACCCCGGCATTTGCTTCATTGTCATCATTAGAATCTTAATTCCAGGGTTTTATCGAGATCAAATTCCACCATCTGTCATGGTGGGATTTGAACCTGGGTTCCCAGAACATTACCTGGGTCTCTAGATTAACAGTCCAGTGATAATACCATGAGGTCATTGCCTCCTCCTTGTTTCTGTCTTCACAAGTGCTGCCAGACTTGCTGAGTTTCTCCATGATTTTTGTTTTTTTTTAAATTATTTCTGGTTTTCCTATGTGCTTTATTATATGTGATCTCTATGAAAATTGTTCAATGGTGTCATTATCCATTATGTCTCTATGTAGTCTAATCTCCAAGGAGCCAAGGATCCATCTTTCCCTCACAATTCAACTACAATGTCATGTTTGATTACCTCAAAACAAAAGCATCATGTCCCACCCCAGCCTCTGCAACTGGATACATTAATTCCTAGAGAATTGTGAATCATTCAGATTTCGAGGACCAAACTAGAATCAGGTGCTGCATTTCTGTTGTTAAATTATATTTCTGCATTGAGCTTATAATGAGGTCTTAATTGGATATTGCATAAATTGGCTGTTTCCTTAATTTCTTTTGTGAAAAAATACATAAAATCCATATTTGAAAGAATAGGAACACTGGAATTGTGATGTGCAGTCTGTCAACAGTCCAGACATGTGCAGGTTAGGTGGATTGGCCATGCTAAATTGCCCACAGTGTCTAAGAATGCGCAGACTAGCTGAATTGCTTATAGGAAATGCAGGGTTACAGGCATAGGGTGGTGGGATGGGTCTGGGTGGGACACTCTTCAGGGGTTCGGTCTGGACTCAATGGATGAAATGGCCTGCTTCCACACTGTAGGGATTCTGTGCTTCTATGATTTTCTGCTGACTCACTATAACTGCTTATAAACCTTTACTTCAGACTGATATGAATTAACGGAGGACATATATAGACTGAGGCACATAGGGAGATATTAGAGCTATGATGAAAAGCTTAGTTAGATTTTAAGGAGTGTCTTAAAGGAGAAATGAGAAGAGAAGCAGAGAGGTTTAGAGAGGGATTCCCAGATCTTTGGGTCTTGGAAGCTAAAGGCAAGGCTGCCAATGGTGCAGGGATGTTTAGGAAGCCAGGATTGAAGAAATGCAGATAAGACAGAGGAGATTATAAAAATACAGTTGGCAAGGCCATGTAGAGAGTTCAACACAAGAATGAAACTTTTAATAACTTGACAGTTTCTCAACGTTGGTCATTGGAGTAGGAGTAATTGACTGAACAAGATTTGGTGACAGTAAGGGCATAGGCATCAGGGAGCTTTGAATGTCCTCATTGGACTAGTCATGTCTAAAGATAACAAAATCAAGTATGAGGATTTCAACAGCAGATGTGCTGAGGCAATGGTGGAGAAATATAAGAATATAAGTATATAATTAATATATAAAACAATTAGAAAAGCACAGAGGGCACAATTTTAACCTCACATAGTCAGACCATTATTTATCATGCCTAGCACCATTATCCCTTTTGACACAATAATCCTCAACTTACTCTGTTTGCTAGCAAGGCACAGAGTAGCTGAAACCGAGAGTACCTGATTGTAGTGATTTGAGTTATTTTTCTTCACACCTAAGGCACAGGCCCATCCTGTAGCATAACCTTGCAATGGCAATTAGGATTAGGAATACAAATACGGTTGCAATATGTTGCTCAGGATCAGGTGTCAACTTTGCATCTTTTGGAAAACAACCATGCTGTTCTCATAAAGACTCTACAAAAAATGCAGGACTTTCTTTTTGAAGTCTATGATTATGCCAGGCACTTACTTGAATAATCCATAATACAGCTCTACCAATTTTGGAACAAGGCCCTCATGCCAGTGAGGAGCATGTTGCAGAGTTCACTGGGCTGGTTGTGTTTTATCATATCCGAGCCATGATACATTAGACATTCATACTGAGATACTCTAATGTAACTGATCTGTACGAAGCAGAAAGTTGTATCAAACACTAACTTAAACAAGACAAAAGTTATAATGTGTACCTTCAACTGGAGAACCACCATGCTCAACCAAAGCCAAGATACACAATTATCAGGTTTTAGAGTGCTCAAAGGAAGCTTCTGATACTTAGACTGCTCAAATGAGATCTTGCCATGTTTCATGTTGGAAAAATCATTTCAGTGTAGCTTATGTTGTACAACACATTGCTGTGGATCTTGAATTACATGTAAGCCAAACCAGATAAAGACAGCAGATTTTCTTCCCTTACGGATATTAATGAATCAGATGGATTTTTAGGACCATTGAATACGGTTTGCTTTTAATCCCAGGAATTGCAGAATTCAAATTTCACAACCTGTCATGATGAGGTTCAAACCCATGATCCCAGTGCATTAGCCTGGAGCCCTCGATTATTAGTCCAACTCCTGAGCAATGGTTGTCACATTACAGAACAAAGTCTTCTCCTTTTCATTTCATGTTAAAGAGTTAACTGGAAGGAAAATATAGCAGAAAATCATGGCTTGAAAATTTTACAAACTAAACCCTTCTGCTGAGGCAACTTATTCCCTGAATTGTCCTGAATTCCTTTGAGGGAGGGAAAGTAAACTTGCTTCTGTGCTCAACCCTAGTTTCTTCTGAACTGAACTTTTAAAAAAAAATGCTCAATCCTACATTCTTCTGGACTGAAAACAAAAGCTCATGGCTTTTAATGACTTTCCTTTCTTTCATAAACTCGACAACATAACCATCGTTCCATTAATATCACAGGGGTCTGGAGTCACCTGCTTTATGACAAATGCTGTATTTAATCACTGTTCTGGCAGGACTCTGATCTTGTTCTTAAGAAGCAAACCCTTAAAGGAAATAACAAACACCCATCAGCTTCTGTTTTGAAATCCAAACTCCAAATATGATATATATAAATTATACATGTTTTTAACACCTTTTCTCTATACAGGTGGTATAATGGGCAGGAATGCCAAGGGAAAAGGAGAATTTGTGTCAAACAAGTTCTGTAACTTGTCTTTGAGGATAATGTGGTGAGAGGAAGTTAGGAAGGGATGCAGTACACAAAAGGTTGAAGGAAGAATGATGCAGATGTAAACTGCATTTTTCATTTTGCCTGTCTTCATTGGAAGTTACTGAAGCAGCAAGGATTGGGGAAAAAAGAAGTTGATGGAGACAAATTATGAGGCTGCTACTGTTATCTCCACTCTGGGGGTGTTTGAATTCTTCCCAAAAATGTTTCAATACATTTAACATGGTTGAGACCATGAACCAAGCAGGGCAGAGAGTAAAATCATTGTTCTGCACCCCTGTGGCAATGCTACAACAGCACTTGAATATACAGTGCAATCACATTGCCATTACTGCTTAATTCTGAAAATCTTTTATAACTTATCTTTAACATATATTTCGACTCATTTAGCAGCATACATTAGACATTTAATTTTGAGATAAAGACCAGTTTTACTGTACTGCACCAAAAGCTATAGCAGGATGGTGTCAGACTCAAGAGAGTTTCTAAGAGGCTGCAGATACAATTTCCCGCACACTGAGGCAATTTCCCACCAATCTTCTGTGGTACCTAATAGTCTGTGACAAGAGATAGTGCAAAGGAATAGATATAGCAAGCAGCAGGCAGTCGTCGAAAAGAAAAATTAGTTGTCTGCCACCTGAGTGGGCAAATGTGTAGATAGCATTTATAGTTTCACAGGCCACTGCAGCCTCATACCTATGGCACATCAGCCACTAATTCACCACATCCATTTCAAATTTCCTGAAAAACTTTCCTCTCCAATTGTAACACTGAATCACTTTACTAGTCACATGAAAAGTAGCAGCTGTGACATACACATTACTAATCTACTCGTCCATAGGGAACGCAGTATGATCACAGGAAAATATCACGAATTGGGGGAAATGCAGAATATGTAGAAACATGTATATTTGCCTATTAAATGTTAATTCCATGATTTTCATTCCATGACTCCACTGCCTAGACCGAGGTCCTTGGAGATAGTAAGGACTGCAGATGCTGGAAGCTAGAGTCAATAAATGTGGAACTGGAAAAACGCAGCAGGTCAGACAGCATCTGAGGAGCAGGAAAATCAACATTTTGGGCTGAAACTCTTCGTCAGGACTGGAGCAGGCGATGGGAGCCCAGAAATAAATATAGGGAGGGTGGTGGGGCTGGGGGGAGGGTAGGTGAGATGGAGCTAAGTGGATGCAGGAGGTTATTGTGGTTGGTCAATGGGAAGGGTGGAGTGGATAGGTGATTAGGAAGATGGATAGATTGGAGTGGAGAGATTTTGAAGCTGGTGAAGTCAATATTCAGGCCATTGGGCTACGTTCCAGGGTGAAATTTCAAGTGTTGTTCCTCCAGTTTATGTTTGGCCTCACTCTGAACGTGGAGGAGGCCAAGGATGGACACGTCACCAGGGGAGTGGGAGGGGGAGTTAAAGTGGATGGCAATGGGATGGTCCGGTTGGTTGGTATATGCAGAGCACAGATCCTTGGGAGCAATGGATGCAGTAAATGAGGTCACATGAAGTGCAGGTGAATCTCTGCCAGATTTGGAAGGATTGTTTGGGGCCTCAGGTGGATGGGAGAGGGGAGGTGTAGGGGAAGATGTAGCACCTCCTGCGGTTGCAGGGAAAGAGTTGGGTGTAGTGCAGGGGTTGGTGGGGAGTGTGGAGCTGATGAGGGAGTCACGGAGTGAACGGGTCCCTGCGGAAAGCAGACAGGGGTGGGGAGGGAAATATCTTTTTGGTGGTGAGGTTTGATTGTAGGTGGTGGAAATATCGGAGGATGATGCATTATGTTCAGTGATTGGTGGAGTGATAGTGAGGACCAAGGGGACTCCATCCTGTGTTGTTGTGGGGAGAGGGTTTGAGGGCAGAAGTGTGGGAAATGGGGGAAATGTGGTTAAGGGCATCCTTAATAACAGAGGAGGGAAAACTACAGTATTTAAAGTAGGCGGATTTCTGGCAAGTCCTAGAGTAGAATGCCTCATCCTGGGAGCAGATGCAGCGGAGGCGGAGCAATTGTGAGTATGGGACAGCATTTGTACAGTGGGGTGGGTGAGAGGAGGTGTAGTTGAGGTAATTGTGGAAGTCATTGGGTTTGAAATGGATGTCAGTGGTGAGTTGGTTACCGGAGATGAGGACAGAGAGGCCCGGAAAGGGGAGGGAGGTGTCAAAAATGGTCCAGGTGAATTTGACAGTGCTGTGGAAGGTGTTGGTGAAGTTGATGAACTGTTTGAGCTCCTCACAGGAGCATGAGGCAGCACCGATACAATCATCAATGCAGCAGAGAAAGAAGTGGAGAATGGTACCAGTGTAGATGTTGAAGAGGGACTGTTCCACGTATCCTAAAAAGAGGCAGGCATAGCTAGGGCCCATGCAGGTGCCCATAGCCCCTCCTTTGGTTTGTAGAAGTGGGAGGAATCCAAGGAAAAATTGTTGAGGATGAGGACCAGTTCCGCCAAGTAAATGAGAGTGTCGGTGGAGGGGGACTGGGGGGGCCTATGGGAGAGGAAGAAGTGGAGGGCATTTAGGCCATCTTCATGGGGATGCAGGTATACAGGAACTGAACATCCATTGTAAAGATGAGGTGTTGGGGGCTGGAAATTTGAAAGTTTTGGGAAAGGTGGAGGGCATGGGTTGTGTTCCGCATGCACCAACCAACTCAAACTTCTGGTTGCCATCCACTTCAACTCTCCCTCCCACTTCCCTGGTGACATGTCCATCCTTGGCCTCCTGCACGGTCAGAGTGAGGCCAAACATAAAATAGAGAAACAACACCTCATATTTCGCCTTGGGAGCTTACAATCCGATGGCCTGAATATTGATTTCATGAGCTTCAAAATCACTCCTCCCCAACCTGTCCATCTTCTGACTCACCTATCCACTTCAACCTTCTCACTGACCAACCACAATAACCCCCTACCTGCATCCATTTATCTCCATCTCACCTATCCTCCTCCAGCCCCACCCCCATCCCTCTATTTTTTCTGGGCTTCCCTCCCCCTTCTCCAGTCCTGATGAAGGGCTTCAGCCTGAAACTTTGACTTTCCTGCTCCTCGGATGCTGTCTGACTAGCTGTGCTTTTCCAGCTCCACATTTATTGACTCCAGGCCCTTAGCTTGTTGTCTACTAATGCTTCATCCTGATGCATCTCTAGGCAATAAGCATTTGCCATTGTCTTCCACTCAGAGGCAGAACAAAGAGGCTGGTGACAAGTCTAACTCAGTCAAACAAATCAAATCTGCACTATATGCATTATTCTGAAGTATGTGCTGGCTATTTAGCCAATATAACTAACCGGCTTAATTTTATTTTGGTAAAGTACAGTCAATTCCAATGACACAATGTAAATTGAAAAAGATATTATATTGCTTCAGCCAGACTTCCATGATGAAGATTTAATCTGTCAATACTCAAATATCAACACCGATCTCTTTCATAATTTTCTTAACTGGTCACTAATAGATAAGGGACAGTGGCCAGTGGTGTACTGATAAATAGCATATTACAGGATGTAGTTGACCATATTCTACTGCATGCTACCTGTCACCATCTCAGCACAACCCCAGCCTGGCATGCAGTTGTAAAAGTCATCCAACAACTGAGAAACAAGAAGGTCACTGGTGAAGATGGAATTCTCTCAAAAATACTGAAATACAGTGGTGAGGTACGCTCAGCATGAATACATGAGCTTGTCTCCTTCATCTGGAATGAAGAACACATGCCAGCAAATCTCCAAAATGTCTTAATTGTGACCATCCTCAAGAAAGGAGATAAGACCGATTGAAGTAATTACGGTGAGTTCTTCTTGATATGTTCTACAGGGTGGGTAATTACAAAATGCCTCCTCAACCACTTTCCCCCAAAGGCTGAAGAGCTCCTCCCAAATCATCAAATTGACAAAATCTTCACAAGTCCAAGAAAATTTAGAGAGCAGCGACAATCTTTATACATGGCCTTCTTCAACCTCACAAAGGAATCTGACTGTTTTGACTGGGAGGGATTATGGAGTGTCCTCCTCAAATTTGCTTACTTTCAGGAATTTCACACCATCTCGGCCTGTTGCGTGACAACATGCAATCTAGGGTCCTCACCAATGGAACCACCTTAGACCCAATATGTGTATAATCTGGGGTCAACCAAGGCTATGTCCTCACGCGTTCTCTATGTTTCTCAAGATAACACACCACCCCAATTCCATCAAGCTTCCTGTTGGACTGGAGTATCTCTACAGAAAAAGCAGCTAAGTTTTCAATCTGTTTCAGCATCAATTCAGAACCAAAACCAGTTCAATCTCATTTGTTGAGCTGCAGGATAAAAATAACGTGTGTGTGTGTGAACACTTTGAGGCCAATTTCCAAGCTATTGCTGACACATTCATGGAGGCTTATGAAAGAATGGGTCTTAGGCTAAATATTTGCAAGACAAAAGTTTTCTACCACTCTCCTGTTACCAAGAAACACTGTCGCTCAATTATCAAGACCCATGGTGAGTCACTGGACAAAGTGGATAAATTATCAGATCTTAAGAGCCTCCTTTCAGTGAGGGCAGACACTGATGGTGAAATTCAACATCACCTCCCAGTTATTGTCAGTGTTCTTGGCTATCTGAAGAGCAGAATGTTGGTTCACAAAGACGTCAAACTTGCCACCTGGCTCTGCAGTAGTACTGTTACTTGCCTTGCTGCATGTGTCAGAGACATGGAGAGTGTACATTATACACATCAAAAGCCTAAAGAATCTTCACTAGTGAAGCCTCTGCAAAATCCTGCAAATCTGCTGGCAGGAAAGGTGCTCCAATACTGGTGTCCTCTCTCGGGCCCACACCTCCAATTTAAAGCATTAGTTATGATCAATCAGCTACATTGGCTGGGCCATATCGTCTGTATACTTCAGATAATCTTTCCAAAACAAGTTGTCTACTCCAAGCTTCATTTTGACAAGATTTTAGCAGGAGGTCAGAATGAACACTTCAAGGACACTTTCATAGTCTCCCCAAAAATTTGTAGGTTCATCTGAAGCAGGTTTGTTTGCATAATATAAATGGACTATGAAACACTACCAGCCAAAAAAAGCAGAAGAATAATTAGCCTTTCCCTATGGATATGATGACATAAAAATGTAATACTAAGATCTGAGTTGTAATTTGTTTATCTCCTTATGCATGAGTGAATGAAGTTGAGATACTATATCAGATTTTGATTAACTTAAATGGTATTAAAAGGACCATTGAGATTCCAAATTCCTTGGGCTAGGAAGAAGAAATCTAGAGCTCTTTCTTCCTGCCACTGATCAATATCTTCTTCTAGGGAGGTGCATTTGCAGACACTGAACAAGATTCTCCTCTTTAGGAAAGTGAAGGCACTTTCTCTCGATAGGGGATCTCAAACCTGTACTTGCAATTCTTGGGGGCTGCCACCAACTTCATAAGGTGACATCAGGAAACTGCTATATGTGAGCCAGATGAAAGTGAAAACCTTGTAACTTTCCTGATTGGACATGCAAGGACATCAACGGTGTTCACAAGGGAAAGGGAATTCTATTCAGAGCAACAAGGCCTTGGTATGTCTTCCTGCTTTGTTATTCTGGCCTCATTCTCTGCCATTGGGCTATTGGGTTCATATATGAAGAAAAGTCATTGTTGCGATACTAGCAGCTGACAAATGCTGCACACTACGTTCCAGTAATTCTTTCAGAATCCATGGAAATAAATTGGGATTTATGCAGCTTTCAGAAAGAAAAACACTTTAATGTTGATTCAACTTTTTTCCACTGAATGGTGACTGGGCAAATCTACATTATGTAAAGAGTTATTTAACTCTAAAGACATGAAAGATCATTTCACTGCTCAAAGTCCAGAATGTAATAATTCGCTTCAGTGAAATTAAAAATGATAATTCACTACAGTTCACTGAACTACAATTATTAGAAGATAGATTATCCTGGAAGAGACATTGCAGCATTAATGTACAGCAAAAGCTCACATTCCTAGAATGAGCTCGACTGCCATAGTTTAGTGGTCATGACACAATTAATTGCATCTGTCTATTAATGATTGGAACGGATGCTACTACAACCAGACAAAGGGGGATCTCCAGCAAATTAAAGCACTTGGCTGAGCCTCATGCTTCAATTATCTCTCTGCCCCTTATTCTAGCATAAAACACACTTCAGCTTTCATTATTAACAGAATGGTCTAATTCAACTTCGCGGGTAAAATCTAAATGGAAGAGTAAATATATTGCTATTTCTTTGACAGCCTGCAGCTCTTCAGAGTACATCATTCATACTCATGCAGAATCAAAGGAGAATTGGATTATATATTCAAGATATATTAATTTCTTGGAATATTACATTCAATAAAACTCTATCTTATTAACAGGTGAGCCTCTGTCGCAGCTACAATGTTCTTTCATTTATCAATTAAGGAACTAAATAAAACTTCCTCAGAAATTTCCTGTGATGAAAGTGTGGTCAAATGGTAAATGCCAGTATCACAAAATGACCTGGTAGTGAATCCAAGGCTCCGGGGATCTATTTTAACTGTTCCTATGAAGTGGGAAATTAATAGGAAGAGGTTAATCACTGCTGTGCAGCATGCCTGATGTTACAGACATCTGAATCAGGGTCAGGGGTAGGCCATTCAGCCCCTCAAGCCTATTGTACCATTCAATAAGATCATAGAAAATCGGATCGTAATCTTAAATTCACATTCATGCCTACCCTGAAAACTTACACTCCCTCCCTTAATAATTCTACCTCAATTTTAGAACGAACCAAAGAGAGACTTTCCAAATGACGAACATGGAGAAGGAAGAGTCCTTTCAGCCCCATGAGCCTGACCCACCATACAATAAGATTGTGTTCAATGTAATTGTAACCTCAAATTCTCACTTTCCCCTGATGGCCTTTCAACCCCTTGCTTCACAATAATCTACCTACCTCTCACTTACTACATAACCAAAGAAAAGCAAGGAGAGAAAGCATGTTAAAAAAAAGCTCAATGAGAAATAGAGAAATGTATGTTAGTGGAGTTTCAGATAAAAAGGGCTGAAGATTGGCTCGGACATGGAGAGGGTGTCGCTGAGGGAGTGGGCAAACATACTGCAGCCTGGGGACATGGCATTCCTGTCAAATCTAACTGTATGGCCTCATTATAACTTTTCCTTTAAATTTCCTACCTGGATATGATCACATCGACAGGTAAGCCAGCTGCCAGGAATGAAAACCAAAATCTGAAACCCACACTCATTTAAGAGAGTTCCAGGCAATCAGGAGGGGAATTAACCTCAGATTGGTGCCTGGGTGGTTGGACCCAGCAGTCAAGGGAAGATCATTAAAGAAGGCGTGAGAAGTCATGATTAAGAGAAGAGAGACTCAAATATTTCTTGAAGGATCAGCACAAGAACTTCTCCTCCTTTTAGTCCTGTTGAAAAACAAAAAGAAACATTCAATTTAAGGAACTAGCAGTTCCTGTATCCCTTCTACTCTCAGGTTTCCTGAGTCCTGGAAAATTTGAATAGTTAAATTATATTAAATTTAAAACTGCAAGGTTGAACCCTGAATTGATTACATCAATAAAATGTCCCACTGCTCCAAGAGGAAGGACTCTGATGGCAAACTACTACATGAAAATAGTGACAGGCACACATATATATCAGTTTTACATGTTCAACCCCAACAAATGTCACCCATCAATTGGAGATGGGGCTTAAAGACATTAATATCAAGACATAAAATATTGAGCATGAATTAAGTGCATTTTCCAATAATGTGGGATCAATTTCACCTATTATCCATGCTTCTCTAATTCTGTCAATGAGCACATTCCTGATATTAATTGTTTCACCATTGGTGACCATGTCTTCAGCTGTCTATGTCCTAAGCTCCAGTATTGCCTCCGTAAACCTCTCCATTTCTCTCTGTTCTTTCACTATACCCCTTAGCACTCAGCACTTTATCCGAGCTTTTCATTATCTGTCCTATTCTTGTAAATCATTCTTGAATCCTCTGCAGTGCCATCATCAAGTGTGGTGCCCAGAATTAGGCAATTGTTTTATATAGATTCACCATAATTATACTCTATTTATAAAATCCAGGATCTCGTGTCTTATTAAAAAGGAAGTATATCCAGTGTGGGAAAGCAGTGTTCTCATTGCAAGAGGCCAAATCATTTTGTACAGGAACGCACATTCCCTGTATCCTTTTCCTGTCACTGCACAGACCATCGACCTGTTCCGCGGCTTCCAAAACTGAAAGCCAATGCATCCACACACTGAATGGTGTGCGTGGCTGTGCAGCTTACAGGGAACACTGCTTGAAGAAAACACAATAAGCAAGTGCAGATGGCCGTCACAGAGATATCAGCCAAATATTCTGATAAATCATTGTAAACGACTGAACAAATTGGTTCTGTCAGGTCAATAGTTAATAAATGGCTTGTGACTTTTGGACTGTTTACTGCAGAGGAAAATATCAAGTCAGCATTAAGTGTCAGATTGAAATCAGTGCATCATGCAATACTGTGACCTTCGCAGAGCTGTGCAAAGTGGTTCAACATGGAGATGGAGAAATGAAAGCCTTGAACGTAAGGCTGAGGCTATATAATGGCACCATTACTCTGAGAACCTGGAACAATGGTAAGAATGATGATCCAGACTTTCAAATCATAGGCAGCAACAGCCATACATCTCATCTGGAGCAAGACTACCACTGGATTATATCTCTCAACCCGCCAAAAGAGATTTCCAACATATTGCTGAACACTAATTTGTTGATCACAGAATAGATCCTCAATGTGTACAATAACATACTCAAAGGCTTAGGAAGTCTGCCTGGGTAGTATCATTTTAAAATAGTTGAAAGTGGAATTCCAATTCAGTACCAGCCAAGAGAAGATCCAGCCACCCTCAGGGCTAGCCTGAAAGATAAGATGGGAGACATACCACCAACGGCAGAAACAGAGACAAGGCAGCTGTTCCTTCACTGCTGCTGGCTGACCAGGAAGATGTGCACTCATCAGTACAGACCACAGACCGACTATCAAGCCCAGAGGTTCACTGTACCTTAAAAATAGAAACAAAAAAAAACATACTTCATGGCAACATATATCACAGCAATAGTACTCTCTGGAGAAGGTACATTACCCAGAAGAATAGCCAAAGACGACATGCACACATACTATTAAGGGACCAACATGATTTATGGATTGCATGTGCAAGACATGTGCAGAAACAAACTAGAATAACATACTGCCAATGCATGAGAACAGTTCCGTGCATAATGGATAACTCAAGGTAATTCATTGTCTATTATTGTATGAAAAGGGGATGTTTGGGATAGAAATGCAATACTGTAGTAATGTGCCTCCTGGTCTATTTAGTCATGTGACTTCTACCATGATCCACTAACCGCAAGCATCCATCATACAGTCAGTTCAGTAAATAAATGGTACAAGATAGACTCTTGTCCCGTGAGCTCATGACAATGATGATCACTATTGTCTAAATGTTCCCTGACTGACTGTTGACCCACTTGTGTTCAATTGTTTAGAATCAGGTCCAGCAACATCTCCTTCATCATTAGACCAGAAACATATTTTTATGGAAAGTTCTCCTGAACACAGTTTATAAACTCTTTTTTTCTGCCTTTCCCACAATTACTATCCCAGTGTACATTGGGATAATTAAAGGTCCCATTGTAATTCCTTGATAGTTTTTGAAGCATTGTAATTTCTTTGAAAATTAATTCCTGTAAATCTTCCAATCTTTGCCAGGCCTACAGAATAAACCCAATGGCAGAATCATACTTCTACTATTTCTCATTGCAACTAAATGGATTCTGTCATCAGTCTCTCTAAGACATTTCTCTCTCTTTTTCTCTCTCTCTCCAGTGCTGTAACATAACTTAATCAATATGATTACACCTCCTCCTTTCGTTCCTTCTCTATCTTTCCAAAACACCTTGAATTCAAGAATATATAGCACCCAGTCCTGCTCTAGTTTTGAGCCAGGTCTTCACTATCTCCATAATTAAACTACAAAGTGGCTACTGGCACCTGCAACTCACCAACTATATTTCACACACTCATTGCAGACACAAACATGCACATGAAGACTCATTTAGATTTTGTTTCATTACTCTGACCACAATTAATAGCTATTTCTTTGTCAGAGTGTCTCACAATTCTGGGTTTACTTTATTCTTCCTCTTTTATTGCCTCTGGGTTCCCACAGCTCTTCCAAATGCAGTTGGAAAGTGGGAGGCTTTTAAGAATGAGATAACGCGAGTTCAGAAAAGGTATATTCTTGTTAGTTTGAAGAGCAAAGCTGGTGGGTGTAGGGAATGCTGGATTGAGGTCAAGGGAAAGAATGAGGCATATATCAGATATTGCGTGAATTCCTAGAAGAGTATAAAGGCAGTAGAAATATACTTAAGAGGGAAATCAGGAGGGCAAAAAGGGGAATTGAGAGAGTTTTAACTAATACAGTTAAGGAGAATCTAAAGAGCTTCTATAAATACATTAAGGGCAAAACAGTAACTAGAGAGAGAATAGGGCCCCTTAAAGATCATCATGGCTGTCAATGTGTGGAACTACAGGAGATTGGTGAGATACTAAACAAACATTTTGTGTCAGTATTTCATGTGGAGAAGGACATGGAAGCTGGGGAGGTTGGGGAAATAGTGATACCATGAAAAGGGTTTATATTACAGAAGAGGAGGTGTTGGAGGTCTTAAAATGCGTAGAGGTAGCTAAATCCCAGGGACCTGATCATTTCCCAGAACTTTGTGGAAAGTTAAAGAAGAGATAATTGGGCTGCTTGCTGAGATATTTGATAGCCACAGGTGATATGAGGGAAGATTGGAGGTTGGCTATTTTGGTGCCATTATATAAGAAAGGCTGTGAGGAAAAGCCAGTCCTACGTTTCCTAGAATTGATCCCAGTGCCCCAGGAATCTGAATCACTCCATCCTACATCATTTCTCCGGCTTGGTACGTCTTGTTATTTTTGCTCTTACTAGGGCATGGCACCTGTAGCAATTCTGAAGGTACTACCTTTGAGGGCCAACTGTAAAATTTATGCCCTAACTTCCTGTATTCTGCATGTAGGACCTCATCTTTTTTTTAAAAACCTGTGTCGTTGGTAACAACACTTACCACAACCATTGGTTGTATGATAATATCAGGGTGGTGCTTGACAAGTTTGAGAGACGGCTCTCCCAATTTTGACACTAGGCCCCAAATATTGGTAAGGACAACATTGCAGTGTCAACAGGAATATGTTTGCCGTTGTCACTTCCATTACCTAGATCAATACCAGGTAGTCTGTCTGATAGTATTCCGTTTTTGAGACTTTTTAATGGATGACACAGGTAAGTGGTTGCTCAACCATTTTAGAGGGCAGTTAAGAGTCAACTGCACTGCTGTGATCTGGAGTCAAATATAGGCTGGACTCACTAAGGATGGCAGCTTTCCTCCTCCAGAAAGGGAATTCACTTGGGGGACATTTGTGAACCCGATAGTTTTGTATAACAATCGACAATGGTTTCACTATATTCCTATATAACCTTAAGCTCTGATGTCACCATATCAGAAAAGTACTATCAATGAAATCCACTTGCATGGGTGAGCTGTACTGATTCCAGCTGCTGCTCATGTTCCAAAGCCATGAAATACTGACACAAAATATTTGTTTAGTATCTCACCAATCTCCTGTAGTTCCACACATTGACGGCCATGTTGATCTTTAAGGGACCCTATTCTCTCTCTAGTTACTGTTTTGCCCTTAATGTATTTATAGAAGCTCTTTGGATTCTCCTTAACTGTATTGGTTAAAACTCTCTCAATTCCCCTTTTTGTCCTCCTGATTTCCCTCTTAAGTATATTTCTACTGCCCTTATACTCTTCTAGGGAATTATTCAGTTGAATCATTCTAACTGAATTCAGATCCTTCACAATGTTGTCCAGCACAGGAGAAATGTCCCAGGCAGACAGTTCACTCCATGGAACTGAGATTCCCTGCCATGCTTTAATTCATTGGACGATTAACTAAGTTGACAGAAAAGACTTAATTAATTACTTACAAGCTACTGACCAATCAGCTGCTTCCCTTGTGTTGACTTCGCTTTATTTTCAAACATAAATATTTTATTTAATTTATCATTTTGAAACCTCATTTTAATTTAATGAAAAATGCAGAACCATTTAGTTTGCTAAATGACAAATTTATACCTGGATTTATTTATTGAACACAGGTCATAACTAAGGATTGCAAATGGAATGGCTTTAATTTAATACTAATTAACTAATCTGATTTTTTATGTAGTTATTTAATTATATTACATTAAACTTGAAAACTTACTGAGGAACCTACCCATGTGAATCCTTGTGCTGGTCAAATCATTTTGTAATACATCGCATTGTCTCAGCATGGCTCCTTTCCCTTTCTGTGCTTTACTGCCCTCATATTAATGCTGGTATCATACTTACCCTACTCATGCAGATGAGATTATTGGCCCTCTTTCCACATTGCACCCAGTTGTGTCTGTAGACTCCATTGGTTATGACCTCTGCTGTCATTTCTGTCAAGGCCACCTCAGTCAGTGGGCTAGGATATCCTGATGCTGTTGATGAGGAAGAGGACCTCCTGCAGTTCATTGGCAGGGAATGTACACAGAGAGGTTTCACTAAGCCAGTCTGAGCATAGAACATTCCCCTCCTTGATACCTATCACCAGAACAGGACAAACAAGGCTGATTCTGAAGGTCAGTTCAGGAGTTGGATTCCTTTCTGCCTTTACAACACTGAAGTTGTTGTTTTAGATATACTGTAGGCAAATCTCAGTGCTGATGAATAATAATGCGTGGACCTCTGAACACATCAGCTGTTGGAGGACTCAGAGTCTTCCTTCTTACCCCTTCCAGCTGCTGCATAATGGCTGTTGGTCAACTGTTTCCATTGTGAGCAAAATGCCACCCATTTCTATGTCTGTTGCTAGCCCCTTGCTGCAATGACTAAATTTTATTCTGTGTGTCAGTACTACTTATGTTGATGGTTCATTGCAAACCTGTTTGTGAAGCCTACTGTTAGAAAGTCTGTTGAATACTTTCTACTAATAGAAAGTTATAAAATGATTAGAAACAAAATTCATTGATGGTAATGTTCTCAATTTATTGTTTCATATTGGCAAAAGCAGGCTAATCTTTACCAGTCTTTGCCATTGATTTGATTCCCATTTGTCTGGAACTTCCACTAGTTCAATGGATCAATACAATAAAAAATAGTACCACAACTGACCTCACTAATCTCTACTAAGGAACAGAAAATGGAATAGGGTTACTGATCACTCTAGCATGCTGAAAATACATAAGCAAATAGGTCATGATGGCTTGGTACAAAATAATGATCCACAGGAAAAATATTTAAACATCAAGTATTGTCCCTTTTGAGATGTGCCCACTGTCACTGCTGCAGACATTAGATTGGTATTACTGGAAGACAACCTAAGGAAAGCCATGGGCCCAGATGGATTGCCCAGCTGAGCACTTACATCCTGTGTGGAACAACAGATGGAGTTATTCGCCAACATCTTCAACCTCTCCCTCCTACAAGCTGAAGTCCCCACCTGCTTCAAGAAGACCACCATCATCCCAGTACCTAAGAAAACACATGCAACGTGCCTGAATGACCATCGCCCAGTGGCTCTGACCTCAATAAACATGAAGGGCTTCGAGAGGCTGGTCATGGCCCACATCAACTCCAGCCTCCCATCCTGCCTCGATCTCTTCAATTTGCCTCCCAACATAACAGGTCCACAGCTGACACCATTTCCCTGACTCTGCACTCATCCCTGGAACATCTGGACAACAAAGATACCTACGTCAGACTCCTGCTCATTGACTACAGCTCCGCCTTCAACACCATTATCCCCTCCAGACTGATCTCAAAACTCTAAGACCTAGGTCTTGGCTCCACCATCTGCAACTGGATGCTTAGCTTCTTGACCCACAGTCTTCAATCAGTGAAGATAGACAACTGCACCTCCTCCACAATAACACTCAACACTGAAGCCCCGGAAATATACGTTATCAGTCCCCATCTGTACTCCCTGTACACCAATGACTGTGTTACCATATTCCGAATGAATTCCATCTACATTTTTGCTGACAACACCACCGTGATAGGATGGATATCAAACAATGATGAATCAGCATACAGAAACAAGATTGAGGGCTTGACGACCTGGTGCAATGAGAACAAGCTCTTTCTCAACATTGGCAAAACTGAAGAACTAATTATTGACTTCAGAAAGAAGGAAGGAGAACACGCCCCCAACTACATCGACACTACTGAGGTTGAGAGGGTGGATAGTGTCAAGTTCCTAGGAGTGACATAACCAACAGCCTGTCCTGGATGTCCCACGTAGATGCAACAGTCAAGAAGGCACAAGAATGCTTCTTCTTCCTCAGGTGGCTCAGGAAATTCGGCACATTTACAAGGTCCCTCACCAACTTTTACAGATACACCATTGAAAGCATACTGTCTGGGTGCATAATGGCTTGGTATGGCAACTCTCTGCCCAGGACCATAAGAAACTACAGAGGTTGTATGCACAGTCTCGACCATCACAGAAGCCAACCTTCCATCCATGGACTCCATTTACGTGTCCATTTGCTGCAGAAAGGCTGCCAATATCATCAAAGAACTACGCCACCCTGGTAATGCTCTCCTACAATGCCTTCCATCAGGCAGAGGATATAGAAGCTTGAATACACACTCCAGAAGGTTCAAGAACAGCTTCTTCCCTGCCATTATCAAACTGATGAATGGACTCTCTAAATCCAAATAACACTGATCTTGTTGATGTTGATCTTGCCTTGCGCATGCCCTGTGCGATGTAACTTGTATGCCTCTGTCTAGTTTTCTTTTCATCCTATGATCTGTATGTCCTTGCTTACTATGATCTCCCTGTACTGCCCGTAAACAAAGCCTTGCACTGTACTTAGGTACACGTGACGGTAAGTCAGTCAAATCAAATCAAATCAGATGGGAAGTGAGATCAGGTCTGCTTTTCGATCAGGATCCACCCATCACCAGCTATCTGCTTAAAGAAATTTCTCATAACCTTTCTTCTTTTTTATTTCAGTCATTATGTTAGATTGGTGATTCTGCAACATTTCCAACCAATGAAAATCCTATTTCCTTATTCACAAGATCAAAACCCTTCACACTTTTAAAATATTCTGTTAAATTGCTTCTCGGCTTCAGTAGAAAAATCTCTAGTGTTTTAAAGGCATTTTTCTCCATTCCCAGCAATGTTTTGGCGAATGTGCCGATGTTCAACTCTGCCCACTACAGCCTAACCTTATTTCTTTACTCTTGTAGGCAATGCCAGTTTATATCATTCAAAACGTTATTGGCATTATTGTGACTTTATGCAAATCAACTTACATTTCCAGAGAATTATCTCATATAAATCTATAGGTTCCTCTGTTCATTCACACTGTTCACCATGTTTGCCTAAAATGCAAAGTGTCATTCAATGTCTTTCTTCCTAAAATATAATACCTCACAAATTTCCACATTAATTTGAATCTGCTACATGACTACCTGTTTAGCCATCATGTCCATATCCTCCTGCGATTTTTGCAATTTCCTTGCTCTTGTCAGAAATCCTAATTTTGTGTTGCTAGCAAATTTTGATATTGTCACCTTCTATTCAAATCCTAATCATCTGGAGGTGTACATTTTGAAAACAAAAGTGGACCCAGTATTGATCCAAGGGATACACCAATTACAATGTTTTAAAATCAATCAAAACAACAGCCATTAGCACCAAGACTATTTACTGCTTGTAAACCAATTTTCTTTTCATGTCTTTTCCTGTCTATTATATATGTACATGCTGCATCTCTTAAATGGCGCGCATACATTTTTGCAGACACCTTATTAAATGCCTACATAACACAAGAAAGGAGCTCCTAAATGGTTCTTCTAAAAATTCAGTTGACCTAATATATCTTTACACCTGATACAACTGTAATGCCTATTGTTATTGGACAGTCAGCCACCTTCAAGAATACACTTGCTACAATAAACTTGCTACTAGTGGAAAAAAATCTCACAAAAATATAGTTTACGTTATGTACATTTCATTCTGCTTTAACCTCGATTCATGTTCTACTACAGGAAATTTTATATTCATAAGTGTCTAGACAGATTTAACCACAAAAGGGGGAATAACTAGGCTTATCAAAATTGCAGCTGTTTTTCAAAATAATAGAGTAGTCCTCGGGGGCTACCACAAGGAAGTGGAAGGAAGACTTTGAAATATAACAGATGGAATTTATTTAAAATAAATTAGCCTTTGGCAACAGCTATAACAAGCAACTATTACTTTTCCTAATGCTGCAACCCAGTATTGACTCTTAATCTTCTGTTCACGTCAAATGGTTTCCTCATGACCTAGCTGTAATTCCTGAAGGAATTCTGATGAGCCTTCAGTTTTGCTTGAGATCTGCTTCCCTTCCTTCCCAAAATACCTGAAAGATGGTAGAGCCAAATACTCAAGGAATGCCTTTCATTTCACTATTAGCACATGCCCATGATTAGATTTAAGATCTTATGAATTTATATCGATCAGTCTCTTCGTTGAACTTTATCCTTCCTTTAAAGTGCCATCAGACCCTTACTACACTCCTTATACACTCTGCTATAACTCCATTTACAAGTTTGCTGATCTTCAGTTGAATTCATTGTTGAATTACATTATTCAAGTAAAGAAATCCTTTTGTAGATACTTGCTTAGAGAAATGAAAACAAATGCAATTTCATTTAGTTTTATGTAAGTCCAAACTAGAAACAAAAATGTGCCAAACTTGAGTGAGTTAATAATTCATTACAATTCCCACAACACTGGTTGGGATAATTTGCCCTTTACATTGCACTCAGGGAATTCTCAACTCTTAGGTATAAAGCAGGAAAATACCACAGGATCACACACTCTTAATGACTCTTAGGTTTTCATCACTTCTTTTAATTTGATTTATTGTTGTTAGATGTACCGAGATACAATGAAACGGTTTTGTGTGCTATCTAGGTAAATCATACATTACATAAATACGTCAGGGTAAGAGAGCAGAATGCAGAATATAGTGTTACGGCTACAGAGAAAGATCAACTTTAATATATGAGAGGTCTGTTCAAAAGTCTGATAACAGCAGGGAAGAAGCTGTTCTTGAATCTGTTAGTAGGTGTTTTCAAACTTTTGTATCTTCTACCGGATGGAACAGGATGAAAGAATGTATAATTGCAGGTGGGGGGAGGAGTCTTTGATTATGTTTGCTGCTTTCCCGAGGCAGCAGAAAGCATAAATGGAGTCAGTGGAAGGAAGGTTGTTTTGTATGATAGACTGGTCTGCATTCACAACTCTCTGTAATTTATTGCAGCCTTGGGCAGAACAGTTGCCATACCAAGCTGTGATGCATCTGGATTGGATATGCTTTGTGGTGCATCTATAAAAATCGGTAAGAGTCATTGTGGACATGCCGAATTTCCTTAGCCTTCTGAGGAAGTAGAGGAGTTGGTGCGCTTTCTTGACTGTAGCATCAATGTGGATGGACCAGGACAGATTGTTGGTGATATTTACACCTCGGAACTTGAAGCTGTCGACCATCTCCACCTCAGCACCATTGATACAGACATGGGCGTGCCCCCACTCTGCCTCCTGAAGTTGATGACCAGCTCCTCCGTTTTGCTGATATTGAGGGAGAGATTGTTGTCTTTACACCATGCTACCAAGCTCTCTATTTCTTTCCTGTACTCTGTCTCGTCATTGTTTAAAATCCTACCCCCTGCAGTGGTATAACCAGCAAACTTGTAAATGGAGTTAGAGTAGAGTGTGTAAGGAATATAGTAAGGGGCTGAGTATGTAGCCTTGTGAGGAGGAAGTGTCATCACCTATCCTAATGATTGTGGCCTGTTGGTCAGGAAGTTGAGGATCAAGTTGCAGAGGGGGGAGCAGAGTCCTAGGTCTCAGAGTTTGGAGATTAGGTTGGTTGGAATTATGATGTTGAAGACAGAGCTAAAGGCAATAAATAGGACTCTGACATAGGTGTCCTTGTTATCCAGATGTTCTAGGATGCCAATAGGGCCTGGGAGATGATGTCTACCATAGACCTGTTGCGACAGTAGGCAAATTGTAGTGGATCAAGGCAATCTGGGAGGCTGGAGCTGATGTGTCCCATTACTAACATCTTGAAGCACTTCATAATGATGGATGTCAGAGTCACTACTGGGCAGTAGTCATTAAGGCACATAGGCCTGATTTTTATTTGGCACTGGGATGATAGTGAAGAAGCAGCAGGTGAGAACCTCAGATCAGAGAAAGGAAAGGTTAAAGATGTCTGCAAATACGTTCACCAGTTGGTTTGCGCAGGATCTGAATGCACAGCTGGGGACTCCACCCAGACCATCCAGAGGACAGCATGGTGGCACAGTGATTAACACTGTTGCCTCATAGCACCAGGGACCCGGGTTCGATTCTGCCCTCGGGCGACTGTCTGTGTGGAGTTTGCACATTCTCCCTGTGTCTGCATGGGTTTCCTCCGGGTGCTCCGGTTTCCTCCCACAGTCCAAAGATGTGCAGGCTAGGTGGATTGGCCATGCTAAATTGCCCATAATGTTCAGGGATGTGTAGATTAGGGCAGTTATAGGGGAATGGGTCTGGGTGAGATGCTCCAAGGGTCGGTGTGGACACAGTAGTGATTCTATGATGACCAGTCGCTTTCCATGGGTTCACCCTCAAGAATGTGATCTGACATCTGCGATGATGACTGGGTACAGGTGCACATAGGGCTGTCAGGGCAGTTGACATCTTCTATTCAAAACAAGCCTAGAATGCATTGACCTTATCAGGGAGAGATATATTGGTGTCAACAATTCTAGTCAACTTCACTTTGTACCCCATTATATTGTGTAAGCCTTGCTACAGTCAATATGTACTCATGTGGTTAGCCTGGGACTCTAGTTTAATCTAATATGGTCTCTTGGCATCCTTGATGGATTTGCAAAGATCGTACCTAGATTTCCTGTAAGGTTAGGGTCACCAGACTTGAAAGCCTTAAACCTGGCCTTCAGTAGGGAGAAATCTCTCAGTTCATCCATAGTTTCTGGTTGGGGAACACTCGGATTAACTTAGCTTCATTGAGATGTACAGAAAGGAAACAGACCCTTCGGTCCAACTCATCCATGCCGACCAGATATCCTAAATTTAGTCCCATTTGCCAGCATTTGGCCCATATCTGTCTAAACTCTTCTTATTCATATACCCATCCAGATGCCTTTTAAGTGTTATACCAGCCTCCACCACCTCCTTTGGCAGATCATTCCATACATGCACCATTCTCTGTGTGAAAGCATTGCCCCTCAGATCCCTTTTAAATCTTTCCCCTCTCACCTTAAACCTATGCCCTCTAGTTTTAGATTCCCCTACCTTGGGGGAAAGGCCTTGACTATTCAACCTATCCATGCTCTTCATGGTTTTATAAACATTTGTAAGGTCATCCCTCAGCCTTTGACATTTCAGGGAAAATAGCCCCAGCCTATTCAGCCTCTCCCTTTAGCTCAAACCCTCCAACCCTGGCAACATCCTTGTAAATCTTTTCTGAACCCTTTCAAGTTTCTCAACATCTTTCCTATAGCAGGGAGACCAAAATTGCATGCAGTATTCCAAAAGTGGCCTAACCAATGTCCTGCACAGCCACAACATGACTTCCCAACTTCTATACTCAATGCAGTGACCATTCAAGGCAAGCATACCAAACACCTTCTTCACTATACTGTCTACCTGCAAATCCACTTTCAAGGAACGATGAACCTGAATTCCAAGGTCTCTTTGATTGTCAACACTCCCTAGCACCTTACCATTACGTGCATAACTCCTACCCTGATTTGCCGTACCAAAATGTAGCACTCACATTTACCTAAATTAAACTCCATCTGCTACTCCTCAGCCCATTGGCTCATCTGATCAAGGGCTCTATCCATCCAGTTCACTTCAGCTAACTCTATCCTAATTTCATTGTAATTCCTCTTACTTAAGTTATTTCTGACCCAAGTTTCTCACTCTTAAACTGAATAATAAATTCCATCATCTTATGATTACTACTTCCTCGGGGATCATTTCATCTGAGGTCATTATTTAAATCTGCCTCATTACCCATTACCAGCTCCAAGATAGCATGCTTTCTAGTTGACATATCGTTCTAGGAAACTATCCCTAATTTTCTATCAATTCATTGTCATGACTATCCATTCCAATTTGATTAACCCAATCAAGATAAAGATTAAAGTAACATATAATTATTGCTCTATTCTTCTTACATACTCCAATTATATGTTGATTTAAATAATTTCCTAGAGAGTGGCTACTGCTTGGAGGTTCATTTACTACTGCTTCCAATGTCATCTTTACCTTGTTGTTTTTTAACCTTTGCCCAAATGGACTCGACATCATCTGAGCCTAAATTGCCTCTCACAACTGTCCTCATTTCATCTCTTACTAACAGTGCTACCCTCCCACCTTTTCTGCCCCTTCTGTCTCTCCAAAAGATCAAATATCCCTGAATATTAAGTTGACAGTTTTTATCTCCTTGTAACCAGGTTTCCGTAATGGCTATGACATCATATTCATTTATAGGTTAATCATCTGTTCACCTATCTTATTCTGAATCCTTCATGCATTAAGATACAAAACCTTTACATTTGTTCTATTATCAAATTTCCCTACACTATTACAGTTCCTTGTTGCAATATGACATTTACACATTCTGTTCCTTTTATTTTCTGATAACAATCAGCCCCATCACTAACCTGCAATCTTTACCTTTCTAATTTTCCATGCCCACTGGGGCCAATGTCCCATGAATTTAAACGCATTTCTCCCAAATCAATCTTTTGCAACTTATTTACTCCTTTAATCTTGTTTACCCTGTGCCAATTTGCTCATGGCTCAGGTAGTAATCCAGAGTATTACCTTTTTGGTTCTGCTTTGTGATTTAGCCCCTAGCTACTCATATTCCCTCAGCAGACCCGTATTCCTCTTTCTATCTGTGGAAAGTTGTTGGTATATTTGCAAACCACAACAACTGGACCTTTCCCCTCCCACTTCAAGCTCCTTTCCAGCCCAGATGAGATATTCTGAACCCAGGCACCGTGCAGGCAACACAACCTTCAAGACTTGAGTCTGGTCACAGAGAACAGTGCTTATTCCCCTGACTATTCTATCCCCAATTACAAGTACATTTTTCTTTACTCCTAATCGTTAACCTTTTGGAGGATGGATGGGCAAATTCTGTAATTCAGTGTTAATGCAATTAACTTTTTGTCTTCAAAATCTCTTCCCCCAATGTAAATAACATTTATTGAATGGAGAGGTTTAGTTCCGTTAAAGGGACACAATGGAGTCCTCGTTGTGTAAATTGTAAATTTGTGAATTTTCCAAATACATTAGCTTTATGGTTTTCTACATTTGGTTTTATCTGTACTTTCACCATTGACGATGTACTTAACACTGATATTTTACTGGACACTGCATTTGCACAAATACAGTGATTGATCCCAATAATTTAGGAACATAGGAACAGGAGTAGGCAATTCAGCCCATTGAGAATGCTCTGCCATTCAGTGGAGGCAGTGGCATAGTGGTAATGTCACTGGTTCATGTACTTGAAACATTGATTTGAATCCCACCACAGCAGACAGTGAAATTTGAATTCAATGAAGATTTGGAATTGAAAGTGTTACGATACAGAGATAAACAGCTGAACCAAAGCAGCCTTTCTACCTGTGAATACATAACACAGTAAAATTAAACCATTGAAGATCCCCAAATAGTCACTCTAATTGTTCTTAAACAGACTTTTGAATAAGCAATCTCAGACATTAAATAATTAATTTCCAGACACCATCTTAAATAAAAGACTTAATTTATTAAATACAAACATTAGCAGAGAGAAAATTAAACAGCAGGGTAAGCTGATTAATACATATGCTTTAAACTTGAAATGATTGTTTCAAAAGACAGACAGATAGACAAACAAACAAAGGAATAAATAAAAGAAAATAACAAATTGGCTAGATTACTTCATGGTGCAATGTGCATAGGCACAAATGTGGACTTCTTGGCTGTTTCTCCGGAAACGTCAATCAGGGTCACCATCTCAATTCACCCAGGCAAAGGCAGCAATATCTCAAATATAACTTTCCTTTCTTTGGGCTTCCAGATGTTGGCATATCAGATTAGGCAGGGAGCTTTCAAATCCTCATGCTGTCTCAGCAGTAGCCCAAAACTATCTCTCAGAAAGCATTGTTCAAAAAAACAACCTTAATTTTGGTTGCTCCCTGACAGACTAATTGATTCTCCCCTAGGCCTCCGTCACCGTTCAACAACTGCCATCTGTTTGAACATGGCATCTCTTTCACACTTATTGCGACCAGCTCCCAGGTAGTGACCTTGTTAGTAGCCAACTTCTGCTATCTGTTTAAGCACAATGCTTTCTCCAGGGATCGCTGTATATGTTAGAAGTTTTAATCAAGGCTTAGCCAGCAATTACTCTCCAGGCCTGATCTCACAAACAAACAAAGCTTGCATAGTCTTGTCTTCTGTTTTTAATCTAAGTTGCCCCAAAATCCATCAGTCATTTCCAGCTCATAATTCAAAATCTGTAAAATAAAAATAATGAAAAATCAGCAAGGATTCTAACAAAAGCTAGTCTAATGGCGTCCATGTAACCTTTATCAATTCTTGTAAATATTAATGTCCTTTAGGGTTCATTAATGGGAAGGAAATCTGCCATCCTCACCTGGGCTGCCTATATATGACTCCAGACCCACAGCAATGTGATTGACTGCCCTCTAGGCATTTAGGGATGGGATATTATTGTTGGCCTGGCCAACATGTCTACATCCTGTGAATGTTTCTGTTTTTAATAATTCCTCTTCATAGGACAATTCTGACATCTTGGGGACAAGTTTAGTAAACCTTTGTTGTACGCTGTGTAATGCAATGATATCTTTCCCAGCACTTTTCTAATGCAATGATGTCTTTCCTGATACAAGGAGACCAAAACTCCATACATATGCAAGGTATGGTCTAACCAAGCTCTTGTACAATTGAAGCAACACTTCACTACTCCTGTCCTCAAATCCTCTTACAATACAGGCTAGCATTATTAATAGCTTGTTGCACAAACATAATGAGTTTCAGTGACATATCAACAAGGACGCAAAAGTCCCTTTGTATATCTGCACTTTCCAATCTCTTACCATTTAAGTAATACTCTACACAACTTCCAAAGTGGATAAAGTCATATTTTTCCACATTATATTCTATCTGCCATGTCCTTGCTGAACCTGTTCAAATCCTCCCACAGCTGTTTTACATCTTCCTCACGAAGCACATTCCCACTTAACTTTATATCATACACAAATGTGGAAAAAATACGTTTAGTCCTCATCTCTAAATCATTGATGTATATTGTGAAAAGTTGGGTCCCAAGTACTGATCCTTCCAGTACCTCAATGGTCACAGCCTGCCATCTAGAACCTGACTCATTTATTCCTACTCTCTGGTTAACAGACAGAAAACAATCATTAATCCATGCCAGTACATTATCTCCTATCCCATGTGCTTTAACCTTTCTAACCAATCTCCTGCAGGGGAATTCATCAAAAGGCTTCTGAAAATCTAAGTATGCTACATCCATCGTCTCTCATTTAATCAATTTTATTTGTAACATCTTCAAAAATCTCCAACAAGTTTGTCAACCAGGTGTCTATTTATTCCATCTAGAATGGCACTAGCTGGGTAGCTCTTTCGAGAGCTGGTACAGATATGATGCATCCTTCTGTACTATAAAATTCTATGATTCTATTTTCCCTGCTACTGATGTAAGACTTATAGGTCTTATGTTTGCTGTTTTCTTTCAATGCCTTCTGAAATAGTGGAATGACATTTGCTACCTTCCAATTTACAGGAATTGTTTCAGAAACAGTAGAAATGTGGAAGACAAATTTTACAATAAATTTACTGGAAACTCTTTTTAAAGACATTGCAGTGGTATGTTATCATCCACAAATCTGATCAGAATTCTCAGATTCCTTAACTTTGTTCCCATTCTTATTATTTAGAAAATCTTGGAAGCATTTCTGTCAGACTATTCCAGACATTGTGGATGTGCATCTGTTGTCTAATACTGAATGATTGAAAGATTCTGTCACCAACACATTCATTACTAGGCTGAAACTGCTTATGGCCATACAATACACTGTCATTGATCCATATCTCCATTTTCTGCCTCAAAATTTTCCATTTCATGTGTAGATTTGACTACTCTATTATGCCCATTTGGGTCAATTCATGGCAATTCAGGGTGGTTCAGTGGTTAGCACTGCTGCCTCACAGTGCAAGGGATCCGGGCTCAATTCTGGCCTTGGGTTCCTGTCTTGTGTGGACTTTATATGTTCTCCTTGTGTTTACATAGGTTTCCACCTAGTGCTGTGATTTCTTCCTAGTAGTCTGGTTTCCTCCCACAAAACAAAGATGTGCAGGTAGGGTGGATTGGCCATGCTAAATGCCCATAGTGTCCAGTGATGTGCGGGCTAGATGGGTTAGCCATGGTAAATGTGGGATTATGGGGATAGGGTGGAGGCTGGGTCTGGGTGGAATACTCTTCTGAGGGTCAGTGCAGACTAAATGGACTGAATGGCCTCTTTCTGTGTGGTCGGTATTCTATCAATATGGTACTTTGAATCACAACAAAGTATTGGCTATTTATACCGTGGCATTTCACTTTTCTATTATAACTGCCCATTCTCTTTGTTTCATAAAACTATCAAAAGCATTGCTACTCTCATTTCTCTAAGTTACTGTCTCCCTTTCATACTGTTGCCTGCAACTTACATCTAGACATCCCATTAACTTTGTATCCTCCATTTTCTGTCATGTAGCTAACTGTGTCCCTTGTGCTGCAAATGCCAATGAGAAGGAATTCTTTCAAAGGATTTTCTTTTTGTTCCAGAAGTGTATTCTTATCTGCAAATTATCATCAAAGCTAGGGTCTACCATACTGGATAGTTTGACAGAATCTAATAACTTAAATGCTAGCACAGATCAGGGAATTTTCAAATACAATTTTAGCAGTCTTGCATACAACCTGTTGATGTCTGTTATGTACTCTTCCATAGAATTATCTTCACTTTTTCTAAATTTGTCAAAATCTCACCATTTGATAGGTTTCTGACCAATAAGCAGTTAGTGCATAATCTTGTTGACAATTATTTTTCCAATTAATTTAATATTTTGTCCAAAGTTTTATCTGTCCATATTGTTAATCTCCCAGTCTGAAAAGGAATTGCTTCTCTCCTTGCTTTTATATGGTAGCCAAAATGTAAAGGTCATACCTTGTTCATTCTTTGGTAAAGAAATAATGCAGATCCAAGTAGTTACTTCACTCTTGTCGGTCATAAGATTGGCACTCAGAAAACAGAAGGTAGATTAACATATCAAATAGTGCATATTTTGATTCAATGATCCTCTGGTATTAATGTTGCACATTTGAGCTATTTCAGCTACACCATAACCCCTTCTACCTTTTGGCTGATTCATCTTTATATACATTTTAATACATTAACACCAAGTATTTAGCATCCTATTGACAGATTTAGATATTAATAATGCAGATTTAGATATTAATCATAGCAACTCACCATTATCCACAACGTACAGTTTGCAGGAGTCATGCAATAACAATGGGAAGTATTTGAAATAGAGATAAAAGAAATTAAAACTCTATCAGTCGTTACAGCATAGAAGGATATTCAGTCTGTCCCTTTAGTGCTGACTTACCAAAATGAGATATCTATTTGTTTTCTTCATATCAGCCAAGTTTCAATTGACAGCAGTCTCATGTCAGAATCAGGTTCTAGGTTCATATTCTATCCCAAAGTTGTAGGACGATCAACAGTGAATTTCAAATGCCTTTTGTGGTTTAGTAAGGTAGAAAAATGTAGACATAGGGCATACAATAAATTGATGCCAAGGTGAAAGAAAGTTGTAAATTGCAACTAAAAGTTAAACCATGAAGCTAGTTGTGCAAGCTAATTCTGAGCTTTCGATGAAATAAATGACAAGATTTAGCAAGAGATAACAAGGTGTAGAGCTGGATGAACACAGCAGGCCAAGCAGCATCAGAGGAGCAGGAAAGCTGACGTTTC